>NW_020799097.1:31857835-31900611 GCF_003259725.1 Athene cunicularia | reverse complement strand
TTTTTTTTTTTTTTTTTTTTTTTTTTTAAACACAATTAAACAGCATTACTAATATTTTTTCCTTATTAATTTGATAACTTGGACTATTACATGGTAAAAATATTAAGTAGGACTATCAATAAATTCTTAACTTCATAGGCATGGAGCCTTCCCTTCCGCCCATTTTAAGATTTTAGTCTAGCAAGTACACTGGCAGTTCCTGACACTGTTATTACTGATGGCCAGCTGTATTTTACCCCAAATTTTTCTTTTTCATGCATTCCAGATTCTAGGTCCCTATCTGCAATAAAACATCTGCAATAACCTCTGCAACAAAAATTAGACCAGAAAAGAACCATTCTCAAGGCTGCATAATACAATAGATATGCCCCAGGTGGAATCTGGTGGATCTCTGTTATAAGAGGAATGACAGAGGAGGAAAGGAAGGCTAGCAAGAAAAACACCTCATGAGTTCTTTTTTTTCCTTATCATTCTATTACAAATATTTTCCTAGTGCAACAACATATTGCATAAATCTATCTCTACCAATCCTAAAATAGCCTTTTAAATGTCTTTGTCCCTAAGTAAAATTTAAATTAATGAAGCTCACTTGAATAGTAACAAATTTCTCCATGGTGTACATCAACAGGTACTTCAATGTTTGAAAACACTCTCCCTCTGGCTTTTTATTTGCTGTACTTAGAGCATTAACCACAGACCTGTTAACACATCTTGGAATGGTTTAATATTATATCAAAATATTTAATTCGCTTTGGATTTCAATTTAAAATTTTTCACAGGCGGTAAGTTTGCTTAAGATAAATAAAAATTAAAAAGTTAACATACCATTACTTTTTTTAGCCTCTTTGATAGAGAAAATTAATTTGTATGTTCAGTATATATGTAATCATTCCAATTACTGTGATCCATACTCTGAACAATTTATACATACGAAGAACAAAACAGGACCTTCACATCGTGATCAAAAGACATTTGCTAACTGCAAATGTTGTAAGAGTCTGAGTAGCTATATATCATGCTGAAGTAGGAGAAATCACTTCCAAAACATAAAATGTGGCAAATTTCTCACTGAGCTCAGCAGAAGAGGAAACCTAGCTCTACAGAACTGATCAGAATGTGTTAAATCACAGGAGACTTCCATCTGACTTGTGACCACTTGAAACTTGTGAAATACGCTGTGCTCATAACGAAGCCACCATGAGAGTAACATGGCATATCATTCAGGGATAATCTAAACTGTAGACATGACTGCTGCTGCCTCAGTTTTCATCCAACGGGAAAAAGCTATCAGGCAGTCCAAAAAGTCTGTTTCAAGGGCAGAGATCAGTAAGCAGCAAAGTTGGTCCTGGTGACTTTTTGAGTCTTAATTATTCAGATATTAAAGAACAGGAGGGTGTCCCTTGCTGCAGACTGCTGCAGAAGCTGATCTTCCAGCAAATAAAATCCTACAGAGCAATCATCCCTGGATCCAAGCTTGCAAAGGAAACGAAAGGGACAGGGGCTACCACCCTTGAGGCAGTTTTTGCTACACAGTAAGTGGAGTATGGTACCAAACTGAACAGTCTGGTCATTCAAAAATGGAGACAGTCTTGTAACTCATCAGCTTCTTCACCCCAAAGGACCAAAGATAATACATCTATTGTTGAGTGAAAAACTATCCTCATTAATGTCCTCATAAAGCCATAATGGAAGGCCAGGCATACAAACATGAAAGTCATTCACACAAATGGAATAATTTTGATCAGTGATGCTCCTGTACATTCAGATGGACAGCTTGTCAGACATGCATCAATATTTGCATGAATGCTCATTCCAGTGACAATAGGGCACTTCAGTCATTTGGATCTACAATACACTTTGGACATTGGCTCAGACCCATGCAGAGGTAGTAAGATAAGCCAAGAGTACAGCCAAGTGTACAGGAATGAAGTGGAAACAGGCAAACAGTTAAATTCAAAATGGCTAAAAAAGGCTTAGCAGGTATAATGTTTTGTACTGGTGGTAGCTTAGATATTCCTGAACAGGCAAAACAGTCTGATTGTAGCAAAAAACTATGTTATACTGAAGAGACGGGCGATTTTGGGGGGCTAGAATATAGCCTAACACCAATTTGTGTAGAGACTTTCTTGCCAATCCCATATCAACAAAAAGATATGTAAATTCAGTCATACCATTAATTACTGCAGATGGAAAATTGGAACAAGACAACATACAATGAAAGGATAAGGAGTGTTATGCTGAATAAGAGAGAATATAGACAGGTACAGAAATTTCCTAGGAAAGAACGTAAAAAAATTAACATTAACTTGTTTTCACTTGGATGCCGCCACAGCAAGGACATTTAAATATAGTTAATTGGATGCTAATATGATTTATAAGCAAGAGAAAGCAATAAAATGAGGAGCTGAGCATAAGCAAAGTGGGAAACATAGGCTGAAGAACCATGAGACAACTTACAGAAATCCCATTTTTTTGTGCCTGGCCAGCAGTCATCGAAAAACTGCCTACTTCATGTGTAAGATATTACAAAACATCCAACCACAGTCTGTTACTCTTCTTTACATAACCTGGCAATAAATCATGTATCCTGCATGTCTGGAATGGTCTGGGATCTTGCTGCCTCTCCACCTTTAATTATTAATGTAACAATGCCATCATTGAGGGCAAGCATTACTAAAAACTTGCATAAATGCAGACATGAAGCAAAAATGGCACTAAAGCCTCAGAGAACATGGCATTCAACTCCATCATGGTAGGCACTATTCAAGGCAGTATTCGTTTGCTCCCAAAGGTCAACAGTGAGATCATCCTTTTAATCACAGCAGTAACATGGCTTCCACCATTCCCAAACAAAACTCAAAAAACCTCCCACCTTAAAGCTGGGAAGTTGCAAGTACTGGTCAATTATAAGGACAGTCTAAATTAAGCAGCTTTCTAGCTGTTTGTTGTACTACCTATGACTTTAACTTGCTGATTCATAGAATTTTGTGAATTGACATTCACAAATGTCACTATCATTAGGCTAAGCTGTTGGATGCACATAATCCTGTTCAGGCTCTAAACATTCAGTGAAGTATCAGAGCGGCTGGGGATAAACAGATCAAATTTGGATTTACAGGTAGTAGGCCACTACCCCAAAAACATCTATTTGTATAAATCTTGAAAGATTTATTTTTCATGAATCTCAAGCTTAAGAATTTTCAGTTTTACATCTAAACCAAAAATTTTTGTAATTACCAACTACGTCAGACACAGACTCATGCTATTTGCTATCAGTGATGCATAGAAGCTGAAAGGGTTGATGCATAGAAGATGACCGTTGGAGAGTTTTTTAATCAATGCAATGAGGGTTTCTTTGTAAAACGATCAGGAGAACAGAACTGGAGGTGACCAGAGGCACCCAACATGCTTTATTTTAGGTACTATGCTTAGCATTGTAAATATTGCTAATTAATTGGCTGTGAGACAGAATGGTAAAAAATTAGATTTCTGAAGTCTCCTTTCTCATCTTAGTAGCAGTAATAGTCTAAATGGATCATGTCAGGAGCAGAAGAGCTAATGCACAAATAAATGCTAGGAAACCCTTTATGTTGGTAACATAGGCTAACCCTGACAGATTTCCTACATACTCAGACCTGGGATCAGCAAAATTTCATGATTAAATTTTTAAACTGCCAGCAAATCCTCTAGGTTCAGCTAAGCTACTGAAACTAACATCCTTGAACTTTTTTTTTCCACCTAGGCAAAAGACACAACTAGTATCAAAAGTGAAATATATACTGGAGGGGAGGAGATGAGGGGAAAGACATCAAGGAGCTTACTTAATTTCAACTGACTGTGTGGATAAACCCTCTCAGAATTGGACCTATTTCAGCCAGCTACTGCAGTCCTAGGTACAGTGCTGGCTGTCTTCATAAACTATTTCTGACCATGTATTAAAGAGTGTGCTGTGAGGTAGGATGATGGGTTAGGACACCTTCATCCTAACCTCTGGATTAGGACATTCCACGGTCCAGGTATCTTCCTCTCATACTGCATTCCCTGAACTCAGAATTTCTATCTACTGTTGTTGTAGCCGATTTGCAATAGTTTATTCAAGTTGTCCCCTCTATCAGCACAAGAAAAACACATTTCCAGGCATGTCCTGATCCAGCATCCTCCAACCAAATTTAGGGAATAGAGTGTGAAGGGAAAACATACAATATCCTGACCTTTATTTTTAAGAAACCCCCAAGCTAAGTAACACAAGAATGTCATGACAAGCATAACAGAATAAAAACACAGAACAGGTCCGAGGAAAGGAGCACCAACTCAACTGTCCTAGGGGCTTGTCAATATTAGGACCCTCCCTCTACACAGTTAAGAAAGTTTCAGGTAAGAATGATGTCAAAGAATATACAGTGCTGAGGTCATATGAGTGAATTCATACCCCCCTGCTGATGGCTGCAATGATGAATCCACTGCACAGGATTCTGTCCATCAGCAGTGATGTACACACATGATATCGGAAAATCCTTGTCACAGACTACATACATGACCTCTTTATATTGGATAAGGATAACAGGCAATGGGACTTGATGAGAAGGTTGGGTAGGCATGTGATTCCCAGGCAGGCAAACTGTTTCATGGAGTTGATGAGGGGACCCCGAAGTGCAACAGCTGTAGGCTGCCTGGCAGGAAGCCTGCATGCAGAAACAGAGACTGACTGACAAACAATTTAACCTGTTACAAGGAGATTCCTTTAAGGAATAACAAAGCCCTTGACATTTCTAGTTAAGAAAGATAAGCCAAAGATAAAGGTTTGAAAGAGAAGATTCAACTGATATTTTACCTTTTCACCTTTATCGCCTTTCTGGCCTGGCAAACCAGCTACACCTGGCAATCCTGCTTCTCCCTGGTTTTAAAAGAAATCAAAAATCAACACAAAAGCAGATCCAAAGTATGTTGGTGTTATTTTTTTTTGTTTGTTTGGGTTTTTTGGGTTTTTTTGTTGTTTGTTTCCTTTATCACAAAAGTCTAACAAGCCAATGGCTCAGAATAAATATAGTGCAACACCCAGGTGAAGCACTTAAATAAAATGGTTATGTAGAAATAATTTATTCTCAAGTAAAAATATTTACACTACATGTAATGCCTAAATATAATTCTCATTTTTACCATGAATCTTTTTTTATGGTGTGTGTTCGAATAACTAAACCTTATAGACCCCTGCAACTCTAAATTAACTAAGTCTAAAAAGTACTATTTGTTAAGTGGGAAATACAAGGTAAGTACGTTACAACACTACAAATCAGTAACATATTCCTCATAACTACAAAAAAATACCAAACACCCTTTTTGGTTTTTTGATACCTAGCAGGATTAAACAGCATGATGCACTAGAAAGCAATAGGAAAACCTCATACTTTATTTGGAAAGCAGTGGCATCTCTCTCCAGATTCTTGTTGCATTCCTGGAAGTGTGTATATTTTACTGACATGAACAGTCACTGGTGATGAAGTCGTAGCAAGCAACCTCTCCTCACGTGGGCACTAAAATAAAATAGATTTTCTGACTTTTAGTCCACTTTGGTTAATAAATTAACATAATCCAAACACTATTTTAAAGTTAGTTTCTGTTTTAATATTCCTATACACACCATACTGCAGAGAAGCCACAATTGCCAAATAGAGGAAAAAGCTGTAGTAAAATGAATTCTAGACATTGTGATCTTTCTGTACTAAAATCAATGCCAGTTAAAATTGATCTGATCTACTTCTTTCTTCCAAAAGAGCCCAGACAAATGAATAAAGTCTCCTGTAATTAGAAGTAGTAAAGCAGAAAATGCCCATGGGGAAAAAGAGAGGGTACTTCTCCGTCTCATACTGAAATGCAAAATGTCAGAGTGCGTGTGAGAGGAAAACTCTGTCATTCTTTTGTAATAAAAGACTTTGGGCATGCACAGTTTGGAAACAAACAAAAATCCCTGAAGCCAGTGTTCAGAGCTGAGCCAACCTGAAGCTATACTACAGGACAAGTCAAAAGAACCTGACAAATTTCAGAAGCTCTCATCAACATGTAATGAGGTCTCCTGTGAGCTTTCTGTCAAAGAAATTCCCATAGGATTTACAGCTCAGTGTAGAAATTTGTATCCAAAAATAAATCCATTCCCTTAAATTGTTGAAAATGTAACCTTCATAACTGGTAAGGAAGTAATGAAAAAATAAATCAGAAAATGTTATGCTGGTTTCAATATGAAAGTCACTAACAGGTAGGCCACCATTTTTTACATCTCCAACATGACAGAAATTAAACTGATGGTGCTTTTAGCTATATAGTTGAATGAATGTTTCAGATGAAATTAATGGAGTCTATCCTTGATCTTTTTGTGTTCATATATAATCAGGATTTGTTTTGGTTTTGCTTTTTTGCTACTGTGTCAGAACTGTTAAATTAGTTGTATTTCTGTGCACTAAGTGGAAGCTACAAAAAAAAAAAAAATTCCAGCTGTTTCACTTACCCATGAGCTTATGAATTCAAGAGAAAGTCTGCACTATCATCACGAATATATTTTGAAATATATTTGAACAATAAATAGTTATTTAAAATTGAAATTTCCCTTGATAAATTAGATCCAGCCTCTTTCATGCTTCTGAGAACCTATCAGATGTCAGGTCCCACAGTTTTCTGCTCCTCTGTTCTTGGGTAGCTTCATCCTTCCATTATAGCTAACCTTTTCTCTCACGTCTTTGCAGATGGAATCAATTAATCCTTTTGCACTCTCTGGGTCTTTTTTGCTGACTGCAGGCTGGGTGGTGATGGTACTGCCCACTATCTCAGAGGACCGTGCTCTTACAGACTATTTATAACGAGCAGACCAGTATTTTAACATATTTTCTTAGGGTTGGTTTGGTTTGTTTTTTGTTTTTTTGTGTTTTTTTGTTTGTTTGTTTGTTTGTTTGTTTTTTTTCTCCAAATGGGCTTGATTCAGCAAAATAATCACACCTGAAACTTGAAGTATTACAATAGTTCTACTGTCTTCCAGTTTACACTGATACTGTCTATCAAAACAAAAGGGAAAAGTGAACCCTCTAAACTATATCAATGTTTTCCCTTATGTTAAACTATACACACATCTCAGCATGTGCATTATAAAGAAAGTATTCATTGAAACAAGGGAAACACCCTCAAGACCTTCCTATTTTTCTTTCCTTCCACTGTAACTCTTTCACAGGCTTTGTTTATCATCTGTAATGCTTCACTGGATGCAACTGTTATTGAAATGGCCTCTGTTATTTGACACCATCCTCAGGTCATCATAGTGATTTGTTTACTACTCTCTGAGACTTCCTCAGTTACTAATTAGATATTAATCAATGTTAAGAAATGCATTTTAAAAGAACTAGCAACACCTAGTGCCTTTTACTGAAGTTCCACTGTGCCATTTAGTTAGGCAGCAAGAAACAACATACCATGACTCCAGATAGAGGATCCATTTTTAGGAGGTAATTAATCTAACACTTCTATTGAAATTTCTTTACAACTCTAGTAAGAAACAGTGAAGCAATTTCTTTGGTATTAAGATTTACATTTTAAAAAAATAACTTACAAGGTCGGCAGATATTTCACAACATGTATCTTCTGTTGCAAGTTTTGGATTACAATAAACTGTTATGCGGTGAAGTTCAATCTAGTAAGAAATACAAAAGAGATTAATATGACATGTAAAAATGTGTTACAGCATGCATTTTCTTATCTTGGCATAATGAACTTTCTCTGTGAAACAATGTGTATTTCTGAAATGCTGAAAAGAGACAAAACCAAAACAATTACACAGCTCCTCACTTGAGGAACAAACTATGCAGTCTATTATTTTGATGTGAATCACATTTTAGATTTATCTTTATGGAAACTGCATCCCTCTGTACTGTCCTTGCTATATTACGTACGCATTTTAGCCCTCTAGACATCTACAAACCTTCTTTTCAGGAATGTAATTCTCTCCAGGAGTGAACTAGAGTAAAGGTTTGATAAGCTCTCTCTCATATACATCTTCTATTGCTTTGGACAGAGCTTTGCCTGGACTTTGCACTAAATCACCTGAAGAGTAAAATATCACAAATTCTGTACATAAGGCTTCTGTTCTGGAGAGTTTTTGGTGGACTGGTGAGATTAAAAGCATCTAATTTTAACTACCTAATCTTGCCCTTGTATGTCCCTTTCTGCATCTGTCTTGTATCTTATTCTCTCCCTTGCACTTGGTATTGAGAAAGTGACTTGGTACAGGATTCACTCTCCTGCCTTTGTCAGCTTTATTGCCATCATTTTTTCCTGAAAAATGTCGAAATCACAATTAACAACTTCCACTCAGAATTATCCAGCTCGTGCCATGCAACCAACACAAGATAAAAAGTTTGCTCCTTCTCCTGCATGCTACTTGGAAATTAGGAGACAGTACATAGATTTCAAATAAAGGTGAACTCAAGTCTTAGAAAATAAAATGAAGCATGAGCTTAGCCCCATGAAATAAGAGCTCAGAGTCAATGCCAAATTGTTTAGTGCCTCACAGGACTGATTCCTCCCACAATGCTAGCTTGCAGCTACAATGTGCTATCTTAATCTGGAACTGTACAGTGTACATAATATAGTGGTCACTATAAACTCTAAACCAGAAACCAGATGCTTTAAACCTGGTAACTGAATGTCAGCATACTTAAAAACAAACTGACATTTCCTGAAGCTTTCAAATTACTTGCTGTGAGTTCTGTGCATGAGGAAACAGAGAAGAGCATCTCTGGGACAGAACACAGCCCAGAATATTATGGAGTTGCTTTAGGTAACTCTTGGACCAAAGGCTACAGGAAACACACTTCCAACCATTTCCTAAACCCTCCCATTCTGAGGAGGGAGGGACAACTATGAACAATGTGCGCCTATTTCTGCATAGCTGAATCACCCTGGAATGTGATACAATCTTGATACAGAGGTAATTCTTAATTTTTTTGTGTCTCCCCTTTATCTAAGAGAGAAACTGTAACAGATGACTGATACAAAATTATAAATAAATCCCCTAAAAATTCAAAGAAAAAAAATACCACTGGAAGTCATCTCTAAATGTAGTAATAATATGTCTATGGTAACTATGTGGCTCTTATTCCAAAGCGAATACAGAAAAACAGACTCCTGAAACCAGGGACAGAGTTTCTATAGTTACTTTGTTAACAGCAGGTTTGTCTTAGCAGATGTTACAGCACTGAATACTGTTTAGAGAAACAGACATAAGGAATTCAAATTATGAATACACACTCAAAATTAATAATCAGTTTTGAACCTTTTATTTGCATAATTTTTTACAAAGGTGTTAGTAAGTTAGTAAGTTGTCTGGTTTCCCTGTCATACTACTCACATCTACAGGCTTATCATCTGCAGCACGAGAAGCAATCAGTGTCCTTCCCTGCAAGTCAATGGTGAATTTTTCATCAGTCTGTTTTCTCTCAATTAAATTACAATCCAAATAGAGGGAAATGATCCCCAACTGCACGCTAATACCAAGCTTATGCCACTGCCGATCAAACAATGGATAAATTTCTCGACTCTTAAAAGTGTAGTGCAGTATATTTCCCTGAGCAGATTTGGTCATATACTCCACAACCTTTTTTGTACCATCCAGAAGGACAGAGATCTGAAAGCAAAATAAAATAAAAGCAGTCATTTAAAATTTACAAGTAGAAGAATTAAACACATATATAAACTATATATAATAAAAATACTTCAACTACATAGATGGGGCAAGAATTATATAATGAAGCATTCTTCTATGTAACTTTGTAAATACGTATCAGCTATAAATTATAACATGCCTTCTTATCCTGGTCTACAGTCTTAACTCAATACATTTTGTTAAATTCCTGTCATTACTATAATAAAACATCAGTTATTTCAGAGCAGACTGTCTATTCCATATACACTGTAGCTACATTCAGTGGTGAAAAAAACACTAAGTTGTATTTGCCGTATTATATGGGGGGAAAAAAAAAAAAAAAGAAACAATGAAAAAAATAAATTAAAGGTGATTCTAACCTCAGGTGTGTCATACTGATTTAAAACTTGCCATATATACCAACGCTCTTTCTTGGTATTTCGCCGTACACGGAACGTAGCTACTAGAGAGTATTCTTCGGGAAGCCCATTTGGAAATACCTGCCTACAATAGGAGGGAAGAAAAAAAGGACTTGTTATTCTTATCCACGCAAACACTGCTTAAAAGGAATGAAGAGAAATAATACCTGTCAAAAAAAAAAGGAGCCAAACACTCACTCATACTCATACAAATTCACAGGCTTCAGTGTTCACAAGTGCCTCTTCTCAAAAGTACAGTTCAGTCTATTTATAAGAATGGCTGAAGATTTCATTAATGAATTTTTTGTTCTAACTTTTAAAAAATCTGTTATTATTATAAATATGAATATCATAAAGAGGAGTCTTAAAGAACTGCTGTGAAGTGAATGCCACACACAAACATATTTTAAAATACGACTTTTCCCAATTTATTGCTTGGGATACTGGAACAAGTTTGCCAGAGGATTTGTGAAATAATCCCCATCCTTGGAGACTTTCAAAACACAGCTGGATAGGGCTCATCATAACCTGATCTAACTTTCAAGTTGGTTCTGCTTTGAGCAGGGGATTTGATCCAGTGACCTCCACAGGCAACAGCTCAGATATCTTGAGTATAAGAACAGCTGGACTTTAGCAGGCTTGAATGAAAATAAGGAATGCATTTCTGAAGAACTGAATTGATGCTGTTTGATTTTGTTATTCCTTTCTTATCTATTTGATGTCTCTAAAAAAAAAAAAAAAAGTCTGTCTTGCTACCTTGCTACCTATATCACAGAATACAGTACAACACCACTTCTAAAAACAAAGTTTGTATTTCAGAAAAAATGAAATTAGTTTGTAACTCAACTCTACAGACTTTGGTAATCATTAAATACATACTAATTCTGTACTAAACGAATTAGGATGCACAATCAGCTTTCTTCTTTGAAGCTTATGCATTTCAAATTATTTCTTTTCTGAAACAGAGGTAAGACATGTGAAAACCACAGATGCACAGTACTCAAGACACAAATAACTAAAGTGTTAAAATTGCTGTTTACTGAAAACTGTCAGGATTGCCCAACTAGCCACATGGCAATTCCCTGAATCAGAACAGAGGAAACCTTAGGGCCCCACGTAGAACAAAAATTTCCTCTGTTTTTCTTCCCACAATCATGTGAAGTAAATAGTTTAGTTCAAAAAAACCCTACAAATAGGATTATAATTACACAGTAATGTGCTATAAAGGCTTTGTTAAAAAAATTAAAACCAAACCAAAACAAATGGAAAAAAACAGAAGAGGAAAGCACCAGCTGACAAGACAATAACCCCCCAAATCTCTTAGAAATCAGTGCACTTCAGTTAACTTAAGATCTCAGTAAAAATGCCTTCTGTGTAAGACAGCTTCTCTAAATCCTGCCAAAGAGTTTCTTTATGGACTGACACCTATTTAAGTCCCTGATGTGGGAATCACACTTCTTTGGCTTATTTCCCACAGCTGATTCCTGTTTTATCCCAGGACCAAATTGGCTGCTCTCCCACATTGTTAGTGGACCCATATGCTCTGTTGTACAGCTATAGATGTTTCAGTGTCAAAAGGCAAGGCAAAAGTGGACAGGCTTTGCAGCACTCAGATTTCATACTACTCTGTACTTTAATTATGGCATAAAGAATATGTTTGATTCCTAAAGAAAATACATTAATTGGTCATCAGTAATACATGAGTGCATCTCTGCACACCAATAAACTATGTGGGTTTGGGATCAGCCCTACGGTTTACAGCACCCCAGGCAAGCTAAGGAGATGGCATCTCAGGTTTACAGTTGTACACTAGACAGGATGTCCGGCTGTGGGAGCATCTCATTAGCTCTCCCAAATCAATTAACTTTCCCAGCTAAGTTCCATACTGGGAAACACAGGTGTCTTTACATTAATGGGCAAAGGACAGACAACTGTGGAAGCAAAATGATCAGAAGTCATCATCAAATGAAAGGAAGGGAAACCATGATTGGTATGATAAGTCTGCAAAACTAATGGAAGTAGTTTCTGGACATGGTAGGTATTCTAGTAAATATGGAGCACTTTTTTTTGTTTGTTTGTTTTTTCATCATGGTTGCTTTTTACTGTAAGACTCCCTGACACTTTAAGAGCTATCTAAATGAATGACAGTGTGAGTCTTCTAAAATGTTATGTATTTCTTTCAAATTTTCTCAAAAAGATTTGGTTGCGTGTGAGTGCACATGATATACAATTACTTTCCTTAACTGTTTATCAGACCACTTGGGAAACAGGATAAGAGTTAAGGTATGGGCCAGCATTACAAAAAAAAGAGTGAAAAGAATGGGAGCTTACTCTAGCTTCTCTTATATTTAAAATGACAAACTATATTGGGAGAAACGAGAAAAGCAGACAAGGTCAAATTAATGCCTTAGGGCATTACATGACGTTCCATTAAGACATTTAAAGAGCTAAAATTCAAGTAGAATTGGACCAAGGATATATTCAGTTGGATAGACAAAATAATTTAGGTAGGAAGGTATCTCTGAAGGCCAATGGATCTTACCTCCTACTCAAAGCAGGGACAACCTGAAAATTTTATCAGGTTACTATAGTCCTGTCCAGTTAAGTTTTAAAAGTCTCCAGTAACAGGAACTATTCTACAAACCTCTGGGAAACTTGTTTCAGTGTCTGGCCAACAAACAGTACAAATCTGGTATACAACTACTGTATACCAAAGACACAACTGAAGCAATATCTTTATTCTGAGAAGAGTTCCCATTGTGTAACAATATGAACATTCCTTGGTGACCGAAAAGTCATTAACAGATGCTTTGAAGTATACACTTAATACTCAACCCTTCCAGCCAGATGGTGAATGCTAAAAAGAAAAAAATGAAGGGATAGAATACTCAGAAAACTAGCATACTATCTACCACTATAGACAATTTCCCCTATGCTCTTGCTCCCTGAATAGCCTCAAGTGAACATAATAGAATAAAAAGTAAGCGTCTAGTGATGAAGTGACTGAGGTACAGACGATCAGTAAGATACTATAGCAAAAACTAAGTATTACTACCATGCTATCTTCTGTTCTGTAAAGATCAGTTAAAAACTCCTCAGCAATAGGCAAAGTATGTATGTGTTTTAAAAAAAAATAAGTATATAATGACATTTGATGGGGGGAAAAAAAAAGCTGGAACAGAAATATGAACATAAAATCTTGTATCAGAACATGAGAAAAGCCAAACAAAATTTTGCAGAATACTGAATTTGAAATGCTGTCCAAGCTTATTATGTGTGATTTAAGCACAGTCAATGGCTTAGACACCTCTGGGAACACAGGCAGCGTTAAGGCACCTCTACACAACTCTTTGAATCACAATGAAACTTGGGTGGGAGTTACACGTCTGGCTGCTTAAGTGATGGTGCTTCTGAGCTTCCCTGGAACTTATATGCAGATGCTGGGGGAAATATGTTGTCCAAAATGATTCATTTTAGGTGCCACCAGGGGTTAGGTGGTGCTTGAGAGTAGGCAATTTGAATCACTCTCTGAGGCTCAGGCACCCAGTCTGACTAAATTGTACTTTAGGTGGAATTTAGAGTTTGATTTTCTCCCTCTGTCCATATTGTCAGTAGCATATAATAAAAAATGAAAGTTGATGAATGGAGCACTATGTTCTCAAAGTGAAGCACACCCTTGGTGGAAACTGCTGAAAACAATAGCAGGAATTGAAGCACATGAACTGAATACACAAGCTTGAGTTTACACACCCTAGTCTGCTGGATTGAGGTATACGATAAATTACAGAGATCCCAGCTGGCAGATTGAGGAGACCAAAGATAACAAGCAGGAAAATCCCTAACAATACAAGATTTTAGACTGTACATATATACATTACAAATCCAGACATTCAGGTATCTCTTAATGCTTCACACATTGAAGCATCAGGCAGATGCATCCAGAATGTTAGTGAATACACACTGACATTCCTTCAACAACTATGAGCCATTTTATCAAAGCATATGTACACTCAGATTTGCAAAGGCTTTTGTTGCATTCTCCTTTTTTACTGTATTAAATATAGCCAAAATTCTTCCTAAAAACAGGTGCTGTGGCCCAAGCACGGCACAGATTGTGCATTATGAGGTTACTAGAACAGCACTTACTGGAATTTTGCATGCACTTTACAACTGTATTTATGCATACCTTCTGCAGTTTGTAATGATCAAGTATAGACTGATTTTTGGCAAAATATTTTCTTATTCATTTCCTAAAAAGTTCTGAAAAAATTCTGAAATGAAGATACCAGCTGGTTCTCCTACTGCTACCATGCTAAAAGAAGTAATTATGAATGAATTAACTGTGTATTCACTGTGCTATAAACAGTTTTAGTTCTATCTTTGTAAAGCAGTATTGAGTTACCCATATCAAATTTAGTAAGGCAATCCTTTATTTACCTTTTGTTTTTATTTTTAAAAAAAGAACTAATGGAAAACCAGCATCTATTTTTAAATCTTATGAACACTAATTGTTCCATATCAAATGAGAATACACTACAGTATATGATAAACTTCCGTATTTACAAGTATCAATGAAGCCTCCAGCTTGCTGAATATCTTCCAAGAAGAGAAAGATGAGCCAACTTACATTTCCTGAGAGTGAAGTGAGAGATGTTTAGAGTTTATGGCAAGACATACCTTTTCCAGCTGACATATACCATTACCTGGTATATGTCACTTGTAACATGACAATGTTACAATAATTTGGTGGCCAGAGCTCAAGGAGTTAGTTTAAACAATTTTCCTATGGTGGATAATGATTTATTTAGTACTACGTTGATGGAGACACTGAAATCTTAACCTTTTCATGTTTGCTAAGGGATTTAACCAAGATTCATTATGAATAAAAAAGTAAAACTCGGGTGACCAAGTACAAAAATTCTCCACATTATTCTCAATATTTCTACATCAAAATATTGTATTTTTGATTCTCATTTTTTGCCTAACTTGACTGGTACAATGGGAGAAGGGGAAATAACTAACAAACAATTTAACAATCTCTGCCTATAAAGGGTATTTTAAATTCTTTTCAAAGAAAAGTTAAGAACAGCTGTTTGTTACCCAGAATAAGAAATAATTTCCTTCCCATCCATCTTCCTCAAATCACATTAAGATGCACTACAGTTTCATGTTACAGTAGGCCTCAAGTTGTTTTCATATGACACATTATATGATGCAACTCAAGGGAAACTATTCAGACAGCTTAAGAGTTATTAATTACTTAGGGAGAGCTCAACCCACTCATAAAATGTGCCACTGAAAGCAAAGCTGCAAATTATTTTAACACTGGAGAAAAAGGGACTTACCTAATATTTCATATATTTCAGCATGCCTCTGCTTTCATTTACTGAACAGGTATAAATTAGCTGTCACTTCTAATATACAGGTGGTTTAGAATTATTTTTTTAAATAAAAGTCAGTGTTATTGCTATCAAAATTTTAAAGGACACTTAAAAAGAGATTGGTTCGAAAGAGATATACAAATACCAAAACTGTTACACCTTCACAGAGTACTTTTACCCTAGAGTTTCCGCCAGTATTCTGTATTGTTTACTGGAATTGTTGGTGAACTCCTGGCCCTAACGAAGTCAAAGGTCAGTCTGCCATTGATTTTAAAGAGGTCAGGCTAACAAAACTGTCTGCATTCTAAGTTTGGCCAATTTCAATGCATTTTAACTTTCTAAAAAAATAAATAAAATATCAGCAGCAATAAGAACACTAGACTTAAAAGTAGTAACATATAATAACAGACACTGGAAATGCAACAGTCTTTCTTCTCATTTTCCTAAACAGAATTCTGCGGCCTGATAAAGTTTTAAGAAAAATCAGGTCAACGTTTAGGCTTTGCAGTCTTTTCTTGTGTAAGAGAACTTTCAGCACTTCTGATACAGTTACACACTTCCCTTGCACAACTAGGATATTTGTTTTGTGAATCAAATAGGTCTCAGAGTAATCAGTGAACTTTCCTTGTACCTGGAAAATAAAAATAACCCTAGCAAAGACCACAGGCTAATAAAAGCAAGAATGTGTTATTTGAGCACACAGACATATTTTTTGCTCCCCTTTTTAATAACAAATATATTTTAAAACGTAAAAAGATTACAAAATGGGTTCAGAAACTAGCAAGAGTACCACATTATAAAATGCTATATTCAAACAGCATGTTTCCCCTTCCAAAATATCACACCTTACCCTGAATGTTGCACAGTAAATTAAGCTGCTCTCTAATCAGTAGTAAGCATAGAGGCACATGGGGTTGCAAAGAACGACAGTCATACCACCACGTGAAGGAACATGTGTCAGGGAAGAGGAGAAAGCCAGAGCATGACCACCTCAGCAAGCTAAAACTTTACTCAAAGTGATTTCATACTCCAAAGGATCCTCCTGCACTTGCACTGGTATAGACTCAAGAAAACACAATGCAAGAGTGAACCCAGACAATTGATATACTACTAAGATACCTTTTTATGTACAAAGCAAGTAAAGGAAATATATAGGGTACTAGGAAGGTTTGGGTGGCTTTTATAGTATACAGGCACTGAGAGGTTCCTCCAGACAGTTTTGAGCTCAACATCTAACGCATGGTCACCTGTGATTCAGAAAGACTGAAGTCAATCTATATGATTCACTCATGTCTTACACTAAATAGAGGTCTTGCAGTCAGAAAGTTTATTTTCCTTAGAAGAACAAGCAACATACTGCTCTCAGTGTCTGAGAGATGGGGAACACAGATGGGAAAAATGTGGAACTCTAGTTCCTCCACAAAGGGTAAAAGTATTTCCTCTGCATCTGCTTTCTCCTAGTCATGCAATTGCATGACACTTTCTGGTGTCCCTCTGCCTCATGCTGCTCAAACCAGATTGGTGGTTTTCCATGTGTTGGTACCACTTTCTGACTGAGAAGCAGACAGAGACTTTCTAACAGTGCTGGCATAAAGTGACCAAAACTAGCCTCTGTTGCCTCAGTCTATTTTTTCAACACGATTCTTATATTTTTTCAGTAGCTGTGGCAGACAGGTAACACCTCTGTAGCAGATACTGATGCATCAGTAATGGATACCTTCAGTTCCATGTGCCCCTCCTCACATGGATATTACAATAAGAAGTCTCACTTAGTCTACTGGTTTTAGAGTCTTGTAAATACCGGGATGTTTCTCATAACAAGTGCCCTTTCATTGAACATTTCTTCACATTCCATGGATGCTAAATCTGCTCATATATCTAAATTTAAAAAATGTCAGTTAGGAAAAGCTCCTTCCAGTACCAGCATCCATCTTCCTATCATAGCTACACTGAAAATATAAAAGTAATTCAAAAGAAAACTATCTTTTTTGAACTCTCATCATCTCCTGTCAGGAATCATGCTCTTCCTAGATGTATATCTCATTTTCCTTTCCTTTCCATAGCTCAGTGTAGAATATCACACACGTGCACTCCCCATCCCCATTTTTCTAATAGGTTTCTACTCTTGTGATTCACTGCAGGGAAGAAACCTCCCTGAACACATGCAAACATGGTTTTATTCTCCAGCATGAACATCCCAGAAATCTTCAGTGCTCTTCCTTACTCAGAGCCACACTAATAAATCGATTGCCTCTATAAGGAAACTTATTCAGGGTCTGACATATTCCTCACAAGAAATCCACAAAAACTGAACAAAATTTTCTCTTTGGAGATTAATGGCAGAATCCAGAGAAGTGTAATGATCTGTCTGTTTCTTCAGTGATTGTCTCCTAAGTTAATGCGCTTAAAAGAATGGAAGATATTTAAGTTGTCTTCAAGTCATTCAAGAGTTGTAACAAGCTTTTTGTCATGTTTACATAATCTCTCAAGGACATTTTGCTGTGCTAAATGTTCTAAAACCCAATTGTGCTACTCTTTTTTTTTTTTTTTTTTTTTTTTTTTTTTTTTTTTTTTTTTTTTCCTCCAAGTGTGGCACCATCAAGACAAGAGGATGTGAACTTAAATACTTTCAAAGGAACTTTACATACTTCTTTTAACATCTACCCATGTCTTTATTTAGACATTTTATGAGCTGCTCTATAACTCACATGGTCCTCCTAGTTTGCTCCCAGAAATGGAACAAAGAAAACAGGTCTAGTTATTAGTCTGTTATTTGGCAGTCTCTGAAGTCAATGAGATATTAAATTCTTATGCTAAATACGATTATCTACACTGGAATGGAGTTATTTGGCTGATCAAGAAACCCTCTGAAGATATTAGAGGAAAAATAATTACAGTAACCCCTGAAAGTCAACTGGCAGCAAAAATTGCTCTGCATGCATTTTCACATGCTTCCTACCCTGAAGCAAGATCTATGGTACAGTGCTAATTATTTGTAGATGTCAGTGACTGCTGTTGTCTGGAAAAGCAAAGAAAATGCAGACTACAATAGAGGATTTGTCTATTGGAGACCATGATCATTCAGTTTGAAGACAGAGGATGCTCTTCATACTTGGAAAGGAGGGAGGAAATTAGGAATTATATTTTTTTTTTCTTGGCCTATATATGCATATAATCTTTCTAAAGAAGGAAGAAATCTAAGCATCCATCTCTCCTTGGAGGTTTTTACAGCCAATTTACCAGCACTGTACAGACACTTGTACAGGTATCTAGAGGTGCTAGCTGATTCCAGGAACAGAATGGTCATTTTAGTTTGGTACACAGGAGGGCTAGTCAGCTCCAGCAGAGCTGCATGCTGAGAGACTCACACCACTCCTACTTCTCACGCTGGTCTTGTGAGAGTTACCTTCTGTATTTCTGGATGACATTGTGCTACTCAGCCTAAATGTATTGTCTCCTTAGAACCCTCAATTTCTTCCTGTTTAGTCTCCCTTCACCCCCACCCCAAGCTTTTGGTAGCTTTTTACAATGAGTCAATGGAACAAGTGCTAGGAAAGTGAACTGTTGATTAAACTTGGAACAGGCTCCCCTTTTCCTTCCCTGGTTCATTCTGCCAGGTCCTAGACAACCCTGGCTGATGGTAAAAGGCAAACCATCTTGCAGGCCAGGATCCCTCGTAGAAAATGCTGAATGCTCACAGTGAATATAAGAGCATGGCTGGCAGTGGAAAGGGAGAGCTAGAAGGACTGCTGTATGGAGTGCAGCTGAACCAAACTAAGGGATGCTTTTTTCCTCACCTCCTCAAATAATCGCCTGGATATGTATAGTCTCCTCCTCTTCAGCATTCAGGACTGCCTATAAATAAATTAATTCCAGGCTAAAGTCACAAGCAGGCCAAACCAAGAAGTGCTTGAGAAAAAAGCACAGGCAACACTGAAGGTACTACAGCCTACAACACTGTTATAGATGTATATATCTACCCATCTTGGTTCCAGCTGATCCCCCCCCAAAAAAGAAGGTGTAAGTGGTAAAGATTAAGTTACCAACAGAAGAGATTAGAGTAGGAAAGAAGGTTAATGATACCAGATATCAAGGTCTGACCTGAAATAAGTACCTCTGTCAGCTGCAAGAGTGAAGCTACAGAGAGAGAACATGCTTTTGCTTTAACACCCCCTACACACAGCATAACTAATCTATGAATATTTAAGTCTGGTGTTCTGCTTACAATTTGAAGGATAATTAGATAAATAAAGTGCTCTTTTACAGTTTGTAAAAACTGCTAATGTTCATGGGTTCTATGTGAATGATTACGGAAAAGATCAAAAAATTAATTTGTATCACATAAAAGACTTAATAGCATTTTCAGAAACTGGAAATTATCACTTTTCTGAAGTCTCAGGACTTAGAAATGAGTTGTCTAACTAAAATTAAGGTTTTTTTTAAAAAAAAAGTGTCCATACATCTTAGCCTGCATCTCTCACTTCCTGTAATAATGAGATTTTTGGTAAATAAAAGATTAAATGGGGTTAAAATATATCAAGCTCAAAAATACCAACACTGCATTGCTATCTGCTAAGTCATAACTGTGTTTAACAGGATGGGCCAAGGACCTGTGACATGCTCACTCTGTTACTATCAGACCCAGCTGGGAAATAGCAAGGTATTCCCTTTAAAGAGCTGGAAGAGAAACCAAAAAAGCTTGGAAAGAGAGATGGGGGTCTTGCATTAGGCCCAAGACAGAGGTGTGGCAAGTAAGCTTCAAGCAGTGGTAGCTTCAGATAAGTTAGTGAACATTTTATTTACATTTTACCTAAGCTTCACATCAAAAGAACCCACTGAACCCAACTTGAAAGAACACAGAACATTACCAGGAATTCTTCTCAGGCTGTGGAAACAGGTCAGATGCCTTATACAAACAAGGACACTTGATATGCTGGGAATTTACAAATTTTTCTCAAAACAGTGAGGTCTCCCCAGTACAAAAAACTTTGCACTAAAACTATAAAACAACTAGCAGAACTAGAATGAACAATGACCTTATTTTTCAACAGTAAGGCTGAGACCAAAATCTTTACTGCTGATGAAAATTCTAAGAACATGGTATTAACAACTACAAACCTCAGGCTAGCAGATGAAGTGTGAAGAGTTATGACAGTAAAGAAAGTATCACTAATATCACCAGTATTTTGCATTGTATAAAATTGTAACATTTAAGCATACAATGAGATGCAAGAAATGTTTCAGAAGTTCTAAAAAGGAAATATTTTGTTCCCTCACCATCCTATAACAAAACCAGCATTTTGATGAATTTGTTCTTACCCTTTAAATTCTTTGACAATGAAATCAAGTACCCAATATTATAGGAATCTATATTCTTAAGGGAGAAAATTTGTTAAGAGTATAATCTATAATAGAATCCCAGAATGGCTGAGGTTGTAAGAGACCTCTGGAGATCACCTGGTCCAACTCAGGCAGGGCCACCTAGGGCCAGCTGGATAGCAGTACACATTTACTTGTGTATGACAACAAAATCAATCCAACATAAGCTGTTTAAAGAGATTACATTTATGTGCAATAACAAAAGTTAGGATGCTGTAAAAGAAATGTTATCTTGGGCGTAATATGAATTCATATTAGTAGTGTTAACTGGTCCTTAAAGAGAGCAGTGAAGCAAGGCTGTGTTATAACTCTTCAGTCTTTCAAGAACTCCAACCAGTTAATGAGTCATGACTTTCCTTTCCATGAAATCATACCAGTTATCTTGAATCACAAAGTGTTTTTTTAGTGCTCCTAACACTTTCATAACAAACCAATCTTAAGCTTATGTAATTTCCTGGTAGCATAGCATATCTGTCTCCATATACTAAGAGTAATACAATCATTTATCACTTCCTAAATTTAAAGAAAGTCCTGCAGAAAGGAAAGTAATCTATAAAAAATAAATTGTTTCGATGTCTGTGCTTATTTTTGAGTAAACAAAGGTGTCTGATGGCCTTTCCTGCATCTGACATTTTCAGACATTCAAGTCATCATATATAGTTTCATTACTGAATTATCGCTACAACTTATTTTCTATATTTGGTGTGGTACATTTTCTTCTCATGTCTCTGTCCATATGATTATTCTTACTATATCACATATTATCCACAGTTCATATAGGAATGAAACGTCCTATGTTAAACATTCTCAATTCTCAGTGACTTAATTTCACAGATCTTTTAAAAAAAACAAGAGTCCTGCACTAGGAGACTCCCATCCCAAAACACCTCATTTTCAAGTAACAACTTTACCTTTAAAATGAGTGAGCGTTATCTACTAATTCTGTATAAGTCAGCTGCTAGACGTTAATACTGAACAATGGCAATAATTAATGCTGCAATAGCACGTTATGTACTTCAAAGTAAGCATATCCAGCATGGAGGGTCCTGAGTGCAAGAACTGGAGCTGGAAGCGTACTTCTTTCTCCCAAGTCTCTGCAAACAGTTCCTGTTATTGCATGTGCTCCTGGTGAATACTATTACCTTTTTAGTTTAGTTTCACAGATTAATTTAAATGTGCAGTCATCTAGCATTCTAAACTGCTCACTTAGAGACAGATCTGGTAAAATAAAAAGTCAGGTGCGTGGAGTCACAGCATCTTGATGATGCTGTGTTGTTATTCCTCAGGTATAGTCCAAAGTAAACCTCACCATCCTATGCATTCAACAGTATTTGAGCAATCAACACTGCTCACTCCAGTTATGAACATAGATGTTGCTTACTAAACTCTCAGCAGAGTTCACAGAGAAAACTGAGTAAAAGAGATAAATCAAAGTTTATCAAGGTCTTCAACATTAACATTGCCAATACAGGTGTAGCAATAAGCAGTGCCCTAATCCCTAAATTAAAAGATATATCCCTCTTCATGTGACAATTAAAAGTCTATTGCCATATTAGGAACTATGAATGAGTTATTCAAGGCCTGTATTGTCATGCTCAATCCCAGAGTAATTTTAGGATTTTTAATAGAATTCTGAGATTCTGCAACTAGTCACATTGACTAAATCCAAAAATAACATGATCTCTTGCAGATGGTTCTGTTGATACACCAATATCTGCATATCAGGACTTTGTTTCTATAGACTACAGACTGTTGTTCATGTTCAAGTTTATTAAATCATTCCAACTTTTGAATTGAGTTTGTGACATGACAAAAATTCACTTGAGACAAGGCTGCAATCAGCAAACTGTACAGTTATGACTGAAATCAAGTTAATACCCAGACCTCCAAGTGAAAAATCTAGAGCATGGATTGTATTGTTGATGCAAAATTAAAAAGTATTTTAAAAAATTGGGCAATTTCTCTCAATAAATGAAAATTTTTCATGGCATGATGATAAACTGCAAAGAGCTAAGCCCACAGAGAAATGCTAGAGGCCAAAAATCTTTCACAACCAACTGACAATAAATGAAAATCAGTGTAATGAAAAAAGCACCAGGCAGTTTCACTCTGAGAGAGCCCATGAACTATTTTTAGATAGAAAAACTAAAAACTCAGAGGCAAGGTGGGGGAAGGGAATGATATCTCTATGACATCTTTAAACAACAAAGTCCCAGTGTAGACACAGATGTATCAGCACAAACTTCTTTTTGTAGGTACAAGTTTAGTTAAGAGGAGAAACGCCTTAAAGTGTAGCTAATCCAAACTACATTTCACAAAGGGTTAAATCACTAAAGCCCAAAAAAAAAAAAAAAAAAAAATTAAATCTGATTTATTACAGGTTTGTTTTTTTCCCCCCTCTGCTGATAAATGACTTCTGAAGCACATGATACCACTGCTTCAGCTGGAAAAATAATATGCATTTTACAAAGACACTTGAATCCTCTCAGCACAGTCAGCAAAACTGATAAATGATCTTTCAATATCTAATTTTATACTACAACATATGGGGGCTACAATCTATCCTCAGCTGTATGCATTATATCTAGTACATTTCACTGAATTCTGTATGGTTCAATGTAGCGTTCCTGTATATACCCATATTTACTCTGGATTTCTAAGAAATTTCAACTGTATTAATTTTGCAACTGCATTTTTGTTCTAAGACTATGCTGTCTAGTGTTTTTATCAAATACAGGTCTTGTTACCTTAGATCTGTATCCTGCTTATTGATTTATGGTACTATCTTGTACTCACTTTTGGGGGACATTATCTCTAAAAATAATGGCCAAGAAAAACCAAGACAACATTACAGAGATTTTAAAAGTCAGCATGTTTGGCAGGGAGTAAGAGATGTATAAACTTTTGTGAAAGTTCTCCACAGTCCGGCACCACTTAAGGATCTCTTCAGCTAACATACCGGTAAAATGAACAACCTATGGTACAATCTGTGTCCAATATTTTGAACAAGGGCCATAGGGAAGCAATGCAGTTAAACTGCTTGTGCTGAATCTAGAAATCTAATCACACAATAAGTTTGTTTAGCAATTGCCGTATCTATGACAGTCTATGTTTTAAGTTTTGCTA
Source organism: Athene cunicularia (assembly GCF_003259725.1). Classification (NCBI taxonomy): domain Eukaryota; kingdom Metazoa; phylum Chordata; class Aves; order Strigiformes; family Strigidae; genus Athene; species Athene cunicularia. The sequence continues at coordinate 31,876,627 of NW_020799097.1, read as the reverse complement.
TCTCATCCAATAACAAAACTGAAAAACAGTTTTGACATGCATACTGGATGAAAATAAACCCAAATTCTATATAGGAGTATATAGCAAAAATGAAATTGCTTAGATATTGCAGATGCCATTGTTTTAATCAGAACAACTTAACTGTTTTCCACAGGGCAGGTTAAACCATTAAACTGAAGGTGCCATTTCAGGGTTCTCTTAAGCTAACGGCAGGCTGCCCCCCACCCCAGCAGCACATTCTTGCTACTTCCACACTGTGACTGCAGGAGATCACACACAGCCACAGGGATCAGCTGCCAGCCTCACTGACCAAAGAGGCTGATGCTGATGTGCAAGAAGGGGGATGAGGCTGAGAGCTGTAGAGGAGTGCTGTGAAGGTGAACTCCTAATATTATTTTCTTCCAAATAATAGTCTTGGCTAGACAGATTTCTCCCTTAAAACAGAGGCAACAGGAAAAAATAACATTAATCTGAACTGAAATACCTGTATTTCAAATTAAGGAAAGCTTTTTAAGTAAGGAGAGTAGACTGCCTTTACTATTTGTTCACCCAGTTCTTCCACGATTTACATATTGCCTGCCTTAAGTTTCATTCTGAACCCTGAGGCGCAGGGGGGATCCACACACACACTGCTCGTCTCCTGCACACTCTGTGGAGCAGTGCCCTTAAAGTACACATCTCCCAAAAGCTTCTTCCCTTTATCTGCAAATGCTTTGTGGCACGAACAACACTGCTGAGGAAAAAAAGGAATAGAACAAGTCCGCTTCATCCAACAATGTCTTACCAATTCAGCTGCTACGATGCTGCCACACTAAGTGCTCTACTGTTGGGGGAACACACTACAGATCAAAGAATTCAGATTTGCTACAGTCAGTGGCATAATAAAAATAGTTTTCCTGCTCTCTGTTTCTTCACAGTCTGCTTTTGATGTAAGTACTATACATCTTTATATATACTCTTCCCCTCTGCCACTTCTTTGTCATTACTATTCTTTCCTAATTCTTTCTACATAGTAAATTGCATGTTAACTTATAGGACAATTCAAGCCCATTATAGCAATTAAAATCCACTAATGCCTGAATTTTAAATTTTATTAAAAGATTTTCATGTATTTCCTGTAAATGGTCAGTTAGAAACAAGCCCAAATATACAGAAAAAGACATTAACATTCATTCTTTAAATGAAGTATTGTCCTATCATTTTTCATGGTAAGAGGCCCCAGTTTTCTCCTTAGTTATGAAACAAAAATGGTATTTACATGGTAGGTACAACTCCAATTTGCTCTTTCAACCATAATCCCTGTATTATCCTTCTTTTTAAATTATAAAATGCAGCACATTTTCAAATTTCTGGAAATAAACACAAAGTACATAATTGAAGTACCTTTCAACCAGAATCAGATAAAGAGAGATTGTATCACTGCAGCTTCTGATCCACTACTTTGAAAGACCTGTAGAAAGCATCAGGATTTTTACTAAATTCAGGCTCTCATACTCAGGAAGCAAATTCCAGAGACAAGGCCCTTTTCTTGCAAATACCCTGCAACCAAAATACCAGACATTTCAGTCTTAGCACACTGGGCTCCAACAGCTGAAATGACCTCAAATAAATACACGATATAGGAAGGGAGAGGTGATTTCTTACAAAACTATCTAATATTTTAATAGACCAAAGGCTAGCAGGACTTTGTGTAAGCACACATAAAAGCTCATTAACAGAACTGTAACTACTGCCTCCAAACGGGTGGCACCTCATGGCCATTTTCAGTAATGTTTTATAAGTTTTCAGTGAAATCTTTTGGAAACTGGTGATTTTCACATCTATCCATTCTATACTGTATTTAAGAAACAGGTATACTACTGCTTAATATATACCTTAATAATATTTTTTAAGATGACTGCTGAACCTGACTTCACTGCCCAAAACATATGACGTGCAAAACTAATAAAAAATCATACCCATGTGGACATTTGCTGACAGCTGAAGTCATATGCAAGGAACATGGTATTTAATTGGTGAAGAAAGAAGACTCAGGAGATACAACCAGATAACATACAGCAAAATAAACAGCTGCAAAGCCACCCAGAGCTAGGTGCCTTTGGGGAGCAAAGCTAGCTATGCTAGCCATGAAAAGGCTTCTAAGGATGAGCACAGAAACTGCCTTGGTTGATGTTAGCTATGCTCTAAGGAAATAAAATTCCCTATGTGTTTTTTTGAGATGAAAAAGGTCAGCATTAAAACCAAACAAAAATGCCACATAAATATTCTTTCATCATCGATTTCTGGGTTTAGCGGAAAGAATCCTCCAGCCTGGAATATACTGGCAGAAGTGGGAACAGTATTTCTCATCCAGTAACTAGACATCACAAGGAGATGAAACATTTTCTCTGAAATATGGCCCAAGCCACAGCCACAGCTCTTCTGGCAGCAGTGAGTGACAACATCGTTGATGGAGCTTAGTAGTCCAAATACAGTCAAAATCCAAGCTCTTTTGCAGTATCTTACACCAAAAGGGGAAGAATTCCTAAAAAAGTTGTGAGAGTAATCCCAACTGCTGTAACTCTGAGATCATTTAACAGCCAGCTACAGTAATCTCCTCAGTAAATTAATATGGTTTGTCAAGCCAAACAAACTACAAAAAAAGAAAGCCATGACAGTGCCATTAAGATTTGCTAATCATAAACATCCATTTCAAAAACATTCTGAAACTCTGTCAAAATCAATTTACTATATTGGCACAGTCAGAGGAGAAAATAATGGCCCACCAGCAATCCAGCAACATGAGAATGAGGAACAACTGACATCTGATGCATCTTTAGAGAAGGACAGTGAAATTATTTCATCCTAGTACTATTTACTCTAAGGCAACTTTAGAATAAAGATTAGCTGAAAAGGCTTCATGTCCAGAAGTACTGAATACCGTTGGCACATCTAAAGGAGTTGTTATCAGCACAGAGCCCTGTGCTGCTTTTGTCATCAAGCTGTGTGCCAAACTGAAATACACTGCATAGGCTGTACGTGTTAAACTCTAGAGAACAAAATATGACTCCATAATATAATTATTGAAATAAAATCAAAACATTATACAATTACTATTATTATGACTATATAATTAGATTGTCTGCATAACAATATTTTACTGTTAATTTCTTCAGGATTCAAAGGCTGTTAATACTACCTTACTCAGGAATAACTTCTATTAATGTCCACAGAATCACAAAATCATGCAGGTTGTAAAAGACACTTGGGATCATCGAGTCCAACCATCAGTCCGACTCTACAAAGTTCTCCCCTACACCGTATCCCCCAACATCTCATCCAAATGACCCTTAAACACATCCAGGGATGGTGACTCCACCACCTCCCTGGGCAGCCTGTTCCACTGTCTGAACACTCTTTCTGTGAAAAACTTTTTCCTAACATCCAGTCTCAACCTCCCCTGTTGCAGTTTAAAGCCGTTCCCCCTTGTTCTGTCACTGATCACCCGTGAGAAGAGACCAGCACCAACCTCTCTAAAATGTCCTTTCAAGTACTTGTAGAGAGTGATGAGGTCTCCCCTTAGCTTACTACTTCTCAAACTGACCTATCCCAGCTCCTTCAATCTCTCCTCATAGGATTTGTTCTCCAGGCCCTTCACCAGCTTTGTTGCCCTCCTCTGCACTCGCTCCAGCACCTCGATATCTCTCTCGTATTGAGGTGCCCAAAACTGGACACAATACTCCAGGTGTGGCCTCACCAGAGCAGAGTACAGGGGGACTGTCACCTCCCTACTTCTGCTGGTCACACTATGGCTGATACAAGCCAGGATGCCGTTGGCTTTCTTGGCCACCTGGGCACACTGCTGGCTCATGTTCAGCTGCTTGTCCATTAGAAACCCCAGATCTCTTCCAGACAGCTCTCCAGCCACACCTCCCCAAGCCTGTAGCCATGCATGGGGCTGTTGTGGCCCAAGTGCAGGACCTGGCACTTGGCCTTGTTGAAGCTCATCCCGTTAACGTTGGCCCACGGATCCAATCTATCCAAGTCTCTCTGTAGAGCCTCCCCATCCTCCTGCAGATCGACACTCCTGCTTAACTTGGTGTCATCTGTGAACTTACTGATGATACACTCTATGTCCTTATCAAGATCGTCAATAAAGATGTTAAACAGAAATGGTCCCAACACCCAGCCCTGAGGAACACCACTTGTGACCGGCCACCAGCTGGATTTAGCTCCATTGACCACCACTCTCTGGGACCATCCAGCCAGCCAGGGCTTGACCCAGCAGACCGTTCCCTCATCCAGGCCATGAGCAGCCAGGTTTTTTTATGAGAATTTCATGGAGAACCGTGTCAAATGCTTTTTAAAAATCCAGGTAGACAACATCCACAGCTTTTCCCTCATACAACAGTTGGGTCATCTTGTCACAGAAGATCAAGTTTGTCAGGCAGGACCTGCCTTTCATAAACCCATGCTGACTGGGCCTGATCCCCTGGTTGTCCATTATATGACTTTTAATGGCACTCGAGATGACCTGCTCCATGACCTTCCCTGGCACCGAGGTCAGACTGACAGGTCTGTAGTTTCCTGGATCCTCCTTTCTGCCTCATTTGTAGATGGGTGTCACATTTGCCACCCTCCAGTCCAATGGGACCTTCCTAGTTAGCCATGATTTCAGGTAAATCATGGACAGTGGCTTGGCAAGCACATCTGCCAACTCTTCCAGCACCCTTGGGTGTAACCCATCGGTCCCACGGACTTGTGTGCATCCAAGTGGTGTAGCAGGTCTCTGACCACCTCCTCTTCAACTGTGCTGACCTCAGTCTGCTTCCCCTCCCCATCTCCCAGCTCACGAGGCTGGGTGTCCAGGGAACAGCCAGTTTCACTGCTAAAGACTGAGGCAAAGTAGGATAAGAATTGCAGCAAGTAACTCAAAATACTTTAATTTAAAAATTACCCTTTAATCCTTAAAATATTATTAGGATTAATATTTAATAATCATTTACATGAAGCATAAGAAAAGCTATCCATCTCCTATCATAAGACAACATACATAGAGAAATCCCTCACAAAAAAAAGATGAAGAGATATAGCTAAAACTGAACATAAATAGTCATAATTGATTTCCCAAGCTGACACTGCATTGTAAATTATTTACAACATATAAATAGGTGCAACACTACTCCAGGTCCATTGAAAAAAACCAAAATGGCATCACACAAGAAAAATGGCACAGCATAGCTTTCTATCACCCACACTACAACTGAATGAATGAAATGCAAGAGGAGATGTGCCAGGTTACTTGATACTTGCTAGTCAGCTTAATCAGATACTCTCAGTTTCCTGCAGGATGGATAACAAACACTGTTCTGCTTACTGCACACCACGTCTACCAAAATATTTTCTGAGGCAGAAAGATCCTAAAACCCCCTGTGCATCTAATAAAGCAAGGGGTCTGCAATCAGAGTCTGACATAATGTTAAAGGAGACTTAAATAAAAATAATAAATTACAAGGTATTGTATATAGATAACTGAGATAAAGTAAATTACAAGGTTATGATGACAGATACCTGGGTCCCTGACTATCCTTCATTGTAACCCTGCCATATCAAAACTTTGTGCTGCTGACTGCCCTCTTCCCTTATTTTTAAAAGAACAGGTCAGAAGGTCAGAAGAGTATCAAAAACATTTTAAACAAATGATTTTTAAAAATCTTGCCTGAAGTGTTATTCCAACAAGAGAAAACTATTATATATTCAACATATTGAATAAAAAAGTAAACTCTGTTCTTAATTATGACATGGATTTCTCCAAAGAGAGAAAAGCATGAGCAAGAAAAAAGCATGAGCAAGACTATTGCCATAAATAACTAGATTTAGTGGAAATTCTGCAATGCTTCAATGTTATTGAAAATACTTTCAACCTTTTTTTATTCAGGAAGATATATGTAAGAGGTATTACTTCCACAACAAGCTCACTGAAAAGCTTATCTTGTATCTTATTAGCATCAATAAGGTGATACTCATTTTCAGCCTAACTATATTCATACATTCTATTAATAATCACCTCAGTTGCATCACCCAGCTAAAGTCTTCATCCACTAGATACATATATATTTTTGGAGAAACTGGAACATTTTCTCTTTAGTTTTTTTTTAATGAGGATACACAGAAGAAAACAACAGAGAGGGAAAGGAATGTGAGAAGCAAGAGAGCATTAAAGCCAAATCACCTGCTTTCCAGGTTCACCCTTTACCAAAATTCTTTATCACCTGACGCAGTTTCACTGAAAATTACAAAACACAAGCCATTTTTGTCTCAGTCATCCTCCCTTCAAAACAAATAAAATACACAAAAAATCTACTAGATTGTTCTCACTCCATTAAAAAAAAAATTATTTTGTCTTTCTCAAGTATTCTCCTTGCAACTGCTAAGAGTTAAGGCTTTGCTAAGTCACAGCTATCAGCCATGACATGAATTCCCTATTTTCACTGCCTTCACTAATAAACCATTTAAAAAAGAAGCAAATAAAGCACAGACATTAGTGTTCAGGCCTAAAAAAAGCTAGGGAAAAAGCTTTACATTCTTCAATCTCAACATGACCTGTCAGACCCCCTCCAAAACCATCAAATTCTTAGAAATCAATCAATCCTTTCACATAATGAATTTTCCTTCAAAGTAATATAAATTTCAAGTAATTCACCCTTTTCCAATTTCTAGATCCTCTCAGTCCATTTTTGCTATTGATTTTCTTACAGTTTCATAACATAGGAAGTCCGTTTGCAATATGCACACAAAGCACTACTTAGCTTCTTATTCCTAAATAAAAATTACCCAACTTTTTTTTTTTTTTTTTTATTGCCTTAATTGTCTGCTCTTCTATGGTCTCATGTTTTCCTCAAATTCCCATCCATTGGAAAAAAAAAATATATATCTGTAAAACCTGAAAAATTAATAATGGATTAAAAAACACGTTTTCTTACTGACAAACCTTCAAAATATTTTACTAAAAAAATGTATAGGTGGTACCTAATTTTACCTGTTCCTCTTCTAAAGACAATCTTGATAATACTGGGAAAGTTCTACTAAATTTAGGGCAGTCTGTGTCAAGTAATTTTATCTAGTTATTTTTCCTTCAATAGCTAATGTCCAAGGTATTTTAAAAAATACAGCAATTTGTTGAATTACACAAGCATAAAAATTTAGGATTTACAGTATTTAATACCTCAGAAAAACTCAGAATCTATCAAGTAATCTAGAATATTTAGGTCCTATTTCTTTAATAATTCTCCTCTCTCACAGATCACTTTGTTTTGTATCTGAGTGCCTCCAATTCCTCTCTTCTCCCCCACCCCTGGCTCACACTACCCACAGCCCCTCTTTGCTCTGCCCAGGATCCAAGCAAGGACAAGTCTGAGCGCTGGGTGTATTCTTTCCTAGGCAAGCTGGAGCCAGCCCTCTTGCAACAGAGAATACCCAACCTGAAGACATGGGAGTACAGTTGCTTCCCTCATCATCACAGGAACATGCTGTACAGAAACCACAGTCCCATGACTTGGAGCACATCTCAACCAAGAAGCTCTGAGATGATCCTCTCTCTCTCTCCACTGAGCATGGGGAACTTGAAACTACATTCCTAACTGCTTCTTGCCATTTCCTTGTCCCTGTGCAAACTGAAGTCCATACAATCCCATTCTGCCTTACTCTCTTTCACCTTCCTTTTGATTTTTCATGCAGTCTCTGCCTTTCATCCCACCCTCTGTCAGAATAGGATGCTTCCTAGTATCTACACTGAGTATCTACAATGCTGTTGCTGCCCAAAGGCAAGATGCCAATCCCACTGGAAAAAAAAAAAAAAGTGTTTAAGGAAATGGTGACTCTCTTTTTAATCCTGACTACAGTAATGAGAGAGAGGAAAGCCAGCTTCACCAAGGGAAAATTAACATAATACTTCTTGTCATACCATGAAGGTTTTTTGTTTCCTTCATTTTATAAATATTTATGTATAAATAGTAGAGTTTTCAGTAGCAGAATCACGATTTTAGAAAAAATGTACTCGCAAATAACTTTCTACCTAGATACTTCCAGATTCCAGAAGAAACGCACACTTGAATCAAAATGTTTCCTGAAGAAAAAACTGTTACAGATGAAAACGCCTGAAAACAGACATAGTTGCCTTTCTGTGGCATCCTTTAGATACGTGGCTCAGCGTTTCAGTTCATTAGTTGCATTTAGTCTGAGCTCTGCCTTTTGAAGACAGACTGAAAGTAGTATCTTACTTACTTCGTGTCTCTGACGAGAGGTGCACTCCCCAGTTTAAAACAGATTTTTTCCCCTCCACAAGTTGTTTGCCTCAAAGAAAAGCTTTCTGCCAGATCAAACCCTGTGAAATAGGACACAATGATTTTAGTTTAATGGAATCTAAAAAATGGAACTAAATACTGACTGTAGTATGCTTGGTGACTTTCTAGACTACAGGCTTACAAGCTATTTTGATAACCAGTACTTTAAGTCAGAGAAACTCACAGTATTCACTTTATAGACAGAGAAACTATCAGTGCAAAATTCACTCAGTAGATGACTTTGCAACCTGAGAAATCTATTTGCTATTTCCTTTTACCATCTGAACTGATAAGAATGAAGGATGTTTAGGAAAAGCAACAGAAATTAGTATCGTTGCAGAACTTGAACCAATACTTTCTAAGAACAACATGTTCTGATCTTAACTCCACTGTCCTAAAAACAACTACAGCTTCTGGAGCGTGGGGGTGGCCTTTCAGTTCAGTCCTTTCAGTTCTAAAGCCACTTACAGTCAGATTATGATTACATCCACTACTAGCCAATTAATTTAGATATCCATATTAACACAATCATTTACCTGAAACACCAAGACTGTCTCTGTTGATTTGTTTGAGATGATGAACAACTGTTTTCATTACAGGACACACAGCACCTTCAAGAGAATACAGTTTAGTATCTATCATCAAAGTCTATCAAACAAAAATGAATCAGAGCAAACTATCATGACAGTGATAGTAATATTAACAGAAATGATTGGTTCTGTTTATTTAGGCTATGAAAAACAGAAATTACAAAATCTAAGTACGGTAATGATATTTCAGATTTCATACTATGCTTCTAATAATATAACCAGATACAAATTTTATCACATTTTAATTCAGATGTTTATTATTAAAGATCACATGAACAATAAAACCAGAAGAAAAGCTCTTTCAACCTACAACACTGTATAAAGCAATAACATCTGTTCTAAGGGGTTTTTTTGTATTTCTGGATATATTATTAGAAACTATCTTTTCCCCCCATAAATGAACATGAATTCTTGATTACCATGACAATAATCTATTGCTAATTCAGTGAACAGTAACTTCAAAATGTGGATTAACAAGGATATATTCATATCATATAATAAACAATGTAAGCAATATTAAAATTTTGAAAATAATGGTTGAAAATTAAGCAGCTTTACAAGGGATTAAGTCTGAACCAAAGTATTTAGGTAAACAAGCAGAATGTTCTATAATCTGAAGCATGGTAAATTCTAAGGTTAAATATAACTGAACACGTAGATCAGACACTGTTTTATTAATATGCAGTACCTATCTTGCATAACATCTTTTTTTTTCTTTTTTTTTTCCTGTATATACACAGGAATACACACTTCTAAGAAGCAAATGCAGAGAAATGTCATTTTTGTGCATGGGTCAAAAATAGGACTCTCTGCTCAACAAACTTTGCAAATAGCCCTCCTAAACCCTAATAAAACTATCAAACAGATGACAAGCAGGATTTGGCCCATGCGCTTCTCAAGCACAGAGCTCCCTGTTGAGCTGACGCCACTAGAAAGATAGCCAACGTACATCTGAAGCTGCTGAACAGTGAAGGTTGAGGGGCTTTCTGAAGTGTCAGTTCAATGAAGAATTTAAGGAGGAATATCCTACCACTAACCCGGAAATCATCTATATTTAACGAGTTCCAACAGCATCCAGACTGAAAGTTGGCATTCAAAACAGCTGTAGTTATAATCTTAATGCATGTGAAATCTGTCATTCTGTAGTAACGCAGAAATCATATTATCCTTCAGAAGTCTTAAATTCTATTAAATGTGTTACAGTATTTGATTTGATACAGGATTAAGAATGGCTAATTGGAAATAACCAGTAGAAGTGAAACTAAATTATATAATACAAAGACACACTTCCTGACTACGTAGTTAATTAAAGCTATGTCAATTGCTTGAAGAACAGACCAGGTGGAAGATATTTTGTCTTAAAATTCATCCAGTTCCCATGTCCTTTATGTCTAAATTGCAATCTACAATTACAAGTAACATCAATCATACATTAATTTATTTCTAAGGGTCTAAGAGAATATTCTTTCTTTCCTTTATACATATATACATAAATATGTATATACAAGCATTTACCTATACATATAAATATAAAAGTTTCATGACAAGTAAGATGAAACCTATGCATTAAAAACACTGTAAATTCCTGTTCCCCAGAAAAGACACAGAACTGTAAAGAATATTCATGTTGAAATCTCTGAAACTGAAATGAAATCTTTCATCATTCTTGGTTTGCAGGGAGTTTTATGTAGTGTGAAAAGCATTCACTGGAATTACATACTAACATAGCAATTCCAATACACTATTTGATACACACACACACACACACACACACACACACACACACACATATTATGGGACAGAAACAGGATCACCTTAGATAACCTTTAATCTACAAACCTCAGCCTTCAATAATTTATACAGATTATTAGACTACAGACTTTTATCTATAGCCATTCTAAAGCAATGCATGTGGTTATGGGAGATTTACACAAGTATAGCTATAAGAAGTATGCTGATGTAAGGGAATCCTGTTATGGCTGAAGCTGAAATAGCATGTCACACACACACACTGACAAGCATTCTTCTTAAATCTACGTGTTTTCTAACCAAGGAGCTTTTTAAAATATATATATTTATAAAAACTGTGGGACAGATTCCCTTTTTGGTTAAATTACTTTACAGTACTTGTAATAAGAACAGCCAGATATTACTTACTGTTGATTTTATGTTGAACTGCTGTAGTAAGCTCTAGAGAACATGGGACACAACTGTGCTTTTTTTTTTTTTTTTCCAAGATTAACTGACATGAGGGCTGAGCGGCAAAAGACTAGGGAATTTTAGCTTATTGCCCCCAGCCACTTTCTCACAAGTCCAAATAAAGACTCAAGCCTTAATTTCTCTGTTATCCAGATGATAGCAACGATTCCTCACATGCCACAGACTGGACTGCGGACCTATTTTTATCAGTGGCATAACAGTTACAGCAATTTAAGTGTTACTTACTTGTTTGTGTTTCATATCCCCAGAAGAACTGAAAGGGTTATGATGAATCTTCTTCTATATCATGCTGCTGATGCACTCCTTTAGCCCACTTTTATTTTTACCAGAGAGCTAAGGCAAAACTCTAAAATACTAAAACCAAAACCTCTCCATATCAAGACTGACAACTTCCATTGCTGTAGATTGATGAAAATTCTTTCTACAGTTACAGTTTGTACAGTCTAAAAGTTAGCCTCTTCCAAGATTTTTAGTACTGCTGTCAGATCTTTAAATTTTCTTTGGCCTGAGACAAAACAGACAGTTTACCCATTCATCCTGTGGGTAGCCGAATTACAAGATTTACATGAAGAATTCAGGAAAGAAAAAGAACAAGATAAACTCTTACTGCTAATTCAGGCATGGAAACCATGCACCTTCAAGCCCTGTTGGAATACATTACTATAAAACTAATGAAGCGGTAAAAAAAGAATGAGCTTACATTTATATGTTAGATTGCTCTGCATGTGATAAAAATGGGTCTGTCTGGATTGAAGTAAATTCATATTAAAATGGTGATGTCAAAGCTCAAGTTAACATACCTATAAATGAGATCACCTATCCATAGGACAAATTCCAGACCTTAATCTTTAGGAATCAATGAGCTCTTCGTAGGAGCTGACTATTATAAAATCAACCTAATGATTTTGAAAATATATATTTATGCAGAAATATCACAGATCTCTGATCTTCTGTCTCTCCAATAAGATGCTAGTAAGAATAATTTTTGTTTTCTAATACCATTATGAAAAAAAAAAAAAAAGAAAGCATTGCATCTAGACATATCTGCTGCAACATGCAATGGCATGTTCTGAATTCCTGGGATGATCAGGGCACCTGTTGAAGCACACTGCAGCTTCCATCTAGGCCCCATGCCCAGTTTTCCTTTCTGTGCAAACAAGGACAGAAGAGACTCTGGTGCATGCTGCAGTCTCACTCTTACAGACATCTCTTGTGTGCACTTCCTGACTGGGAACTGTAGTTTCCAGTAAGCACTCTTGGCTCCTCCAGATCAAGTGTAACCTGTAATGGCTAGATTCACTTTACAAGTACTTATGTGCTACTTTATAATTAAAATTTATGTTCAGGTTAAATTTTCAGCTGCCATCTAACACAACCAATGTGCACATTGCAAGGGCACTGAAGTTTCCATCAGTAACCATGACCAGCCAAACCAATGTGGCCAAACAGCAAAGACCCACCTAACATATACCCACATCTTATGTTGGACTCAAGTTTCAGGCAGAAACCCCTATCAGCTAGGATTTGTCTCACACTCATACTGGATCAGGCTTCATAAATATACAGACATAGGAAACTTCTTCAGAGCGTACAACATACCTGCAAGTGTCAGCAATGACATCCAATGAGTCTACCTCAAAGCTATTTGTACTGAAGATAAGCAGGTATTTGTATTGAAGATAAGCACACACAGCTGACCTGCTTTCAAATAGGGTCAAGAATTCGTACTTCCAACATAACTGTGGCCTCATTTATAGAGGTACCAGAAAATCAGACATGATATTTTTGTCTTCCTTTTTCACTTTGTAAGCCACATTATATTACATTAAAATAAATGTGTTAATTGAGACAAAGGTGGGAAGAGGAATGAAGGAGGCTGAATCTACAACTTTGTTGATACAGGAAAGAAGTCAACTCCAAGTCTGGTGACTATTTTGATGGTTATGGAAATAACATAACAGCTATGACAGGTGGGCGGGATTAAGAAATACCTATCAATGGAGTATAAGTATTAGGATGTTCATGCTAGACCCTGAAGAACTGGATTCTCCCACGAGGAAGAGTAGGTAACGAAAAAAAGGACTTCATATTATTCAAGACAGCTAGCATGGCTTCACCAAGGGCACCTGTTGTCTGACCAACCTAGAGGCCTTCTATGATGCAGTGACTACATCAGGGGACAAAGGAAGAGCTACAGATGTCATCTATCTATGGACTTCTATAAGGCCCTGACACAGTCCCCCAAAACATCATTCTCTAAATTGAAGAGATATGGATTTGATGGATGGACTGTTGGAATCTGTTAGATGGCTACATACAGAGAGTAGTGGTCAACAGCTGTGTCCAGATGGAGATCAGTGATGAGTAGTGTCTCTCAGGGGTCCATACTGGGACCAGTACTGTTTAACATGTTCACTAATGACACAGACAGTGGGATCGTATGCACCCTCAGAAAATTTGCAGCTAACACCAAGCTGAATGGTACAATTGACAGGCCTAAGGGACAAGATGCCATCCAGATGGACATAGACAAGCTCAAGAACTCAAGAAGTAGGCCCATGTAAACCTTATATGAGGTTCAACAAGGTCAAGTGCAAGGTCGTGCACCTGGATCCCCCCAGCATCAATACAGGCTGGGGGATGAAAAGACTGAGCGCAGTCCTGGAGAGGTAGACTTGGGGGTACTGGTGGATGAAAATCTGGGCATGAGCCAGTAACGTGCACTCACAGCCCAGAAAGCCAACCGTGTCCTGGGTTGCATCAAAAGAAGTGTGGCCAGCAGACCAAGGGGGGTGATTCTGCCCCTCTACTCTGCTCTGGCGAGTCCCACCTGGAGTACTGTGTCCAGCTCTGGAGCCCTCAGCACAGAAAAGACATGGACTTGTTGAGTGGGTCCAGAGGAGAGTCACAAAAATGATCAGAGTGCTGGAACACCTCTCCTATGAGGACAAGCTGAGAGAGCTGGAGTTGTTCAGCCTGGTGAGGAGAAAGCTCTGGGGAGACCATATAGCAGCCTTCCATACTTAAAGGGGACTTATAAGAAAGACAGGAACAAACTCTTTAGTAGGGCCTGTTGCAACAGGATGAGTAATGGTTTTAAATTAAGAGAGGGTAGAGTTAGACTAGATATAAGGAAGAAATTTTTTACAAAGGGGGTGCTGAAACTGGCACAGGTTGCCCAGAGACATGGTAGATGCCCCATCCCTGAAACACTCAAGGCCACATTGAACAGGGCTTTGAGCAACTTGATCTAGTTGAAGGTGTCCCTGCTCCCTGCAGGGGAGTTAGATAATCCTTGGAGGTCCCTTCCAAGCCAAACTATTCTGTGATTCTATGATATCCCAGGTGAATATCTTGGTTGTAGGAGTTGATGCTTGTTTCTTTCTCTACCTTTCAAAAAAAAAAAAAAAAAAAAAAAAAAAAAAAAAAAAAAAAAAAAAAAAAAAAAGCAGCTGATCTAGTTTACAGGTTTCACACTAGGAGAATGTGCGTAGCTGCGAATGTTCCCCTTTGTGGTCTGTGATCTCTCTTATATACTACTTACGAGCTGAAGTGGTTTTCCACAGTGTGCAGATTTTCATGAACAACATTCTTACAGAAACCTAAAGCTCCTTATTGACTGCCCAAGAAGACTTGGTATTTAACAAGTTAAGGAATCCAAGGGTGGCAGGGTCGCTTAAACAGGGCAATGTTAACAACAGTTTGTGGATCCAACCTTAAATATCAGAATACTAAGATTATGATATTCAGAATATTAAGACTACAAATACCTTGTGTATGAGTTACTGTAAAGCCATTACCTTGATTTTGAGAAGTATCTAGCCATGCTGAAACATGAAAACCAAAAAGCTGAACTGATTTGCATACTTGAAACTCACTGTATTTGGGTTAAAGTGCCTATCTAAAATTATGATCTAGAGCCAATACTTTTCACAATACATTCCATGTCAAAAGGCAATGGAAATTCACCATGCCTGTCAGTCCCAGGACTTTGTTTATACTACATTTTTTATGGGTTAGCAAGTGACTTTGAAAAGCAGTAAATGTAAAAGAAAGTTGGAAAAGGAGCAATGATCTGGGAATGAGACAAAGTATTAATATTTTTAATAAGCAGCATTCAGGAATAATCAGAACTTCATGTGTCACTGCAGAAAGAGCTCATGTCCATGTTCCAAAACCAAATGTTCCCAACAATAAAAAAATGTAAGTTGACAACATGAAAAAATATTCTTGAAGTCAGATGAAAACCATGATTGTGGAGAACTCCTGAACCCCCACCCTCAGATTTACTATATTCTTCCATTAGAAGTGAGTGCTTCCTTCTGATGAATGGTTGGCACATCAAACTTCTGGACAAGTGAGAGTCAAAATAAATGCTTGATGTGAATCTAATAGTTACTGGCACCCATTCAGAGCCTAAGGAGGACTGCTCTGAGAAGAGCATACTCTGTCACTCTCTAACATTCTTTTCCAATATTGGTATTCATTTATTACAATATTGACCCAATGAGTAAGTCCCAAAGTATATTCAGAATGCCAGCTCAGAAAGCTCTCCCCTACATATGCAAAGTTAATCCTTTCTCTTGCACAAGCAATTGCCTTCCCCTAACACACTTCTTCCCCCTGCCTACCCTTCAAACTAGCTTTAATTTATACTTTTCCCTGCATTTGAAGACCATTCCTTTAGACTCAAATAGATCAGGTGAGAAATTTCAGGATGTAAGTGTAATAATCCAAGATCATATCTAAATGGGCTTTGCCGGAAAAGCTTTCATACTGGCACAGTGAGAAATAAATGCTATGCATATGTTGTTGAAGGAAGAAAACCGAAAGGAATGCCTAGGCAAATCCTGAAGGACAGATGCTGATACAAACAGAACTGGTAAATGGAAGACAACAAATGACTGAGAAAGAGACAGTTAATAACAGAAATTGGGAGGGAAAAAAAAAAAAAAAAAAAGAGATAATTTCTCTTTTTTTCTCTCTCGAAGTGAGAACATTTTCATTTTGTAACAGATTAATCTGCACAGAAATTATTAAACTAGTATGAGACAACTTTGCAACTTTGTTTGCAGGGTCCGTTCTTTCTCAGCTCCTGCTTTCTGGTCTATAACTTGTATTTCTCTTTTGGACAGTAACCATCCCCTCAGTCTCTAGAAGAATCTCTTTGCTGTTATCAACTTGAGGCTTCACTCTGAGCCTATTCCCTGCTGTCGGCAGAGCTGCTCAAGCTGGCAGCTATCTACTTGTTATTCCTCACCATCTGTCTGTATCACCTCAAGCTGCAGAAGCCTCTCGCAACTGCATACCATCAGTAATTCTCAGGAGAGGTTCAATCTCTCCTCTTCTTCCCAGTGGTTCAATCTGACCCATATTTGATCCATTTGTGGCAATCAGGTTAAGGAAAACTGCAGCCTCCCTGCAGGCTGCCTAGCCACAAACTTGTAACAGAACGTAACGTACAGGTCAGATACACCCTTCATTAGCAGTTCAGTGTATCTGTCATCTTCTATGACTGGTTCTCCTTTTACTACATCTTTTCATTAGGAAAAAAAAAAAAATCCTGGCATTTTGTTTTAAAATTTTTCAAGTTTCCATTTATTCACTGCTATTATAAGGGAACCTCCTTTTGCACTCACACCCTTTTAGCACTTTTAAAACTTCCCTTCTACCATCCAGCAGCTAGCAACAACAGAGAAGACAACCTATTTTGCTTCTTTCAAACAGCTGAAGAGAATGATTGCACAGCTATGATGTAGGGTCACTCTCTCATGGGGGTTAAGAAGAATTCATTTAGTAGAGCATTTAGCCTTGCTGCTCTACAAATATAAGGCAAAAAAGTCTTTGACTAATAACTGTAGGAAAATTCTAGAAAGATAAGGTATGTGTTGAGGCTGAGCAGTTCTACAAAACTGACAATTCCTTATCCTACAAGCACACGTGCTGTGCCTTTAAGACAGAATTTACCATACTGGAGAGTCAATGTAGAGTTTAAGTGAGATAGCTAGATAACGTGTGGACAGCAAGAGAACGGAGAAAACAGGCAAGTATGAGAAAAGTTGCAGAAGGCAGGTAACAGCTTTTAAGTTAATCAATATCACTATGTTCCTTTCCCGTGGCTTCTTAGCCATAAGATTTTGTCTAACTCTGCATCTGTGAAACATACGACCTGGTCTGGGGTTTAAGTTTAGGTGAGGTTAACATGAGCATTAGGTTGCTGAGGTCAGTATGATCACTGATCTGCTATAATAAAGCCACATGATTTTGTTCACACAAGTTTTGTAAGCTCACATTTAGAATCTCATTTTGCATGGTAGGTTGAAAACGTACAAAACAAACTCCTAGGAACTACAGCTGCTTCCAAACATGAAACCTCAAAGCACAGGAAACAGAAAGGCTGCTCTGGAACTGCTTCAAACTTAAGATGTTTTTTTTTAAAAAGAGAGATTAAAAAAATCTTGCATAATTTTATTTGCTCATACTGCTTATTTTCCATGTACTGTCATTATTTGTTCAAATTTGTTCAGAACTGAGATTTACATCTGTGATTTATGGTCTGTGATGGGCAAGAAAATTGGAAGTACCTGTCTGGTCACTGACAGCCACAGAAGTAGAAACAGGAAGGAGGAGGAAGACTGCCATACAAAGCCAGACTATGCAGGATCCAATGTACTTCATCTCCCCCTGGACACATGTGAACAATCAGCTACAAATCTGAAACAGAAAACAATCATATTCAGAACAACCTTTACTTACTCTTTTTCCCCTCACCCCATCAGAAAAAATACAAACAAGAATTTCTTAACGGTGAAGAGGAAGTCACTAGTCAAACGCAGAGTGTATCATTTATCTGTTTTAAGAAGATACAAAAACAGACTTACGTAAATTTAGAAATAAGTGACAAATACACTCCTTGAGTTTTTTATTAAACTCAGAAGTAACATGTTAGAAATATTAACTCGGAGATATTAGTTGCAAAGGCACTGAATTTCCATTTCATTAGTAAGGACCAATTTTAGTTTTTCCCAAATTTTAAATATATTTGTTAAACTGTTTGGTGAGACAACACTGCCGGTGTCACAACACTGCCAGAGATTGCCAGTCATCAAATTGAACAAGGACAATGTGGAATTGTTTAACTGCAAAATAAACCAGAATACGCTATTTTGCTGCCTTGCAAAGGATACAAGTGCCTGTACTGAGTTTATAGTTTAAACCTCACAAAAATGATGTCTGGTTTCAACAAATCTTTTGTGCTCTAAAGACAGTATTGGCTTTTCTTCTAAACCAACTGCAATGTAGATACACGTGAGTTTAATGAAACACAGAAAATGACAAATATTTTCCTAATCACATTTTCTGTAAGAAAAACAAATCGCACGCCTAAGATGCAATTTTAATAATTATTTTCTCAAGGCATCTTATCCATGGTCGTAACTATTCTGTCAGTCACATGCACTGACAGCCACTACACCCTCATTAACTTTTCCAGCCTCCCCAGCAGCAGCGACGTGAATACATGTTCAAATAACATTACCATTTAATTTCCTGCACCTGCTTGACAAGCAGGCATCAGTAATTCACTAGACCTGCCGCTCCAGAGGTCTCGTTTTCTGAAGGGCTCTCACCAAGCAGAGCACTAATGCCGCCTCCGCACCTCC
>NW_020799097.1:31851751-31857785 GCF_003259725.1 Athene cunicularia | reverse complement strand
GAGCCCTCTGCCGCCGGGCGCTGCCCGCGGCGAGCAGGTGCGGGGCCGGAGGGGAGGGAGAAGGCGCTGCCCGCCGGGCGGGCTCCGGGACGCGTCCCGGGGCTGTGCCCCAGCGCCGCCGAACCGGGCGGGTGCCCCCGCCCGGGCGGGCATTTGCTGCGCTTCCCACCCGTGCCCCTGCTCACGGGTGTGCCGCGACTAGCTGGATGTAGGCCCCTCGAAAGATACACGCTAATCCGTAGATTTTTTTAAAATGTAAATATATGCACACAATTAATAAGTATGCTCAGCACTGTGGCAATTTGCAACAGTTTAATCGGTTTTGTAATTGCTGCAAATTTAGTAGGACTGTTGCCATTAGCATATTTTAGCATATACCTACGCTCACCCACAAACATAAACAGTGTATTCAGACAAGCACAATCCTCTAACAGACTGATGACAGGACATTAAAAGCTCACTGTGTATATTATGTTTATATAGGACATAGTTAATATAGGCAAAATCGGTGATAAATGGCAATTTTTAAAAAGTAAACCCAAACCAAAACCACCACAAAACAAGCCAGCAGGAATACTGTAGCACATGTGGACACACGTGAGATGTTTCGACAATTGACTACAAATAATGAGTTGCTTACCTTTAATTTTTAGTTGAGTATGTCCCCCAGAAGCACTGAAAATGCCTGTACAGAGCTGCTGTAGTGCTGAGGAGTTGCTGGAGTGAGTCTCCAAAGAGTGGTAGAGGGGGATGCAGCTCTGTCCTTATTAGTCTCACACAGTGTGACCCTCCCACTCAGCACAGAATACTCTGCAAGAAAGGACAAACAGCCACTCAGACAGATTTTACATAATCATACTTGTATATCCCAAGTCCAGTAACAATGTGAGAAATGTTTTTTTTTCCTCCATCCCCACCCCCCCCATTCCATAAATTAAACTGGCAGAAAATGAACGTGTGAATGAAAAGAGTATCTGGTTTCTAGTTGTAAAGAACCAATTATGTACATTAGCACACTGGCAGAAACTAACTTTTATCACTTAAAGTGTAAGCACACATCATTAATTTTATATACCTTATCATAAATTTCAAAATCAGCCACCCAAGTAACGAAGAGAGTGTACCTATTTATGGCACCAATGCTGCGAAGTACAGCAGGTTACTGACATTTGTTTAGCCTTTTAAAATCTATCATTTACAAACCTGAACGTTCTTGCACTGTAGTATCATCTGCCTGTGATGAAATGGTGAGATTGAGTACTGCCACTGGCTCTCATCTGAATGTGAGAAACGGCACTTTTCTCAGGTTCCCCAAGTGTGCTTGTGGCAGTTTTCTGTATTGCATTTTAAAGATGTAAACCAGATAAAAGGACGGAGAAAAGTAAAATGACTAGAAATAACTAGACAGAAGACAGAGGGTAGAGCTTTAATTAAATATCTCATTTATATATATCCAAGACACATTTTATCTTTTTCTAGTAGAATCATTCTGACAGGGAAAGGAAGGTGGTGACTATTACATGAAAAATGATTAGCTTAACATCAATTTAACACAACTGTTCTTCAGGTCAGAAAATTCAAAGGGTTAGCTTTTTGCTTCCCACCCAACAGATTTTGAAAAGTATTTCCTCATTTCAACCAAGATAACTAGCCAGGATAACCAACAAATCACATGGAAAGAAATTATTATCTTTCTGGTTTAAATTTCAAAAGAGTTGTTGTTCTTCCTAACTTAGAACACGAGAGAAAGATGAAATTCCAACTTATGTACATGTCTGCTAGGGTGTTTTATTCCACAACTTTGTCACAGACTTGTGGTGTAACTTTAGGCAAGTCACACTTCTTGTTTGATCATTCTGTAACTAATAGAAAGTAAAAGCTGCCTTACCTTGCAGGGTGAGGAGCAAGAGCCCAATCCTATAGCTGACAAATCATCGGAGCACTCCCTTCCCCTTCAGACTGTTAATTTGATAAAGGCTTCAGTGTTGAGCCCTAATTCAGTGTTTCAAGCAGAGTTGTGAGATCCTCAGTTGAAAGACCCTTTGTAAAAGCTCTGTTCCTAGTGAAAGGCATTATCATTTTTTGATTTTGAAAGCACTGCATTTCTCATTGCTCTTTCAAGCTACAAAAGTCTTAAAATCTTTTTGTTTTACTTCATTTTACATGCCCTAAATATCTGGATTCAGCTGTTACATGAATATGCACAGGCTTATTAATGTCAATGAATATAAGTTCTGAATTAGCTAAAAATTTTAATTGTATAACACTTTGCACATACAATCAGTTAATCTCTTAAAGAAATATTTCTGTTTCTCCAAGTTTCAGTATTGCTCAAAAGTTCAGATCCAAACTGGGTCTTTGATTCCTATGAAGCTATCATGAAACATAAGCCCTAAACCAAAGATGTTTTTTTCACTTACTGAGATATTGACACTCCAAATAGAAAATTAAAAAAACTTTTTTGGACCATGCCAACTTTAAAACACTCCACATCCATATGAAAGCAGTAAGTAGAAGAAGTACTACAACCTTCCCTGACTAACACATATGCTTCCTATACTCTAGTCCCGAATTTCAACTGAACAGGATTATGCCAGTTCACATAAACCAAAGGAATTACACTGATTTATACTAGTTGAGGACCTTGACATTTTGGACTGCCAAATTATGGACAGAACTGTTCACATTGATGAATACAGTCTTAAACATCTAGTGACATGAAAATTGGGAACAAAGAAAACCTTACTGTTTACAAACTTCTGTCATAAGCCAAAAAAAAGGCTTCTCACTCTGCCTCTTGCAATATAAGCAGCAAAGCCACAAATGGCAAAACATCTCTGTTATCATAAACAACTTAGAAATACCAACCACCTGCAAACATTTGCTGGTGCACTCGAGAGAAAACATTTTCTATACAACGTCTCATCTCCTTTGTATCTGGGAAGTACTGGAAAAACTGATGATAGGAGCCGGTGATAACAGTCAATGGATGATATCCCATGTTATCTTTGCAGTAACAGTTTTTCAGATATCTCAGAATTTAGTTAAAGCACTTTCTTGCACACAGAAGACAGGATTAGGCCCAGATCCAGGCAAGAGCCAAGGCAAATACACCAAGAAGCAGAAAGAGAAATTTAAGTTTGAAACCATATTTAGCACAGACGTGAAGAGCACATTTCATCTCCTGTGCCAAGGGTGAGCTGCTCTGCTGAACAGCTTTTACTACAATTGCAGTTGCAGGCAAGATGCAGGGGAAAAGGTGAGAGAATTAGGGGCAAAGGGACAGACTTATTTTGTTGTAGAAAATGTTTCTTTATTGCAGACACTCACTTTCAACCTTTGTTTCTTTTTCAGCATGATTAGATATCCAAACCAGCCAAGTAGCATAATTCACTCTTGTCTGCATGGTGCTAACAGATTTGTCTCCATCTCGTTAGACCCACATTTTAAACTTGTGTTGCTTACGACAATGCATATGCAGGAATGAAGCTGTAAACTTTGAAAAAACTTTTTAAAAGCAGCAGTATTCTACTTGAAAACAAATTTTTAAAGGGGGACTATCTGAAATGCCCCTTACCACACTATTTCTCCCTGAGTGTAGAGCTTAGTATTTCTATTCCATTGTATAAGCCCTTTTGTGTGATTGTTCTTTGCCAGATGATCCTTTCTGCCCTCTTCAAGATTTGTCGGTCATGACAACTGCATTCCACTGAAGCAATTAAAATATAAATGCTTTTAAATACATTAGACTGAACTATAATGAACTTAGACAAAACAGGTGGAATCCCAGCCTTGGAGAAGTTAATGGAAATTTTAACATTGATGTAAATGGGGCAAAAATGTCACTCAAATGAGGGAACTTTGGCAAAAATTACATCAAAAAGGAATTATTTATATACATGTGCACACACACTAAGCACTCCTAAGCAGCAAAGCCAACAGAAAAGCTGGATGTCACTTCATTTCTTCTAGAGAGGAAAAGAAAAAAAAAAAAAACAACCAACTGCTACATCTTTTTCTGAATATTTAGGAAGCACTCAGATTTTCAGTAAAGGGGCCAAATTAACTGTCAAAAAGATGCAGAGAGTATACTTACTGCTATACTTTTGTGGTATTAGTTGGCTAAATGGCTCAGACATTTTCTCCATTCTTTGACACTTTATTACATGTCTTAAAATAACCAACTACTAATAAATACAATGGTACAGCAACAAAAATGTCCAGACTATGTTCAATTCTAATGCCACTGATAATCCCAGTCTCAAAAATATAATGTGGTGTTGCATCATTCGTAAAGTTTAGTGCTAGCTGGTCCTAATATGTTTTATATTTTTAATAATGACATTTTAATCCAAAACATACATATTTCAAAGTACATAAATCAGCATCTTGATATATTGCTTATATTTACCAGTTGCAAACATTTCAACAGCTGTTTCATATGATTTGTAAAGTATTCATTACCGTTCCAGAAAAACAGATTTCTGTGCATATACTACTCTATAAACAGTTAATACAAAAATTCACCAGTTATTCAAACCTGAAATAGTGCTGGATTTGTAGAAAATTCAGAAAAACATCAGTTCAGTCCAGACTTAGAGAAACGCTAAAATTAATAGTGTCAAAACATATATGTCCTTAATTTATTAAAATGTATACTTTACTTTGTCTTCCTATCTATAAATGCATGTTTATAACCATACTGCCATACTACAAAGAGCTTGCCTCATGCTCTATTGTTTCATGAACCACAGAGACATACATTATAAAGAAAAAATTCTGAACACTTACCATTGTTTTTCTTTCTCTTCCTTCTTTCATATGGGATCCATCCTACCTGTAATGGAGGAAATATGTGTCTTTTGGTGGCTTTCGTATTGTACAAGAACAGAGAATATGGTCAAACAGCTTATGAGGGATGAGTAAAGCTGAAAGGTGATTTTCCAAACCAACTCAAAGCACATTATCTGGCTTGTTTTAGTCTGAAGTACCCATATTGTCTTCAAATGTCATTACATGATTGTCATTAATGAAAATGAAAGCCAGGTTTTAGGCAGCTGTGCTGGGAATTACAGGTGTTTGCCCAGTACTTCTGTATGAATATGATAAATTCCTACACGCAGTCTGAAAATATCTATAAAGTAGTGAAATATGTTAATTCAAAATTTATATAATGCAAATATTAGAAAAGTGAAGGTGAAGAGCAAAGGTAAGGTATCAGCAAAGTTTAAGATCCTACAAATAGACTAGGCTGTATAAGCCCTTGAGGCTTAAAGGGCAACTTTATTGTAGATCAAAAGGCTGAATATTCTATGCTTGTTTTTTTAAACCTCAGGAAGACAAAGCACAGGTAGTCCAAAAAAGTCAGTTAAAATTCCATTTTAAATTGTAACAAATATGTCTAAGAATTTACAAGTCTCAGTATTAGCCAGTGTCTGCTACTCTTGTGTCCTTTATATCCAGCTGATTTGCCCAAATTTTATTTTAAAACAGAATACTATTATGATAAATAAACAACTTTTAGGTCTAGTTATGAATAATGTCACATTTTTGGAAAGTAACTTCTATAAATTTGCCCATGCAAATTTATAACTAATACATGCTACCATCAGTTTTAGTATCTGCAATCATATTAACACATCCAGGATTTAGAGTTCATCCAGAAGTATTTACCTTTATGTTATTTTAATGCTCAATTTCAATACTGTCAAGCAACATAAAGATTAAATAATAAAACTACTAGTATTTTATTTATATTTATTCCTGAATAAATAGGCACAATAATCTGGGAAGTCAAATTAAATGTGTATTTAATCTGTATCTCTGCATCCACATACTTTATTTGCTTTTCATCTAGGAGTAAATATTTTCAGGATTTAATGAATATTATACTTTTAAATCAGTAATTTTACAGATCTATGTAAGCCTTGATGTCTGCCTAGAGCTATCTAGTCATGATCTCAGATGTAAAAGAACTCTAAACTCAATAGTATCTACAGGTTGCAGCTACAAGTGAGACAGAAGTACATGCCCG
>NW_020799097.1:31831929-31851701 GCF_003259725.1 Athene cunicularia | reverse complement strand
AAAAAAAAAAAAAAAAAAAAAAAAAAAAAAAGACTACTCTAACCATATAATGCCTGTTAAGTAGAAGAATACATAACAGAAAACAAGAGCTTGCATCTGGCAC
The DNA here is from genome assembly GCF_003259725.1 of Athene cunicularia. NCBI lineage: Eukaryota > Metazoa > Chordata > Aves > Strigiformes > Strigidae > Athene > Athene cunicularia. The sequence continues at coordinate 31,851,598 of NW_020799097.1, read as the reverse complement.
ACATTTGTCTTCACACAGGGTTTATCTTCCTCACAGAATTATTTCTTGCAACCAAGATGTAGGTTTGAATGCCAAATTAGACTAGCCTAGTTCCAAGTGACGAAGCTGGCAAGCCTTCTTCAGAGTCCTCCCTAGTACTGAGCTTTACTACATAAATCAGTGGGATGTCTGAGTGTATCCCACGGCTGCCTGTGGTACAGCATGGCAAACTGTTGGAAGACTGTTCCCAGTGAACTAAAATGCTATCTATGTCCAAGCACACTTCTGCAATTACGGGAGAACAAAGGACTACACAAAATTATATGGCATGTTTCTGCAGTGTGAAGAACACAGCTAATAAACCCAAAGCAATTTAAACATGACTTTAAATCCAGCTTTAAGCAGTATCAGTTAGTTTAGGCCAAGGGAATCATGGAACTGACTTATGTTCCTGTCTGCAGACGTAACCAAACAGCCGGTGTGGTGAAACCTGAATGCAAGTCATGTTATGCGAGGCACATGAGATGTCAAAATTAAGGGTATAATTTCCCTTGGGAAATCCAGATTTGGGATTAACTGTACTTTGCAAGTGTCTCTCTTCCTTGATTTAACAGTATTCCTAACGTCAACCTGACAGCTAAGTTTCTGAACTTGGTTAAAGATTTTTCTTGGTTTCAGATTTTTCTGCTTGGGTAAAGATTCTATAGAATCTGTGGACATCCAACAACATTATTTAAACTTGTTTAAGGGGACAATACAGCTTTTAGATATGTTCAGATAAGGTAGTCTTATATACTCAGAAATACTTACATTATTTTTACAGCTAAAAATTAACTAAAAAATGACCTACAGTACTAAACCACATTTTTACAATTCTGTAAATTGGATTGTCTCAAACCAATGTGAATCTGTATTTTTCAGTGAGTCAGATTCTATGTACAGAGGATTTAAATGAATATTCCACAAGCATTGCCTGTAGCAGACATGATTAATTAAGAATTTTCAGTTGCATCCATGTAAGCCCTTTACATTTACATTCAGAGCAGTTGTCCTCAACAGCATTATTAACACAAACTTACCTTGGCCTACAGTAAAAGTGTGCATATCCTTTTAAAATATAATCTAATTTAATCATCTAAGAGAGGACAAAATTTTAAGAAGTATTTTCAATGGGTGACTTCTACTCCTGTGATTTTATCAGAATATTAAAGGTAAATTCTAAAATTTATAGAAGAGTGTTCTCCATTTATAGTACAGATGATCTCAGGGAGTATAGACAGGTAGTTGTAACTGCTCAGATCCCCACCTTCCTATATTTTCCTTCATGTCATAAATTGGTTCAGAAGTTTTAAACACTTCTCCATCTATGCCACTGCCATTATGTTGAGTTCAAACACACTGTCCCACTGAACTGCCCAATCCTTCACCTTGACTGCATGGTGGCAGTTTGTCTCCAGACTGGAGAGACAAGGCAAGGAAACCCAGACAAGGAAAAGGGACAGAAGACAGGAAAGATTCTTTGATATTTAGACCAGGGGAAGCCACCACTGCTCACCTATGTGAGCTAAAATAACTGAAAAATAAAACATCAAATTAATTTAGTGATTTCTTTCTACTCTGTCTTTAAACTATTTAACAGTACGGCAGCCACGAGCTGAGGCAGTAAGATAAATGAAAGAAACAAGCTAAAATTAAGATACTAGGATAGTCTTTGACGTAGAGTAGCAAAATGGATTGGGCTGGATTAGTTTTCATCTCTTTCTTAAAGAATTACAAGATAACCTTGATGAAATGAGATTCACTTAATCTCTTTCAGCATAGATTATCATGCAAGGCAGTTCTTTTTTAGATGTTATCAACTTCAGAGTCCTAGAAGGCTTTTTGTTTAACAATAAATTGGGATAACAGTGAAATATCATTATACAGTTCATTCCACATGTGTAAGTGGGCACAGACATTAAACAAAGGCTATATATCAGAGTGAATTAAGGATTTGATCTTACTTTTCTGATGTATACAAAGGGTATGCTTTTGAAACCTAAGAATACAAAATCACGGCATAATTTCCCCCTCTCCCATCGTATTTCAGTAGCACTTACCTTCTTTTCTCTGAAGTTAAAATACTTAAAATGTCTTCATAACTTTGAGATGGTTGAGAAGTGCATTTAACAATGATTTACTGAAAATCTATCAACATTAAGAACAAGAAAACCACAACTGAGATGATGAGGTTTCAAACCCAAACCCCAAATTAAGGTTGACATATGGATGATTCCCACCTCCCTTCACAAAGGGGGGGTGAGTTCACCTTTAAGCTTCCCTCCAGGGTGCAGCCAGCCTTGCAGGGAGAGCCATTGGGTAAATGAGCCCCAGGTGTCCTGCATTAAGTAAGCAAAGGTCAGGTGTCCCACTTGGGGATAAAAGCTGGGACCACTTGCAGGAAGGGGCAGTATCTGTCTGTGAGATGGATGTATTTTGCAGATTTTCCTGTTGTGGAAGGGCCTCCTGCCTCCCTGGGACTGGGCTCCAGCTAGGTCTGGCTTTTGTAAATGTGGTCTGTGTAGAGATTTAGTATGTGGCTTCCTTGGTCTTATGTGTTTGGCTTGTTGACTCAGTTGTCTCCTGTCCCTTCTATGGGAGACTGCATTTCACTGTGTATTCCACCCACTGTTGTTGTGCAGTGTCACTGTTGGGGTCAGTAGGATTGATGTTGGTTATGCATAATTTGACTTGTTTGTACCCCCAGTGCTCACCCATATACTGACCCTTTTGTATCAAATGCAATTTGTTTATTGGTTCATCTTTATGGTGGTTGTGTCCTTTATGTTAGGCTTAATAACTGGCAAAACTACAACACAGAAAAAAAAAAAGGAAATAAAAGAAAAACACTTCACTGTTAAAATAATACAATGGGAAACCCACCTGAAAATAGCTTCAACTTAATTTCTAATCAAATAACATGGACAACAAAAAGAAGTCACTATTGTTAACTTAAAACCAGAAATGTTTTACAATATCTTCAATAGTTTCTATCTAGGAATGAATTTTTGTCATTCCTGTTCTTACGGTTTCTCCTGAAATAAACTCTCTCCTACAGGACTGATACCAGTTCACTGAGGTCCTTGCCCTTTCCTGTCAGATTTTGTTTCTTAGCAAAGGGTTGTTCTCTCCATTGTTGCCTGTGGGAGACCATTACTATGTAAATCCACTCTAGGCTCCTACTGGAAAGAATGAATGAAAGAGAAGAAAGTTAGTGTAAGTAAAACACTCCTGGTAAGTAACTTTTTTTAGAGTGAAATTTTGGCTTTGCAGCAGCTAGTCTATGCTTTGCTATAAAATTCAGCTGCACCAGAATTTCACACCTGGTGTCTACAACAGGGTTATAGCACTGGTGGATAAGGGAAGAGAAACTAATGTCATCTACCCAGACTTGTGCAAAGCCTTTGACACTGTCCCACATGACATCCTTGTTTCTAAATTGGAGAGACATGGATTTAATGGATGGACCACCTAGTGGATAAGGAATTGTCTGAATGGTCACACTCAGAGTTGTGGTCAGCGGCTGGATGTCTTGAGAGCGTTGATGAGTGCCATTCCTGAGGGGTTGGTGTTGGGACCCGTGCTGTTTAACATCTTTGTTGGCGACATGAACAGTGGGGTTGAGTGCACCCTCAGCAAGTTTGCTGATGACACCAAGCTGTGTGGTGCAGTTGACATGCTGGAGGAATCCTGACAGGCTTAGGAGGTGTGCCTGTGTAAACCTCATGAAGTTCAACAAGGCCAAGTGCAAGGTCCTGCACATGGGTCAGGGCAATCCCAAGCACAAATAAAGTCTGGATGATGAGTGGATTGCAGCAGCCCTGCAGAGAAGGACTTGGGGGTATTAGTGGATGGAGAAGTGACTATGAGCCAGCAATGTGTGCTCACAGCCCAGAAAGCCAACCATGTCCTGGGCTGCATCAAGAGAAGTGAGGCCAGCAGGTTGAGGGAGGGGATACCCCCCCTCCACTCCATCTTCCTGACCTGGAGTACTGTGTCCAACTCTGGGGCCCCCATCATTAGAAGGACATGGACCTGCTTGAGTGGGTCCAGAGGAGGCCATGAAGGTAAGGGGGCTGAGTCACCTCCTTTATGAGAATAAGTTAAGAGTTGGGGTTGTTCAGCCTGGAGAAGAGAAGGCTCCAGGGAGACCTTATAGCCCTTCCAGTACTAAAAAGGGGCCTGCAGGAAAGATGGGGAGGGATTCTTTATCAGGGACTGTAGCGATAAGACAAGGGGTAACTGTTTTAAACTGAAAGAGGGTAGATTTACATTAGATATGAGTAAGAAATTCTTCACCATGACTGTGGTGAGACACTTGAACATGTTTCCCAGAGAAGCTGTGGCTGCCCCCTCCCTGGCAGTGTTCAAGGCCAGGTTGGACGGGGCTTTGAGCAACCTGCTCTAGGGGGAGGTGTCCCTGCCCATGGCAGGGGGTTGGAACTAGGTGATCTTTAAGGTCCCTTCCAACCCAAACCATTCTATGATTCTGTGACCTCTCTTTAGCTGCTGTTGCTGTGATCTAGGAGTATTAGAGAATTCAATAAAGACAGGATTTCACTCACAGAAAGTATTAGCAACACTTCCTCTGATCTTTAGGGAGAGACAGTTAAGAAATAACTATACCAGAATGATAGTGCTTCGCAGAAAGGCTTTTGTTGATCTAGGTGTGGGGGAGTGAGTGAGGGGCTGCGTGGTGCTTAGTTGCCAGCTGGGTTTAAACCATGACACTAGGTTGTGTGGTATCTAGTGGTAACACTTGAACAGTAGCAGAGATAAAACAACTTTGTGATCCAGAAACTGGAAAAAATACTATTTAGAAACAGATTTCAGTAGCTTCTCATGTAATATATTCTCATATAATAAGAGTGTGTAATGGTATGCTGCAGTTAATACAGTACTTTTTTTTAGTATGGTTAAGGTTCTTCCCTCTTGATTTCTCATCCCTTTCCAGCCCTCACTGTGAATTCCTCATTTTCTTCTCTTGCACTTGTTGCTTGAGTTCCTGATCTGGGACATCCAGACACACCACTGTTGATCTAGTCAGCTATCTATGGATTAAATGACAACTTTTTTCAGCTTTACAAAGATAGCTAAATTACATGGAAAAAAAATAAACAAAAGGAAACCCTTGTACATTTTTTCAGCATGTTTTGAATGAAGCTTTGTTATTGTCACTGTTTTCAAGGTCATGATCTCAGCACATGACTACAGGTTGACCAAGTTCTTGAAGTGGAGCTACCTGCATGTTACTCTGAATTAATCAAATTAAACTACTTTATAGAAGCATTAACAAAGTAACTTTTTAAGTAGAAGCAGACCATCTCTATAAAGTGAAAAATTTTAAATAAAAAGGTTTGAAAATATATCTACTCACTGTCCACTGTATATTTGCAGGATAAGTCTCTTCATCCCATTCTCCTGATAATCTTGCAGCTTTCAGTTGTTACTTAAGTTTCAGAGTCCATCGGGTATCTCAAAGTCTTTTCTTAACTGTCATCACTAAGACTTGGGCTGGAATCTTATCTTTGCTGCAAGAAGTCTTCCTTGACTGTAGCTTCATGCTTTTTGCTTGTTTTTCTTTCCCTGTTCCAGCCTGATACTGTTGAAGCTTCTCATAGAATGGTTGAGGTTGGAAGGGACCCCTGTACATCATCTGGTTCAACCACTCTATGCAAACAGGGCCACCTACAGCCATTGCCCAGGACCATGTCCCAAGGTGATGTTTTCCACTGAAACACACTAAACTATTTCCAGAGAAGATTCTATTCTCCATCAGTGACAGGGCAGAAGCTAACATACTGGCATAGTTATACCATCAATACTGTGTAAAGTAATAACACAGCTATAATGACAGCTATATATAACACTGCATATAGCTGTATTAGCTAAATGCTAAGAAATGCCTAACATTTCTTTCTGCTAAGCCCCATCTTTCTTAAGCCATGGCAGTGTGCATGAAGCTATCATTACCTCTCTTAGAGTTACAGCTTTCCAGAATACTGTATACTGCCCAGTAAGCTTAGCCCTTAGTATTTGCTCCTGCAAGTGTAACCTTACATTTGATTTCACTGTATCACCCTTTTCCTGGGCAAGGTAAATCACCCTACAAATATGGACATACAATTATTTCCAACTCAATCATTTTCATGTCAATGGTAAGCTATTCACCATGTTTTCTAGCTGAGGAAAGCAAAGCCCTGTGCTCAGTTTAATGATATTTATCTAGAGGTAACATGATAGTTTTGCAGCAAGACAGCAGCTGATCAATCCCCAAATTTTAGGGGAATGTTCTAGATACATGTAAGAACGTTGTTTTTAAGAAAATTGGAAAAGTGGAATGGGAAAAGCAAGACTCAAGTTTTGAAGTTGCTTAGCAATGTGCTGCCAAAGTCGTAACTGCTTAATTTCAAAAACTACACAATCACTCGTTAGTATTATTCAGACCTGCACTCTCTCATACAAGGTGTACTAAAGCCATGTTTGCAGAACTGCTTTATTTACAGAAACAGGCTGATTCTAATGGCAGTTACATGGAGGACCTCAAAAGACCCTTTGTGGAGGAGAAAATTGCTACTAAGAACAAAAATTAATGCTATAGATTTATTTAAAAGTCTACACTATGGATGTCAGGTGTGTTTAAAGAAAGTGCTCATATTTTCAACACACTGGTGTAGCATGACATTTGGCAAAATGATGCCAAAAGTCAGCAAAACCAAAACCCAATGGAAGAGTCCATCTAATATCATCTGCAATAGCTTAGGGCTTCAAAGATGATCAGTATTAAACTTCACCTGAGCAAAGATGATAGTGAATGTAATAACAATCATAACGTAAATGCTCATACCTTGGAAAATGTTTTTAAAAGCCTATAAAATATCACACACTGAGTATACTATTTAAAAGTGCAAAAAGATAAAAGTGAACTAATTTCTGAAAAATTAGCAAGTGTAAGTTGATGCTGTAGAAAACAAGGTAAAACATACTGGTCATCTAGCAGGTATGTAATATTATACAGTGTCTGCACAGTGGAGACTATGCCCAAATATGATGAAGTTGAACAGATACATGGTGTAACAGACAAACTGGAAATAAACAACTGATTAAACTGGTAAGGGAAGGATCAATTTAGGCAACACCATCTACGATGGAATTACTTTACCAGTGTAAGAGTCCTGGTATGGAATGCTAACAAAATAGTAGTGTAGCTGCAGTAAGTCAGGTCTTGAAAGCCATCCAAGGAGGGAGACTACAATTTCTCCAGGCAACCTGCTCCACTGCTTGACTGTCCTCATGGTGAACAGGTTTCTCTTCATATTGAGTTAGAACCTCTCTCATTTCTGCTTATGCTCACTGACATCCTCCCATCACATACTTCTGCAAAGCTCAGCTTCATCTTTCTTGATGACCTCCTCTATGCTGGAAGGCTGCTGTTAGGTGTCCTGAAGACTTTTCCATGCTGATCAAAGACCAGTTCCACCCTCCTGTAATAACAGCAGTTACCTTAAATACAGCAACATTTCTCATGGTTCTTTTCTCTTTGGTGACTGTAAGAAAGCAAATGATAATACAGTGAAGAAACAGGAGTGGAAAGTTTATTTTTTATATTAAAGCAAATATACACACAAAATAAATACATGTAAATAATTAAGTGAATACCTGCCCTGCAGCATTTTACATAACATCTGCATATTTCTAGTATTTCACATCAAAAATTACTATCTGTATCACTTTTTAGTAAATGTTAGAAAGGATCTCAAGATTTATTCAGTAGAACTTGTTTGGCATTTGCTTATGACATAAAACATTAAATTACTAGCATGTACTGTATTACCGTATTGAAGATCCTTTGTGGTAAGAAGCAAAACCCCCAATTTCACTATAGAAGACTTTTAAATCAAATTAAAACAAAATGTAAAATATATGAAATAATAAAAGAAGATAAATGAGAACAACACTAATATAAATACGTACTAACTGTTTTCATAAAAGGGAGATATAAATAAGGTATAGAAAAAAATTTCAGAAATCATCGCTTTTTTGGTCTCATGGAACTTTAGGTATTAAGTCAAAAATTAGTAGTAAGGGGTATTTTAAGACATGAATGAAGGCTCTGTGGACTGGTTTATGAGATATTTCATAGTTTAATAGGCTGTGTCCAGAGGGATGGATTCTGACACATGAACTGAGCATTTCAATGACAAAACAGAAGAGTTGCTGGAATAAAGGAATGAGAACAGACACTTAGGTCTGTCAGTATATAAAAGAGAGACAGGATTGTACAAACTTACTAGCTTGTCTGTCATGCAACAAATAAGAGACCAACAAAGACTGGAAGATGAAGGTGCAGAAGATCAACATTACCAGATATAATATGCTTTTCCCCTCTCTTTTTGAATTACAAAGCTCATCAGAGTTCAGAATGTAAATGCTATGGTTGCAAGTATGGGAAAGAATGTTTTAGATAAGTTAATCATACAATAATATAAAAGGATTCATTCTTGAATATGTAATAGTAAAGAAATAGCAAAATTGAGGTATGTTCTAGTTGTGTATATCTACAGAAATGGAAATTTTTACGATGGCACTGAATTACAGGCTTGAATGCTTTGGAAAGCAAGGGTGCTATCAATAGTGACAGAGCCTGACAAAGATTACGATTTAGTTTTGAAAAATTGGATTTACTTTGAAGTTGATGTATACTTAACTAGAAAAATCACTCATATATTACAAACCAACTCCTGAAGTTCCTGCTGTGCTTAAACTTCTGTGGAAATGAGAAATTTCTCAAAGTAAGGACTTAAAGATTTGGCTACTACTGAGATCTCTGGCAAACCTCCTGTTGACTGCAAGCAGGGAAACGATTTTGGAGACCTTCGCTATGGGAGCCCTCTGGTGGGTGAAAGGGGAAAATGCCCCCGAAATCCCAATCTCCAGGAAAGATGATTCCTCCCACTTAAAATGGAATTTTACATCTAAGATAGCGGTGTTTAGTAACTATTAATTAAAATTAATTAGAATCATCTATTACAAAATAGTGAGTTTCGACATCAGTCCTCTATAATTAGCCTCTGTTTTCCCCCCAGTACTCTAAAGATTATTCAGCTGCAACTCAAAGAGAAAAGCAGTTTACTTGCAGAAAATAAATAAAACAGGAAGAATATGTTAAAATAAATCCTTGTCAACAACACAGAAGAAAAAGTGTTACTATATCATGTATCCATCCTTGCTGTTTCTGTTACTGGGTACAGGGAACATTAAGTCTTAGTAGTTGCTTGATGCCCTAGCATTCCTTTGGGTCTTGTAAAATAAAAATCATACACAAAAGAAAGTTTCAATACTGCATAAAGACTCTGAGGTTTCTCCTCACTATGTACATACACGGGCCTAGCTCTGCACAGTTTGCATATACTCAGTGTCTTTTGACTCCATATATTTAAAAATCTTTTTGTCTCAGGATACAGACAAAGAGATTGGTATTTGGTTGTATCCATATTCACTGACAACCAAGTGATACATGATTCACATAGCTAAAGATCATACATTTAAGAAAAGATAGAAATAGCAGAAGGTAAAATAATTTGCTCTTCTGTGAAGTCCAAACTGCAGATGTAACTGCTGCTATGACACTACTGATCAAAAGAGCCTAAATGATAAAACTTCAAAGTCAGCAGCCGTAATCTCTGTGACACTGCTTTGTGTTACTGCCCTACTATTCAATTCCTGATGCAATTGCTGAGAATAATGATTTTCTTTGCATTCTCCAAAATATTATCGTCTTTCTAAATACACTGTTGTGTGAGTGGAATTAGTCACCCACTCCTTCAGGTAGAAAGTGACTCTTGGGACCTTTCTTGTCCAACCTCCTGCTCAAAGCAGGGTCACAAGGAATCCAGACCACATTGTTCAAGGTTTTATCAGTCAAGTCTTCTAAACTGACAAGAATGGAGGTTAAAAAACCTATCTGGGCTATCTGCTCCATTGCTTAATTATCCTTACACTTGTCTTCCATGTATCCAGTCAAGATTGTCCTATTCCAATTAATGGCTGCTGTCTCTCCTCCTACCATGCACCACCAACTCCATCATCTAGACAACCTTGCTGCCAGCCTGCCAGCCTGCTGTTAAGGCCCCAAAGCTATCTCTTCCCTGGGCTCAACAAGCCCAGCTCCCCCATCTCTCTTCACAAAGCAAGTGCTCCAGACCCAGACATCCCAGTGACCTTTCCCTGAACTCGCTCCAGTTTATCAATGTATATCTTGAACTGAGGAAATCAGATTTGTCAACTCTTTCTTTTCACATGGAAGCATTAAGGCTACAGTATTTTTTCTCATTTTGAAACAAAAGGGAATTTCTGTGCTTCTGGGTATGAGTTTAAAGCCTATTTTGTTGGTTAGAGATGAGGCTCAGTCGCTCACTATAATATATAATCACCTCTCCTGTACTTATAGACAGCCCTTAATATTCAGGATTCTTTATGCAAACCATATGCTAGGTTTAAATAATATAAATAGCTTTGAATCAATCTTCTAAACCAGAAGAAATTCACCTTTATCATGAAGATTACCCTCTAACTGTATCAAATGATCAAAAACCTAAGCCATTGTTGACATCCTAAGAACAGGTATGCTGGGCTGGACTAACTGAAAGATAGTAACTGGAGTGATTGAAAGACTGTGCGGCTTCCTATATTGACATTTCAGTGCCACCAGCAAACCCTTTGGAAAACAGCAAAAGCTGAAAAAGCTTCTCTTGCAAATCCTGCCCGTTTCTCTTGCTCCCCTGCTTAAGGACCTTCTGAGCTGGAGGTTGTTTCTCCATCAGAGCGCTTAATACTGCTTGACAGACCTCTCAGGCATGAATTTCTCTATTAATTTTTAACACATGCATACTCTTGGTATTCACATCCTAAAGTAAGGATATCTATTGTTTAAATTGTATGAAGCAGTCCCCTTCTAAGTCTGCTGCTTGTTAATCTACTTTGTGCCCAATTGTCTTGATATGACCATGACTAATTGTTCTCTATTCACTGTTCCTCGTGCCAGTCAGAACTTTGAAAATTCCATCATTTCTCCTTGAGTAGCTTCTTTTTCAAGATGGAGATTCCAAATTATTTGCTTTCTTCTGTGCACAGAAGTTATTCCTTACTTAGTTTAGAGGAGGGCGGGCATGAACAATCTGAAATTCTGTATCTCTTCTTGACATGAGTGTCAAAACAGCTCATTCTTCATGAAGTGTAATGATGATTTGGTTGTCTCTGCCCTTCCTATTAGTATCATTATTTGCCTTTTTAACTGCCTCTGAAGATTAATTTCGTTAAAAGCTAAAATTACTGGCAGCTTTGCCATTAAATTCAGGGGGTCAGAATTTAATCCATTGTTTTCCTTCTTTCTATCTAGTTTCCTCAGCCCATCTGGGAAAATCTCCAGACATGTTCCTTCCAAGTTTATGCCTTGGTTGAAATTTTCCCATGTACAGAACACTGTTCTAATAATTTAGGACAAACATGCAGAAAACAGTACTTTGGATGATCTAATATGATCAAGCAGTCAGTTCATTATTTAAATAGCACTATGAGAAAAATCCTGGGGAAATATTTTTTTTATTCTGACTGAAAAATTCAGGCAGAAAGTTTCACAGCAGTCCACAATCACTTTTGTTGTGGGAAAGTTCACACATTTCTATTGTGGAAGTTCACATTCTTTTCATTTTTTATCAGCTCATACAGAACTGTAAATTACAAACAGAACAGCTTTTGGTTTTTTTTAATTAAAAAAAAAAAAAGACCTTGAAGGCTCCTAATCATTTCTATAGTCCCCATTAAAGAAAATGTTACTGACCCCTACATTCTCCACCTCCTAGAGAAATGAATCACCTCTTCTGTCCTCAGACTCCTTTTTTAAAATTCTGGTTTTGATGAAGTAAACAAACCAAGGAACAGAACAGAAAAGAACCTCCATAAACATTATTATGCAGTTGTTAGTAATGTATTAAAAGAACAACCACTCTAAATTTTTCTGTAGATTAATTCTAAATTTCTAACTCAACTATTAATTTTTATTTAACATGTTGCAATCTTTTAATATAAGTTCTCTGTTCCAAATTAAAAAAAACAAACCCCTTTTCCCCTACTTCAATAATACCACAGCAATAAAAACCACAGAAATCCTAAAGCACAGATTAGCTATTTCTCTCCACCTTGTTACAGTGCTGCATTTTCATAAAGAGTTTACCAGTCCCAAACTATGCCAGATTTCTCTTTGCATGTTAGAAACTCCCATGTTCTAGGGACTGGACTTTGCCTAGGTCAATGATCCATTTTAAGGACACCAATTACTATGTATATCAATTATACAATTTGATTCATATAAATTGTTTTGTGGAATTTATTTTTAAAAATATTGTTAAGAATTACATGATAAATAGGCACTAAAAGTGTTTTGACAAATTGACAGCACACTAGCTTTAGTTTCCAAAAATGGTGATTCAACCTTTGACTTGAGTTTCCTGAGGAACAACCTGTCAGTGGTGATGAGTGTTCTGCCAGGACCACCACTGTATGCTTACCTGCTTCATACATGCTTTCCCTAAATTTCACTAAATATTGAGAAAACCTTTTTTCCAACCCAATGGGACCATTTGTTTTTCCTCAATGTGACATAATTACTTCTTTTGAGCTGTTCTCCTCTCTATGTTTACCCAAAATAGAACTGAGGTGACTTAAACCAAGTTAAGATCAGACTGGAATTTTTATGAGGTTCATAAAAGTATGCCTTGTCCCTATTTTTCATGTAAATGTAAATGTTCAGTCACTGATACAACAGTACAAACTACTGATAACGAATAAGGTTGAAAGGGAAAATTAGGTTTCTCTCAGTGAAAAGGCATGACAGAGAGCACTAAAGCCAAGCACTCCAAAGACATCAGCATGATTGAGGAGCTTGAAACAAGGTAACATTTTAGGATAAAGCAACAATACAAGGACCAAAGATGTAAAGGACACATAATGATGTTCTCTATTAACTAACTTAGTGATAAATAATGTCCAAGTTAATTTTCTGAATGCCTTCTAAAATATTTGTTAATTATCATGCAGACTGACAAGATTCCATTTTTGTCCGAGGTTTTTTGGTGTGGGTTTTTTTTGTTTTTGTTTTTTTTTTTTTTTTTTTTTTTTTTTTTTTTATTCACAGAATGAAGATTAACTCTTAATAGTGTTTAAGAAGAAAGTCAAAGCTGTGCTACTGTTTAAATAAGGCCAAGTAAGAACTGAACTACAGTGATGGAAGGAAAGATGCATGCACTGACATAATACAGTATGACAAGCCAAACTCAGAAACCTAGTTTGGTCTACAGTAATGGTAAGTGAACTACAGCATTAAATCAAACGGAACAGATTTCAAGAAGTTACAGTCAATTTTCTTCACACAAGTTTAAGGACTTTAAAAAAAAAAAAAAAAAGAACAAATTTGTTATTATTGCCAATGGTTTATTGTGCGTACTTGCACAATACCAGGTCCATTCTGTGCTGTAGGGCTTACCGGTTTTACTGGATTCTAAGCCACACAACACAAAGAATAATTACACCTTCAAGTACAAGACCATGACATGCTCTGTCAAATACTGCTAAACCCAGTTTTACTACCTTCTCTTCTAAGACTAGAAAAAAAGAAATATAGAAAAAGTAGAGTTGATCTGAGAATTTTAAAATACAGCATTGCCATTAGCCTACATGCTTTCAGCTCCCTTGAAATTTGTGGGGTTATCAAGTGGTGACAAGAGCAGCTCAGGCAAGCAAGAAGGTGCACCTGCTCCCTGCTGGTATGTGCACTATCGAGTTCAAGTATGATACTAATCCCTTGTCCTGGTCAAAATGAAGACTGTATCTTGTTTCATAGACTTTAGTTTCTACAATATCACTCCTCTTCATTCTCCATCTTTTTACCAAATGAATACTTTATTATTAAAAAACTTGTGGAATTTACTTTAAAAGAGCATCTAAGACATTTTTCATAGTTTGGACTTACTTCTCACTATACAAAAGAATTAACTACAATGGTTCTTTTTAGATAAAGATTTTATTTTATAAAGAATATAAATTTCAAATTTATTTTAAAATTTCTTTTCTGTATAACACAATATTTTGCAGTCTTCTTTTTTTTTTTGGCACTGTGCAACTGTCTTGCCTGGGTAAGTGAGGATGGTATTTAGGGAAGGCCACTGATATAATTTGTTATTTTTCCATACTACAACTGCTACTGCCACAATGCATGTCAGGGTTTTTTTTTCTCTTCAGACTCACTCATTCTATTTTAATTCACACATTCTGTCAGTGATCTGTAGAAATATCTACTCTTTCTCTTTTTTTTGGTATGTGCAATTTTTAGAGTCAGTTAATTATTAGTTTGCAGTTATCAACCCTAGCTACAAACACATCCAACAAAACCTTTTCAGAAATAATTTCTCTTTTTGTACAGGCCCACTTTTTGTACTACTCTCACCCTTTGACCCCATACATGATGCCCTACACAAGTACTCCTGTCCACTGCCACTCTTTAGTGCATTCACTGATCTTGCTGCACATCATGGCACCTTGATGACAAGCTTTTACTTGTAAGAGCAGAGAAGCGTGAAAGAGGACAAGACAAATCTCTGAGTCTTGGCAGGAAGAGAGGCACATCCACTACTGGGGCATAGGGGAGAACAGCACCACAGGGACAACTACTAGGCTCATCTTGTAAGCCATGCTAGCTTCATCCGATTGTTCAAAACACATCCCTGCTGTACACCTCTGCAGCCAAGACTAGATCTACTGATCATGAGGGTCCCAAGCACTCATGTGGCACCATACTCTTTCAGCTGGGACGTGATCAGTAACTTTGGTATGAATATTTTGGGCCCCTCACTACAAAAAGGACATTGAATGACTCAAACATGTCCAGAGAAGGGCTACAAAGCTGGTGCAGGGTCTGGAGCACAGGTCGTACGGGGAGCGGCTGAGGGAACTGGGATTGTTTAGTCTGGAGAAGAGGAGGCTGAGGGGAGACCTCATCGCCCTCTACAGCTCCCTGAAAGGAGGGTGCAGAGAGCTGGGTTTGAGCCTCTTTAGCCTAGTAGAAAGCGACATGACAAGAGGGAATGGCCTCAAGTTGCGCCAGGGAAAGTTCAGACTAGATATTAGGAAGCATTTCTTTACAGAACGGGTTGTTAGTCATTGGAATGGGTTGCCCAGGGAGGTGGTGGAGTCCCCATCCCTGGAGGTGTTCAAGAGTAGGGTCAATTTAGAGTTTAAGGATATGCTGTAGGTGGGAACTGTGCTAGGCGAACGGTTGGACTAGATGATCACCAGGGTCCTTTCCAACCTAGGTGATTCTGTGATTCTGTGAATTAAGCCACTTTACTGGCTGGCTCATACCACAACCCCCTACCTCCTCTCAAGCAATAACTCTCCGAAAAAAAAATACGTCTGTTCTTCTGGACTCCTCTTTTGTTTGCACAGAGCGGAGATGCTACTTTTGCACTGGTGACCAATTGCCTCATCTCTTATTTCTTGACCCATGGTCTCTCATTAATTAGGCTTAATGACCAGTTGACTTAACGGAGTTTTTTTCTGTGCTTGCTCATTTCCAGCCCATGACATAACGCCACAATTGAGCAAAGTGCAGGTGGACTTGGGACACTACAAACAGTAGCTGTCCTAGAAGTTGTCTACAGTGACTGTGAAAGACAAACATAGCCCTGATATACCAAGAGACATCTGACCAACATATCCTCAAGGGTGGTCCTGTCAGTAGACATTGTGAATACTCAGAAATCTGACCTCAAATTTATCCATGAACACCCTCTTAGAGGCAGAGCTGCATGAATACAGCCATGAAAAATGTTAGTCTTAGGCTCCCCAGGAATAATAAACAAGGGAAGAAATTTGTCTCCAAAAGGTATCACAAAAGTCAACACATCAGCTTAACACCATTTCTAAGACTGAAGTTTATAGGACTTAGGTTGGCACAACACATAGGAGAAAGGTCACTGAATAATTAAAAAAATACTAACTTTGCTATTAAACTCTGGGTTTTTTTTCATATTTTTGCATGTACATGACACCTGCAGTGTCCTACCCAACAGTAAAAAACCTGAAGATGATCTTTTGAATTCTGGTTGTAGATCATTCTTCAGATAAAGATCTGCCGATGTTATTAGAATGAGGGATAAAATGCTTTCAATTTATAAACTCTGATTTTAGGAAATAAAGAAAACACATTCATCTAGCTAGTGGTAACATGGTACTGAACTTCTGTTTTACCTACACTGTACATAAAACCATTACTTTCATTCTGACAAAAACTGAATTTCTTCCTTAAAACTACAAATTACAGTAATTATTTTACACACAGGGACATGAAAAATTTTTCATTAGAACATTAAAAACTTTGCCCAATTAAGACTAGGTTAGCAACCATATCTACCAGAGGAAAAAAAGCTGACAGAGCAATGCTAATTTCTCCAAAATTACCATTTACTGCAAAAATATAGGATTTTAACAAGAGACTCAAAGATTGTATTTCTCTGTTAATGAAAATATATAATTTTGGGTTTTCTTTTTTTTTTTTTTTTTTTTAAAACTGTTTAGAATGGAAAAGATTTTTTGATCATGCTGAAGTTACTGTTATGGCTTATTTACTAAAGCAATTTAAATATTTACATAAATATTTCAGTCAAAACAAAAAGATTTGTGGTAGGATATATCTATAGCATTTCTTTTGCTTTTTCTTTTTTTTTACAGCAGCCTTAACTATTTACAGGTCTCTGATGTTTGGTATTGCAATGTTTTATTGATAAAAGTATGCAGTGCTGTAGAAAACATAAAATCTTTATATACTCCAAGGGCAAATTACTTCCATTCCCACTTGGGAATAGTTTATTTTTAATGCTGTTCTTTAGGTTTTTAATTCTTCATGGGTTCTGGGGAAATTTTGCAGTATAACATACATATTTAATAATAATGACATCCAGAGAAATATTTTCCGTGGTGCAGATAATACGTACATATTAATAGTAATATATATTAAAAAAAAAATCTAAGCGGACATACACAACAACATAGTTATCTGCTTGCTGACCTGTAACTAATTATATAGAATCTGCTGCTCATCTCTTCGGACTGTGAGCCCACCTGGATTGCTATAAGCTGTCCTTCACTTGGCTCACAAGCATCACAGACCTGCCTGCTGCCTGTGTCCTCACTGCAAACAGAAATCCAGCACAAGCATCTGCCCTTCCAGAATCAGCCTCCCTAACAGATCTACTTCTCCACCAGCAGGCCCTTTCTTGCAACACTACAAACTCACCCAAAAATCGCACCATGAGCCAATCAGCTTGTGAATAACCACTGCAACTCTGCTTCCACCTGCACTGCCCTCACAGTAAGTTAACATATGGTACAGCTATTTGCCCCTGCATGCAACATTTCCCTCCATGAGCCAAGGGACACACTGCAGGTACCTACCTGCAAGGTTTGCAAACTCTCCGGAACCCTCCTCACCTCCATTGTCACTTCATGAATGCTGCCACATGCCAGTGCCCTCCACACTGCCCTGACAACAAAGGAGTACAGCATGTGTCCACTGCTCTGAGGGGAAGTGTCCCCAGTTCTCTTGTCCTCCCAAACACAGGTCTCTTCTTGCAAAGATGCAAGCCCATCTGAACTCCTGCTGCCCCCAACCACCCCATGCATAGCTTGTGAGTTCCGACACAACACTCTGAGAGTAAACTGAAGCCCAAAGATGTCAGCCACTTCATGGAAAAACTGTTTCACCACACATACCACCAGATACCTTTTCTCTAGAGAATGAGGCCACCTGAGCACACACCTCAGATGCCCCAGATATAGCTCATGAGCACCACCACACACCAGTATCTCATATGTAGCCCTCATAACAAATTAAGGCTCAGCAAAATCAAAAACCAGTCTGGGGTGAGGTTCTCACAACCCCTTCACCAACAGATCCCTTCTCTCAAGGCTATGAGCCCATGAAAAGTTCCATCTCTCCCCTGACCTCACACTTAGTTCATAAGCACTGTTGCCACCACAAGCTCCTGTCACCCACACTGGCCTCACAGCAACTGAAAGCTTGCCAGGCTCCCCCTGCCCCAAATGGTCTCTTCTCACAAGGCTACAAAATGGCCTGAATCTCAACAACCTCTTACTTGGCTGATGAGTACCTTTGCTCTCACAGCAAATGGAAACTTAGCAAAGGTATCTACTGCTTCAGGATGAGAATGTAGCTACTGCCACACCCTGACAGGTCCCTTCCAGCAGCTCTATGAACTCCAGTACCAAGACTGATGAACTAACAAAGCTCATGCACATTTTTACCCCTGAACCACCTGCACATCAAAAAAACCTAGCACAACCGTCCATGCTCCAGAACAAGGCTCCCAATCTAGCCCCTCAGGCACTCCTATAGTCTCCTTTGCACCTGACCTGCGTGAAGCACTCACAGCAAATTAGACTAAGACAAGCCTCAACACCTTTAAGGTGAGCCTCTCCCACTCCTCAGGCCAACAAATCCACACTCTCAAGGCTACAATTCCCCTAAGCACCACCAAACCCCACACTCTTCCTCCCCAAGGCCGCCCTTGCACTGCCTGTTAGTTGGCCCCCTCTCTGACACAAGGCTTCTGGTGAGACCAGGATCTCGCCCTGAGTTCGTGTACGCCACGCCACGCTGCCCCCACCGCCCTCACAGACTGCGGCAGCCCGGCCCTGCTGCCTCATGTACCCTCTCAGGAGGCTCTGAGCCTCCCCCAACACCCTCCGCTTCACTCACGGGCTCATCACCCACCTGTATGGCTCCCAGAGGCACGGGTTGCCCCAGGGCGAGGCCGCCTGCTGCCATCAATGGTACAAACCTGCCCACCACATGCCGCCCTTCGCACCTCCGCAGTAAAGTCCAGCCTGGGGCAAAGTGCAGGCCGCCCTGCGCACCCCAGTCCTCGTGCACGCCCCAGCCCTACTCCCGAGCTCGTGCACTTGCGGCAGGACTGAAGCCTGCGCACATGCCAGGTGCCTGCCGGGTGCTGTGCCAGAGGGGGGAAGGACCATGAGTGCTGGTATGGAGAGGGGCAACGGCAAAAAACCTGAGAGTACTCGATACCTCCTAGTGCTTTTTTTTTTTTTTCAGAATCACAGAATCATGTAGGATGGAAAGGACCTTGAAGATCACCCAGTCCAACCATTAACCTAACACTGACTGTTCCCAACTACACCACATCCCTCAGCTCTATGTCGACCCAATTCTTAAACACCTCCAGGGATGGGGACTCCACCACCTCCCTGGGCAGCCCATTCCAACACCTAACAACCTGTTCTGTAAAGAAATGCCTCCTAATATCTAGTCTAAACCTCTCCTGGTGCAACTTGAGGCCATTCCCTCTTGTCCTATCACTTGTTACTCGGTTAAAGAGACTCATCCCCAGCTCTCTGCACCCTCCTTTCAGGGAGCTGTAGAGGGCGATGAGGTCTCCCCTCAGCCTCCTCTTCTCCAGACTAAACCCCCCCAGTTCCCTCAGCCGCTCCCCGTACGACCTGTGCTCCAGACCCTGCACCAGCTCCGTTGCCCTTCTCTGGACACGCTCGAGTCATTCAATGT
>NW_020799097.1:31713703-31831879 GCF_003259725.1 Athene cunicularia | reverse complement strand
CGGCGCTCCCCTGCAGCTTCTGCCGGTGCCGCCGGGCACAGCAGAGCCCAGACCCGCGGGTGCGGGGCTGCCTCGCCCTCCTGCCCGCGTCCCCGCCGCTGCTTGTCTGTTTCAGCCTGTTCCGCGTGTGAGCGCTGCTCCTGTTGTTGCTCGGGCTGTTCTTGGCGACGCTACAAAGCGTGAACTGGGACTAGTGAATGTAACACTGATGCTTAGGGCTCAGATGCAAACTGGGTTGATGCTCTGCTGGTCATCGATACCAAGATACAGGGTCTAACCTGTGTCCCTGCTTTTTGACGTCCTTGTAACTCAGTTATCTTTCCCTGTGTATTTCAGGCTATTCTTATATTCTGCTGGGTTTACGTGCGCAAGTATCAGAGTCGGCGGGAGAGTGAAGTGATTTCTACCATCACGGCTATCTTTGCCTTGGCAGTTGCTCTTATCTCATCTGCACTACTACCAGTGGACATCTTTTTGGTTTCATATATGAAAAATCAAAATGGTACATTTAAGGTATGGGCTTTTAAAAACGTTAACTGCCTCTTCAAAAGAAACACTTGTGTTAAAAGATGTTCTTGAGTTGTCAGTGTTTAAAACCAATGCTAATACCTGTTCAAGTGCCTGTTGTTTTTTTGGAAGGTGGCAGCTAGTATTGTGAATACAACACTGAGCTCTGTTTGTTGTTGGAACTGAATTTCAGTTTGCACTTACATTCTTTAGTTTTAATACTCTACTCATTTCCAAACACTTATTTCTTCAGTTGTGCTAAAAGGAGTGTGTATGCCATCCTGAAGATGCCAATAAATCTCTTTAATGTTTCTTTTTAGTACATCATAATGGGGTATTGTAGGATGGAATTTGTTGGCCCATGGTTCAAAAACAGACTGTATTGCCCATTTGCAGTTTAGGATTATTATGATTGTCTCTTTTGCCATCATTCTCTTATTCTGGTACTGGAACATTAAGAATTACAAATATTTACTGTGTTAAGCTACCTATAATGTAGAGCCTGCATTAATAAGCACTTTTTTTAAAGTGGGAAAGCTGGAGAAACTGTTGAGGAGGGGAATATGGTAGTATCTCTTCTTGGCTGATGCTGTCTTAACTGAACTACTGTTTTTATAAACTTAAACTGTAGGGAGTTACTATGCAAAATGAGTTCTTAATGAGATGAGTACTCACTGCAGTCTGCTCTTAAGTATTACTGTAAGTATTCTTCCCAGTGCTTAAAACACTGGTTTTTTTAGTTATCAAGAAGACTTCTTGAAGGTAGTGAACTACTGTCTTTGAGGATGCTGTTGTTATAAATGAGTCAAACTGGAGCATATTAATAATTTCAATAACTTGGTTGGATCTATAGTAACAGACAATCCTGAAACAAATGGGAGAGTGGGCAGATGGTAAATGCCTGCACACTAGTCTTAGGCTGTTTTCCCTTCTAGCCCTGCTTTCAAAGGAAAACCTAGGTCCTTGCCAGATCCTTGGTAATGCTTGAGAACTAGCTTGCAGCCAGTACAGTGCCTTTTGGCTGGTGCTCATGTAAATGCAAGTCATGAGAAGCCTTTAGATTTGTGCTGTGGCGTGATTTTTTTGTTGTGTTTATCACTCTGTGATAAACTGGTGAAAATAGTTAAGCTATTGTTCAATGTTATCATTCAAAGTTTGTGTCTTCAGACCTTGCTTGTTCAGAGATAAAATGGATATAGAAGGTGGAAGAGATCTTTCATATATCACAATGCTAGCAGTTCAGTAAGAATAATATGGAGTATTAAGTGTGTTGAGCCTGACTAAGTAGAGAAATAACAATGATGTAACTAGACCCAGTTGAAAAATACACATCTGGAGACAAAGCAGAATTTCCTGTTGCAAAGGAGACCTACTTGTTAATACATAAATTCCCTGATTTGAAAAACAAATCTGTGAGGAGAATAGGAGACCAAATGTTGTCATGCAGTCACTACAGTCTTAGTTAGGAAGCATTATTAAGAGAAGGAAAATTACTATACTTAAAATACTGCTTTTCTTGAGCTAGATCTCTTTCTTAACAGCCACATGCTGTGATGTGATATGGGGTGGATAGATTCTGTTTGAAAGCTTGCTCTCAGGTAGTTTTCATTCTTGTGGTAAAGCTTTTACATCTTTCAAGTACCTTTGCGTAGCTTCGGAGGTTTCTTGGTCCTGCTTAGTTCTAGATGCTGCTGGTGGCCTGTTGAAAAAAAATTGCTCCATACTGCCTTGCAGAAGAATTCTTCCTTCTCTATTAAGGCTCAGCTAAATGAGTTTCTACCTTTGCAGCAGTAACATATCCATGATATTAAAACATTTGTTCTAACACAAGTATGAAATTGTGATACAGAAATATTAACATGGTCTTCCTGATAAAGGTGAGTGGGTCTGAAGTCATAACCTGCAAACCTATACATAAACCAATAGCTTTATTGATATGTCTATTTCAAGTTAGGAGGTTCATAGCATCTTAATGTGACATCTTCATGGAGTGTTACTCAGTGTTAAAAGCTTTAATGTGCTGTGTTTCTGCTACTGCTTTACAAGTAGAACATACTGTCTTGGGTTCAGAGAATTTCCAAGAGTCTACTGCCTTTCCTCTGGACCGTTCTTTCAAACCCAGCACCTCTAAGGCCCTATATCTGATGCTGGGGTCTGAAGGGCTATGACTCTGGCAAGAATTCTTTGTTGTTTTGGATGGCCAGAGTGAGTTAAATCTTCACTAGATTCCTCAATGAATTTTTGAGATCTGGTAGCAGATGTGGATAATATTCTCTGTAGATAGAATATTAGTTTATCAAAATGTTTACAACTTGATGATTTCAGAGTTAATGCCAAAAGAGTAGTGGCAGTTATCCAGATCCTAGGTAAACAATTTTTTTTCTGTACATGCTCTTTTCCTCTATCTCCCAACTGTAATTCTCAGTATCAGTGTTAGATGAGAAAATCAAGGATGCTCAGCTTACAAGGAAGAAGTACTATCTGTGAACTTTCAGTTCATTTTTAATGCATCTGACCCTACTATCAACTTGCAGATATTATTAAGGTTTTCCTGTGAACAAACTTGTAGCAAACAGGGGGAGACGCATGTTATACTAATAGCAGAGGTTAAATTGAAGGCATAGTCTGATGGTTCAGAGTTCTTATTGTGGATTGTGTTCAGTGGCATTTGAAGGTATGTGTCCTGGCCACAAGGGTTGGCTTAATTGTTTGAAGTGTAGTACCCAGGCAGATAACCCTTACCTAAAGGCTATCAAAATGATGCTGCTTTCTGGATGAATTAAGTTAAAACAGTGTTGTCTAGCCCTTTTTAATCATGTACTCTGAGGTGTCTTGCTTGACCAGGGCCATATACTCTACCTAGATCAATCTTTGTTAACTTTGTTTTTCCATTTCAACAAGACTGTTAAGTTTAATATACTGTTTGTACATCTTTCGGTTAAGACAAGTTATTATCTACTGCAAACAAGTGGCTTGTGGCATTTGGTACCTGTTGGTGTGTGCCAACATAATTTGTGAGACCTATCAAATACTATCTTAAAGCTTTTTACAGTGAGTGAATTGAACGGTTTTGGTATTAGAAAGTTTTGTGCAGTAGTTGTGTAATCCTTTAGGAAAAGCAGTGGTGCATAGACTTGGGTGGTCATTATTCCTAAGTACATTGCAACACCACCTTTTCTAGAGGCTGGGGATTACTTTGATTCATAGTGCTGATAAGTAGGAAAGCAGGCTTTTGGTTCTAGTACTAATCAAAAGAACCTGATTATTACCTTGTAAGTAAAGTCCTGATGGTATTCACTGGCACTATTTTTATCTTGAAGGCTTTGACTGTTTGCATTGACAGTGCTTTAGTTTGTGCAATGGACTTCACATACATCCAGTTGAATCTGATATGTTTGATCTGAAAGCTTGTTTGATTTATAACAAGCACTTAGGAACAGAAAACCTCACCTAAAGACTCGAAGATTGCTGCCAGAACCCAAGACCTCTGGGTCTGACCTACAAGTCTCATAAATATTTAAAACATAGCTGATGCTGTCTTGCAGCAGGAAGACTGTTTGAAACAAGGATGTTAGAAAAGATAGCATGGTACTACTCTACTGTTGATGCAGCAGAAGGCAGAGAAGGTGATGAGAACTGTTCTTCTTGAAATACATGTATTCTTACTTCTACATGAAGCTAAAAGCCAGTGACATTTCTTTCAGTCTGGTTAGATGGAACACCTCACAAACTGTGGGTGTCTGCCTGATCTGTTAAAAGCCAGTTGTCTCCTTAATTCAAGGAGTAGTATGTGTTTTAATGGGAGATCCTTTCTGCAGATCATTCTAACAAGATGTTTTGCTTCTTGGGGGGAAACTCATTATGTAGCTGCTCAGAATACACAACTGCTAAAAATGTCAGATTTTTTTATTTTAGAAAAGTGTTAGCTGAGAAATCATTATTGACTCAGACCATGTTTTCTGTCTTGTAGGAATAACTACTTGTAAAGTAACAATACTTGGCTATAATATTCATGATAGTCTGTGGCCAAGATGCGTATTTCTGGATGTTACTCTCCATCTGACAGCCAAAATCCTGACTCTATCTCATTTTGGAGGTAACAGGCTGGAAGATTCAAGACCTAGATATGAAATTTCTTTATATCTAACCATGCTATGACCCACTCTCCATTCTTTGGTAATATATCTTTCTTTTGTTGGCTAAGCTTTGGGAGAGGCTTATCATTAGAATGACTGCTTCATCTACATTTGATGAAACATCACAAATACTGAAGACTGGAATGTTATACTACTTTAAGCTCTATTAAGATACATTGTAGAGAGTGAGAGCCATCTTCGCTGAGTATTCATGAAATTCCTGCAGGGTTCAGTGGTGACAGTAGGAATGTTCCCTTTAACAGGTACCAAAGAATTAAATTCATGGCCATTCCCTCACCAAAAAGTGGGAAGCTCAAAAATGTCACATTAGCTTGTACTGCTTTTGCTTGGGTAAGTTGTCTCTACAGTTTTGATGGTACTGTTCTATTGAAATATGTTAATATAAGTTACTAACTGGACACATTTACAGGTAGAAGGTGGACTTTGCTCAATGATTACTGGGGGAAGCAACTGTTCTTCATAACTAATTTTCTATGAATGTATTTAGAATATGAAACTTTTGAGGGAGCTTTGCTTTGGTTTTATCTTTTTGGTAAACTGGAAGTGTCTTAAACTGCCTTTTTTATATCCTTATTTATGTAGCAACATTTTACTAATCTATTTACTTTTTACACTTTATATTTCAGTTTCCTGAATCCTTCAACATGGCTTGTGTAAAGGAATACTCAAGAGTAATAACTTAATGTAGACTCTCGTGCTCATTGCACATATCCTCACCAATTGTTGATTCCCTTATCTATCAATGCAGTGCATTGTTACATGTATTTTAAAGGTATGATGTATTCTTGCTAAAATGCATGGGGCAGATTGAAGTACAGCAGAACAGTACAGAGTGTCTGAATTCTGTGGATCTTAAGAGAATTTGTAGTCAAATTTTCACATCTTAAACTACTGTTAAAGGTAGTAATGAATTCTCACGGACCTAATATATTGTGCTTCTAAGGTATTTGCTGTATATATTGCAAGCTTGGACCATAATGGATGGAGAGGAAAACAGACTAGATCTAGAGTCTTTCCAGATGAGCTCTCAACTGAGTCCTGGATGTGCTTGTCCAGTAGATTCACATACCTACCAATTTGATATATCAGCACTGCTGCTGAGAATGTAAGGGCTGTGACACAAGGTAGTAGTGCTTCTTGCTTTTGATGAGACAGTGCTGGTGTCACTAGCTTTTGAAATAGCTAACATGAACTGGTTATTGCTTTTGAGCTGCTGCTGCTGTGTGCATATGGATAATTTGCCAGTTAGAACAAGGATTTTTACCTCCTTAGTTTATTTAAGTGTGGGGCTTCAGCAGCTTACTGAAAGCTGTTAATAGATATGATATACTGTCAAATTGGATTGTATTACATGTTCTTTTTGTGTAGAGTAATGCAGAGTCTGTAAGTTTGGGCACATGTACACAGTGGTGAAATGCATACCTCTTTGTTTACATCTTTTCATGTAAGATATCTCAATAGTTTAATGTGCTGTAATGTGCATTTCCTGGTATATTACTCCGGTCCTGTACATAAGTGTTTTAACATTTGTAATAGGACACAGATGTAGAACTTTATTAATGCTTTTCTGGAGTTGGAGAAGCAGATTTTTGGCAGTTAAGCCCTCTTGTATTTCAATTACTAGCTATCACTTAAACTTTGGGTCTTACTGTTGCTTTTCTTGCTTATTCATGGTTGGTATGGGTTTTGAATGTCTTCATTGCTCATAGGAGAGACATTTTTCAAATAATTATTTGGAAGTAAATAGTGCCACCTGTGCAGTTCAGTCTTGTTTTTCCCTTAGGCATAATTAAAGCAATGCATTTCCTTAATTTATAACACTAGGCAATTTAAACACTTTAATATTCTGTATATGTATGCTTAACTTATTATGATCAAATTCTTTCATGGTGTTCATATAAATAGCTAGAAACTTTTCAGTTGAAATGCTGTGGGGCTTAAGCCTGACAGTCTTCAAAGATTGGGCTTACTGTGTACCTGGCAGACACTTTAAGGTGTTGCTTCTGTCCTTTCTGCTAAAAAACTTTTCAACCTTTCTTTTTGCTGTGTAAATGAAAAAAGTATACTGTTCTAATCAAATTCCAGTTGGATGATAATCTAAGACAAGTGAGCTTTGAAAGCTTAATGTAAAGTGGCCTACTGGAAGTCTTAATATAATAGCACAAAAGAAAAGGTAGTGCTGGTTTTGAGATAATAGAAAAATAAAGTGTTTATGGTATGTCATCAAGCCCATATTCCATGAGAGTTTAGGCAGTTCTGAGAGAACTGATAAAGCAAGTGTCAAATTTTAAGAATCATGTGCAGTCTAAGTAATATGTTCACTTGCATTTTTCATATGCTCTGTAATTAGTGCATGCATCTTTATAACAACTGAAAGGGTGTGAGCTTATTAGTTTGCAAAAAATCCTATGCATGGAAATTGAAAGCAGCTTTGGCAGTACTGTGTCTTATTTTGTCACTAATTCAGTTATGTTGGTGTGTCTCCAAAATAGCAGCTTTTGAAGAATTTTGTTTCTGGATAACTACTTTCTTGACTGCATGTGGAGTGGATCCCCCAAGACTTGAACAATTCTGGAATATGTTTAAGCTGTACAGGCAGGCTTGGACCTTTGGAATCAGTCCTTAGTTTGGCTGCCAATGATTGTTACAAACCATTTAGCTTTCTTAAACCAATAGGCCCTCTCAAGGAGAAGAAAAAAGGATGTGGGCAGGAATTTGATTTCAGCCTTCTGGCTGGGTGAAGTTACCAATGTAGTTAGTTGTATTTTCACTCCCATTCTTTGAACAGTTCTCCAGGACTGAGTACCACATTTCTGAAAAATAAAAATTTTTGCACAAATAAGGGATATCAATGCTGTTACATTGAGAGTTGTAGGATCTCAATTCTAAAACTCATGGATGGATCTCCAGCAGTTCTGTGGTAAGATTTGAGATATGTTACTCTAATAAGAATTAAGGCTTCTAGATCAGAATGTCATTTTTTTTTGAATAGGAGCTTCAGGAAAACAGTTTGCCCTTTGGTGTTATGTAAAGAGCTTCAGTCCTTAGGCCAGAAACTCAAGACTGATATGATTAGTGTCTAAGCTCTTCTATTGTGCATAGTATCAAGTAATTCAATAACTTTTTTCTAATACCTGATTTAGGATACTATATTTTTTTAAGCTAACTTGAATATTCATATAATTCAAGTCATGGTCAAACTAAAAAGTAAAGGCTCATACTTCTGAAAAGGGAGATGGCTTAAACTGTGTGGGTAGCTAATAAAAAAATAGAAGTTTGTAAGCTACAACTGAGTATAGTAAGCTGTTTGCCATTTTTATGTCTAAGTATCATTGCATCTGTATATATGTCATAGCTATTCTGTGATAGAAATGCTGTTTGCATTCTGTGCACTGTATACTGTGTCCAGCTCTGACCCACAGTGCAAGAAAAACCTAGAGCTGTTAGAGCAGGGCCACAAAAATGGCCAGGGCGCTGGAGCAGCTCTCCTGTAAAGAAAGGCAGAGACAGTTGAGGTGTTTTGGCCTGAAGAAGAGAAGGCTCTAAGGAGACCTATTGCAGTCTTTGAATATAGAGAGGGCGTATAAGAAAGGTGGTGAAATGCTTTTGTCCAGGGCCTGTAGTGACAGGACAAGGAACAGTTTTAAACTGAAAGAGGGTAGATTTAGATTGGACATGAAATTTTTTTACAGTGAGGATGGTGAGACACTGGCACAGGTTTCCCAGAGAAGCTGTGGCTGCCCCCTCCCTGGCAGTGTTCAAGGGTAGGTTGGACGGGGCTTTGAGCAACCTGGGCTAGTGGGAGGTGTCCCTGCCCATGGCAGGGGGATTGGAACTAGATGGATGATCTTTAAGGTTCTTTCCAACCCAAACTCTTGTGTGATGATCTTAAGAAACCCTGTTACCAGGGTGGTGTGGGAATTAGCACAACTCCCTTGGGAGCTGCCAAAACTACTCAATGTTCTGGTCTTCCTTTTATGAAACTGCCCTATGCTTATTCCTGTATGTCCAGTCATTTGCACCCTTGCTACCACTCAGTTACACAGTAACTTTTTAGAAGTACATTTTAAAAATATCTACCTATGTGTTTAATGAATGATTCTCTTGTAGTGTTACTAAATTCAATAGTAACAGGAAGTGAAGTACTGTAGAGATTTTCATAAGAATGTAGGTCTTCACTCATATCTAGACTCACATGCATGAAAAATAGATGTTTGATAATTTAGGGCCATCTGTATAGAATTAATTTTTCTTCCTGATTCAAAGTCTGAGAAAGCAAATTCTGGTTATCAAACTTGATTCTGCTCTTTCTATTGAGTTGCATCTAGAGAACACTTATCTTCATTATTGGACTTTCTTTCTAGAAGGTGTTCCCAAACTCTAGTTTGTGGTGCCATTTCTGTGACTGAAATTCAGTAATATGGTATCAGCCTCAAATAGGGTTTTGGGGCTGCTCTTTTAGCAATTCCCAGTGTCAGCTTCACTGATACAAACCTAGTACTTTTTTGATTGAGAGGTATTGACTTCAAAATGAGTGGATCATTGACTTGATTGGGTCCCCCTATTAATGCTTTGCACATATTTTCTGAAGAGTTGCAAAAGCAGATGTAAATGTGTTAATTATAAAATTAAATCCAATACATCCAACTACTGGGCTGGGTGATTCATGCAGCTTAGTTGTCGGTGCATCTTTTCTAATATACCACACTGCTTCCAAGCCTATCATATGTAGGGTTTTGTAGAAGACTCATCCTGAGGACAGCTTTGTCCCTGTAAAGCTTTGATTTTGAAGATAGTGTCTACTGCAGTGCTAAGAGTCCAGAAGAAAAGGGCTAGAATGGCAAATAACCATACCTGGTCTTTTACAGAACATTTTGAAAAAAAATCTTCAGATTGAGCTTCAGACTGTAGCTGCATTGTCTGACGTGTAGAAAACAAACATCAGTTTCATAAAAATAGGTATTTAGAGTGTTGTTTAAATACATAGTACAGGACAAAAGTAAATGGTTAGCTACTAAAAATGGTATTCACTAATAATTTTATTTCAGTTGTGTGTTGACAATATAATGTATGTTATCTAAGGATTCTTAAACTGGAAAAAAAAAAGCTCCAAGTAGGAGGCTAACAGATAAAGTGAGACTAAGCAGTGGGGATACTGCTGCAGTGTCTGTCCTCTGAAATGCAGTATGGTCCTTAATTATCTTTGTTAGGTGGATTTGCTCTAACTTTAAATCCCAACACTTAAAATGGGTAAACTGGGTTCTTAATACTTTTCATTAAGGATTTGATACAAGCATTTTTTTCAGTTCTATAAGAATGCTTTTGAATGAAGTGAAATTCTGTTTCATTTGATGTTAAATGCCTTTATCCTTTATTTCTAGGACTGGGCTGATGCTAATGTTTCGAGACAAATTGAAGACACTGTACTTTATGGATACTACAGTAAGTATTTTTAACTTTTTCAATTAATAGAACCTCTGAGTGAAGGCATGAAGCTTTTAGGGGTCATACTGGATTATCCCTTTTTGGTTAAACATTAGTCTTACACTTAGTGGATTACAGTGAATATTTTTTTAACATTAAAGAGCCTCCTAAAAATACAAAGTATGCTGAAGGCCAATCCATGAAAATGCTAATAGCTTCAGTTATATTATCTACTGTTAACGTGTTTCTTGTGTGTGCATTTGGAGGTCCATTAAGGGAAACACGTGGTTTTGCTGTAACTTTTATGGCACTTAACATATACATCAGTGTGAAACTTGCCTATTGTATATAAAGTTCATGCAACTGTGAGTGTAATGCTTGTGTTTTAAGTGTTCAGATTCAGCAGCCACCATATCCAAACTAAAAGCTACTGTAAAGCAGCATAAAGGAGTTGAATCAAGAGTCGTAATCCTAAACAAAACTGAAGCAAAAAAATAACTGAAATCACATCTAATGAAATAACTGCTCACCAAACCTGTGTGTAGTTTTAGATCAGTTTATTTTAGTTGTCCTCATGAAAGTCCTCCTAATGAAGAATATTATGTAAGAAGTAGGTATAGAAGAGTGTTATACCACAGTGTGAGTGAAATGCCTGCCTTGGTCAATGATATGAACAAACTCGGAGGTAGTTGCCTGCTTTTTGTCACATTTCCTAAGACTTGAAGTTTTTCTTCTTTGAAGATTATGGGTTGGCTCTCTTGAATATTTTTTTTCAGATCAGAAAATAATTCTTTCTAAATAGTGGACTTTTTGGTTAAGGTAGAGTACTTACTGCCTGCCAGTGATAGTGACAAAAACTAGAATGTGCAGTTTCATATTGAGTGAAGCCTAAAGCCAAAAGTAGTAAGAAACTTGTGTTTTCAAAAGAACTTTTCAAATACTAGTTTATTTTCCACAAAGATTCTTCACTATAGAATAGTGGAATTGTTTTATATTTGCTTTCTACTCTTTTTAGGGTGCCAGGGTCTTGTTTAACAGCCCAAGCATTTCACAACTCCTAATGTGGAACAGTTCTCAAACTCTTCTGTGGGCCATTTCCTATAGATTTGTGAGAATGATGGATGAATTTTTGTAAGATGTTTTGGACCAGCTGTGTCTTTTTAAAGCAAAATGTCTTTTAATAAATCCTGAAGTAATTCATAGAACAGATTTGAACTTAATAATGAAAACCTTCTTGTGGTTTTGACCTGTCTGGACAGGTCTACTTGAGATAATATAGGACTAATGTTTTATTTCATAATATATCCTCCAGATGGTGGTAGAGATTTAAGGATGGTTTTAAAAGTATTTCTCTTTTGTGATCTTGAGGAATGATGCACATTTTCATAACTAGAGCTACACTGAAGTGAATGATAATAGGTAACTTATTTTTTAGAAGTCTCCACCATTTGTATATAAAACCAGAACTTAATGCCTCCCCTGTATCCTTAGGTCTAGTCCTCTGCTGTTGCACAGTGTAGTGGCATGAAAGCTGAGAAAGTTAAACATCCCTTTCAGTCTTGTAAGATTATTTTTTTCTATGTGTATCCTTTTGTAAAAGTATTTAGTCTTGGTGTGGTTTGTTTTTATAAGTAAACAGGATGAACAGAACGGAAATCGCCTTTTGTACTCAAGGACAGTGTCTTGGTTTTAGCTGGGATAGATCTATTTTTTTTCTTCTTAGTAGCTAGAATAGTGCTGTGTTTTTGGATTCAGTATGGGATTTGATATGAGAAGAATGATAATGCCCTGAAGTTTTTAATTTTTGCTAAGAAACCAAGGACTCTTCAACTTCCCATGTACTGCTAGTGTACAGGTGCACAAGAAGCTGTGAGGGAGCAGAGCCAGAGCAATGAACCCAAATTGGCCAATGGAGTATTCCATATCATACAATGTCAGTATATAGATGAGGGTTGCTTGGGAAGCTGCTCTCACTTCCGGGATTCTGGTTTTGGGATTCTCTTTTTCTGGGATCACTAGCTGGGAAGGGAATGGACTGGTCATCGGTAGACAGGTGGTGAGCAGTCGCATCGTGCATTACTCATTTGTATTTTCTATTATTACTATTAGTGCTATCATACTATTTCCATTATTAAACTGTTTTTATCTCAACCTATGAGTCTCCTTACCCATCTAACTACCCCATTCCCTGGGGCTGTGGGAGGGTGAGTGAGCAGCTGCGTGATGTTTGGCTGCTGGCTGTGTTTAAAGCACAACAGTATGCTCTTATCAACCCTAAAAATGCAGTAATAACTGTATGGATCTTACTTACCTCGTGTAGCTATATTGGCAACTTATAGCATGAATAATTTGTATGCTTAAGTCATTGTCCTTCCATCCAAGTCACTTCTAATTGTAGCAAGAAATTGGAGGCTGTGGTTTAACTGATGTTTTAGAATATTAAGGATTACTTTACTACACTTACTGCAGTTTACTAAGAAAGCTGTTGCTACATGTAGAGGAGGGTTTTTTCAGAGTTTTTAGTCTCCTTGAACAATGTTCTCTCATACCCAGCTGGTTTCTTGGCTAGACTGATAGAAAAGTAGAATGGCTTTGTACTAGTAGAATGATAAATGAGTTAGCTTTCAGAATGAAACATGAAATAACTCTATTTTGAAGTGGGACTTCAGTAGCCTAAAAACTTAGGAAACCAGTCTACTGATTGCTTTGAAGCTGTAGTGGCTTAGTGTGTTAATTCTCATAAAACCAACTGTAGTAGAATGTGTCTGCCAGTATTTGAGTGATTGAAGAATGATCAGTGGTTGGCAGATGCTTTAAAACAGCATGTCAGCTTGTGTTTGGAAGGAAAACCCTTTTCAGAAAGGGTTATAATTGGAAACTCTCAACTGCAGTTTCCTCTATACCACAAGGAATCAGTCTGAAACAACTGACAGTGACCTGGAGCTGTGTTCTATAGCTCTTCTTCCTATACTAAGTAAATCTTACCTGTTTGAGTCAGCCTGATGTTCAGTGTACTTTGGTAAAGTTTTGTGAATGGTGAAAGGATGCCATTGGTAGATCCCAGTCTTCCTGTGAGGTAGACCTAGATCTCTTGACCTGCATGTGTTAAGTGTCTCCCAACTGTAGTGTGGCAAGGACTGTCTCCTAGATTCCTTCTGGATCATTTTGGGTGTGTTTTAAAGTCTGTGCTAAACTTCCAATTCTTCATTTCTTTCTTCTTAAATAGAAGTATTTTCTTAAGTCAACAATAGTTTATTATATGGTGGTTCCTAGGTTAAAAAAGGTCTTGAGTAAGAATTGATCCAAAATAGTACTTGATATAACTTGGATCATTTTTGTGTGGAGTTTTGTCTGCTTATTGCAAGTGTTTGATACAGAGTAATTGACATAAGGAATTAGGTGCAAATCAAATGCAGCTACATGTTTTAATGGTCTGGTCTGAGGAGAAGACATTCTAAATACTGTGGAAGACTTGCATAGCTGTACTTGACATATACTGTGGCTTACATCTGTAGGAACACTCTCCTAATAAGTGTGATTTTTAAGAAGCTGTGTGCCAGAACATGTTGAAAGTCTGTTACAGTATTGACACCTGCAGTGGTGAACTGCTTAACTATCCTGCTTCAAACAAGTGTCTGACTTAAAATTCACTACTGTGTTGTATTCCTTAACTTTCACTGGGGAAAACAAAATGTCTGTTTTTGCAGACTTAATGAAAAATTGGCTTAAGAAATTTATTAGATGTGAGAAATATATTTGGGAAGAAACACTCATCTTAGGTTTTCTGAAGTAACTTGTGACTTCTTAGCAGAGGTGAGGGAATATGTTACTAAGTTGCTTAAAACAATGTTTTGTGGTATTGATGTTATACAATGCACTGGTATGAGATACCCTCAGGAAGACCCTTCTGTGTGCTGGAAGATACTTCTGTTCATATAATATTCTTGAGCTGCCCATAGACCCTCAAAAGGATTTGAGAGACTATATTGATCTCATGTACTCTGCTTGAAATCTTCCCAGTTCTTGAATATATTTTGGTTCTTTCTACCTGCTGCATTTTGATATTCTTTTTTCCTGGTGTTGTTCCTAGTTGCCCTTGGATACTACTAGGATAAGAAAAAAAACAAGTCAAAACATAATGAAGGGACCATTGCTATAACTTACTTGAAGACTACTACCAGGTCTACATTTCTCATTGTTTAGGTGTCTTTGTATGCAAAACAGCAGGAAATGAGTAATTTTTATAAGAATTGCTCTCTGAGAAACATCTTTAAAACAAGCAGACATTACCAAGGAATTCTTGCTGAACGTTGCTTAGACTGTGGCAGGAACCATTGTTAGTACAGTGGAGCACTTTTCTGTGATGTATCAGAAGCCTGAAGCACTACCACTGGAAATGTCTTTTGAAACAAAGGCTGGAGCTCTGAACCAGAGCAATCCCTGGTTTAAAACTAAAGTCCACAGAAGTGCAATAATGAAAGCTGAGACAGTCAGTCATGCCACAAGGTCACAGGGGAGTTAGGGGAATAGAATATCTTTGTCACTTGGTTGATGGGCTGTTTGTTGCTGCAAGATCTTTGAGTTTGAAGGTTAGCTTTCCAGGAATTAAAACAACCCTTTTAGTGGGTAGAATAACAGGCAATTGCTTGCCTTTGGGGAGCTAACTTGTATGAGCAGATGAAAGGTGCTTCTCTTCCTTTTTAATAAGTTCTGAAAAATAAAATTAAAAAAACCAGATGATCAGTCTCTTGTCTTGTTGATGGGAACTTTGCCAAATCTTATAAAGTTTCCTTAGTATTATAATAGGAACAATGTTTTATTGCTTTAGCAATATGAGCTATAAATTTAATTTTCAGTTCTAACTAAATTCTCACAGGCAGTTTTAAGACATCTTCTGATGGATGAACAAAAACGTTTGTCTTGGAATGATTTTGCTTGGGAAAAGAAAATGCAAAGCTGCTTTCAAATTATTTTTTTCTTAGTCCTATAAAATTACTATGGTAACAAGGTTTTTCAACAGAGGAACTAGCAGAGCTGTTGCGATATTAAGTGTATGTTGGAGTTTATGCTACTACATGTAAATTTACCATCAAATTGTAATATTAAATCTTGTCTTGAAATAGATTGAAAGCCCATAACTTAGAGAGCATATCCAAGGTGAAATTAAGGTCTAAATGCCAGCAGAGCATTTGTGACAGATGGAAAATTCTGGAATTAGTCTCATGCTGAAACTTGTGTGTGCAGATCATGTCTCAGAGTTGATGCAGAATATGCTATAAGAGTTTAAGGTTTTTAATACAAAACATCGGTTACAAGTCAGCATTGGCTGAGAACTTCAGCTCTTTTAGTAAAGCATAATTTAGAAGGAAATGTGACTATTTCTTGAGTTCAAATAATGTCTGTGGGACAGAAAACTGCAACCGAAGTTGATTGTTCCTCACTTTAGGTGGAGGTGACTACCTGCCAGGCTTGTGAACTGCCTGAAGGTATGTATTATTTTCTGCTTGGGGATTTCCCAAGGTCTTCCCTGAAGAACCCCCAAGGACAATCATTGTAACTGTACAGGTCTGACTTCAACAATTGTGTTGACAGAAACAAAGCTTTAGCTGCACCTGAAATTAACTTGGCTCAATTTTGGTAGTTTATGCTTCTTACTATTTAAGCTATCACTTAAGTATTAAATGTTGATGCTCTCTTGAAATTTAAGTGCACTATTTGTGCTAAAAGAGGTCCTGTTTCCAGCCACATGCTAGTGTGCTTTTTGTCCCCCTGCTTGAGCCATTACTGGCATTTGATGGATGTTTGTGGTTTGCTAACCCAAATTTCAAAATCGGTGAACATTTACTTTGACTCATAGAAGTGCTAAGGTTGGAAATAGAACTCTAGAGATAATCTAGTTCTGCATATTTCCTATTCACAGCAGCTCGTTTATGCCACTCTCCAATTGGATTCTGAATATCTTTGAGAATGGAGACTCTACTATGTCTTTGAGTAGCCTGTTCCAGTTTCTGACGGCAGACAGAATAAAAGATCTTGTTTAAATGGAAATTCCCATATTTCAGTTTGTGCTCATTCACTTTTTATCTTTTCCCTGGACACCACTGAAAACAATGCCACAGTCTTCAGTCCCACCCAAACATTTATACACATCCCAAAGCCATCTTTTCCCATTGAATGGTCCAAGCTCTCTGATGCTCAAGCCCTTAATCATTGTTGCTCTTGGGACTCTCCAGTATGTGTGTCTCCTGTACTGAGGAGCCCAGAACTGGACATGGCGCTCCAATTCTGAAGTGCTGGTGAGACCATATTGATTTGAGAGGGGTAAGTACTTTCTGCCATCTCGTGGTGACAACTCTTCCTAGTGCAGTCCAAGGTGTTAGCCACCTAAGCTGCAAGTTTGCTAGATTTGAGGCTCTTTTCTGCCAGTGTGGTAAGTTAAGGTGACCCAACACAAGGCCGAGCAAACACTGAAGCTGGTGCAAAGAAGAGTTTTAATAGGCCAGGTGGATGGTGGAGAGGAGGAAGTAAGACCCCTCCTGGGATCATATATGACTTGCCTCTTAATGCTCACTGAAGAAGGCATTTCAGCATCTGACTGCTGTGGTCAAGTAAATAAGATTCTGTTTTTTCTTTTGTTATTGGTGTGGAATGCTGATGCGTTTTATGGTTTGTTTCTCAGATACCTATGTTTAGAAGTAAATAGTTATGGCTGAATACTTTAGATACACCTATCCAGTCTTGAATTCCTAGGTAAGACCCATGTGTTTAACTTGGAAACATGATCTAGCTCTGTAGTGTGGCTTTTGTCCATGCTTTAGGAGTCATGAATGGGTTGTGAGGTAGAGAAGACTTGAATCTAGAATCAACTCCTATGGTATACTTCATCTGTAGCTTGAGGGATTTAGTTTAGCTAAAGACCAAGCCAAGTGTGATAGAGAAACCTGACCTAATCATATTTCTTAAATGAGAGTGGAAATGGAAAGCTTTTCCACAGAAATAGTTGACCAAGCAAGATCAGATGAGTCTTCAGTATCCACTTACACTTATTACTGCTCAAAGCATACTGTAGTTGCTTATCAGTACCACAACAGTGATGTCACTTGCCTACTTGAAATGGACTTTTGAGTAGGAAAAGGGAATAGGCCAGGATGCTGCAGTGATGGGAGTCCTAAAAGCTGAAACTGTAATAGGTGACTGGGCTCACATACTTTCTCTAAAAATATCCTCCTTCTGACACCATGGAGAAGACAGTACTGGTCTTGATGAACCATTGATTTGACTCTACTTTTGCATTCCACACTGATTTTTTTACAGGATTGTTGTATTTTCTCAAATTTGTATTGAACTACAGAAATGAAAGGATGTTCTATTAGCAAAGTCTTGCAGAAATAGATCTTAATAGATTCTTCCACTAGTTTAATAGCCAGTATAGCCTTTTGGTTTTTTAAAGAAGGTGTAGGGCCTGAGCTGATGGAGTTCTGTGTGAAAGGCGTTAATTTGATCTGAAATGAGACTAAACCATGGGTTTAGTTAACTAAACTGTGCTTACTTGACTCACTGTGTGTTCTTCAGATGCTTGTGTTATGGCTTTGTAAAAACCTGGTTAAGGCTGGTAAAACTGTACATCGATTCAACAGCCTCAATCCAATTAAATAAGACAATTCAACAAGAAGTTGATAAGTATAACGGTTAGTAGACATTGAGAGTAGTTCTCTGCTAATATATTGTCACAGATCAGAAAAACTTAGAAAACTGGACATTAGTATAAAGAGTTGCAGGAAAGTGTCAGGAAACAGTTTTCAGAAAGAAAAGGATTTATAGTTCTATAATATGACCATAAAATATAATATATAAAACAAATTCCATATCTAGATTAACTATGTGTTTAGTAACAGAACAGTAGCAGCTTAAATTCAAAAAGCTAAGTTTACTGTCAGAAGTCTGAGCTGTTCTCTTAAAACTGAATTAAGCTTCATTTAGGTAGTACCAGTGTTTGATTGGTGTAGCCAAATGGTAGCCTTATTTCATACAGTTCACAGATATTCTCTTGAATTTGAGTATCTCTTCCTTTATCCCCTTGGAACAAACATGAATCGGTCACATTGGCTAATGAGCTATGGGTGTACCCTGTATGGGTAAGGTATGCTGAGGTTAATATAGTGAAACTTGGAAGTGAGGATATTTTCTTTTCATGCAGTGACCTCTGTGGGCTGAATATGTAACTCGCCTAATTCACTGGCAAAGTGTAGTCTAGTACAAAACCCCCCAAATTTTTAGATTAGAAGCTCGATTTCTGAAAGCATTCATAATATTGAAGCAGTTTGAGTACTGTTCTGGAAGGTCTAAGAACGCTACATTTCAGAGTTTGAAGTTTTAAGGTGTCTTGGAGCCCTGGATTATATGCTCTTGGCAAATGTGAGAAAGCTTAATGAACTAATCAAAAACTTTTTCTGTTTATTATGCTGCCACATTAAATCAGCACTCTAAACAGTAGATACCTTTAACACCTATAAATATTTGTCCAAAGATTAAACTATGTTTAGAAATAAT
Organism: Athene cunicularia; assembly: GCF_003259725.1. NCBI lineage: Eukaryota > Metazoa > Chordata > Aves > Strigiformes > Strigidae > Athene > Athene cunicularia. The sequence goes on along the minus strand of NW_020799097.1, from coordinate 31,813,241 downwards.
TTGTCATTTACCTTTAGGTTCTAGGTGCTGACACTTTATTTGGCTTCTATACCACCTTCAGTAAAAATGGTAGATTTCTTAGAAGCACATGGATACTGTAAAGAGAGCACTAACCAAGATTAGAGGCCACAAATTTAAGTTAGGGACAATTATATTGGTTAGTAGTGGGAAGGGCACTAATTAGTTATGCAGAATGAGGCAAAATCACAGGATTTCTGTGGTCCTGGGTATTGTGACTTACTGGCTTAAAGGGGTAGTTTTGTGTTTGGTTGTGTGGTACTTCTAACATTTTGAGGGTTTGGCTAACTATTCTAGGATTCATTTCTTGTGGGGGTGCAAATAATGTGACATAGTGCTTGACAGTTTTTATTTCCTAATAGACTTTTGAAATGTTCATAGTATAAGGTATTTTGAAGTGTTGAAGGATTTTGCTAAATAGTTATGTCCTAAAAGTATGTAACCTCATAGAGAGCTGAAGATTTAAACTGGAAAATCTTGATCTGAAATTGGTCTTCTCCATTCATATCACTGGCTAATCAGTCCAGTTGATTTTGACTAGCTTTCTTAAGGTCTTCAAATTTGCCAGTTAGTGTTTGTGAAGACTTGTGTGTTAGTTTAACCCTTCACTATGTTAAAACTAGCTGGTTTAATGTCTTTTCAGATCACCTGTGCATCAAAGTAATATGACAATATGACTGTTTCAATTTAGTGACCACTCGGATAAATGTTGCAACCTCCAGTTAGTGCTGTCTTCTAGAAAGGGATGTTAAGTGATGATACTGTATTGCTATGGCTTGTTCTATTTTTTTAAAATTTGGATTATCAATAATAGAACCGTGCCTTCCATCTATAATGTACTTGCATTAATAGTAGAACATCCTCTGAAATGGAGTCCAGTGATCAAAATAGCTTTAAATTTGTTACTTTTTTGTATATATGTTTTCTGTGAACAGCTTCAGTTATTAGGTGTCATAGCTTGCTTTTATTCACTATTTGCTATGCTACCTCTTCCCTAGTGTGCTAGTCCTGTATATGACTTGCATACAGGTGATTACTTTCAGTCTTTTTATCATTGCTGAATCAAAGGTGGAACTGAAATCCTTTGAAAGGGTTGGTGCTGTAAGTCCTTTGGAGTTCACAAAACAGTAGTAGTTTATACACTGGGTAGTGAGTTTTATTAACTTTTCAGTGCTTGAAATTAAGAGCTAGAATGAGAGGAAACTAATGTTTGATTTTTTTCCTTTGAATTACTGTGCAGTAAATGAAGTGCCAATGTAACTTTGTCTCTTCACTTAATTAAATTCTTTCTCCTAGCTTTGTACTCCATCATACTGTTCTGCGTGTTTCTGTGGATTCCCTTTGTCTATTTCTATTATGAGGAGAAGGAAGAAGATGATGGCAACACGTGCTCAGTAAGTTCACTCTAGCAAATGCACGAAGAAGGGAAAAGACAAATGAATATGGGCAAAAATGAAAGCAAGAATGATTGTCTAACTTGAATACTACAATGTTAATAGGATTTCTAAGTCTGGCTACAGTTCCTTTGAAATACTGAGGCAGCTCTTAATAACACTTAGTCTGACAGTCTGTTCCAAGCACTGGTCTCACATGAAATGAAACTTTAGTGAGATAAGTAATTAACATCTGATTGCCATGAATTCTTTATGCTTCCTACAAATTCCTTTGAGCTTGATTTCATATACAGGAAGTTAAAAATTCTTACATGAGATTTTTTCCTTAGAATAGAAAACATGTATAAACAGTTTTTTTTTAAATTAGAAGACAGGAAGAATATACTGATTCTGAGAAGCAATTTGAGTACCTTCCTCCTTGTAGCATTTGCATTTTTTTCTTGAAGTAGGCAGTAGTAATTTACCTGAAGTTAGCACTTGGTTATTTTTGTAATGCACTGAAGATTTTTGACATGCATGACATTCCAAGGAATAAAATAGATACATGCCAGTAAGGTGCTAATGTCTCTAATTAAAATGCTGTTCTTAAAGAATCTTTTAATGATTGATCATGATAATTTGCCCCTCTATTCAGTTGTAACCTTAACATGAGGAAAAGACTTCTAATCATAGATATAATATAAAGCATTGAGTGTATTTGCACAGAATGAATGTATGCTGGCTTCTGGCCACAGCTGCTCAAGTGCATAGTTTGATGGAAGTATACATAATTCAATGTCATTGTTTGTAGTTCTCAAGCTATGAGACTCTTCAAGAACGTATACTTCTGACTTGTATCTAAAACTACTCATGTTTGATGTGGACCTTCTTTTGTAGAACACCTGTTATGCTAAGTATACTTGGCTGTAACTTCTTGGATAAATCCATTTGGATTTATGTTATGTTAGTATGTTAACTTTCTCTTTAATATACAGCAGGTTAAAACTGCGTTCAAATATACTCTGGGATTCATCACAATTTGTGCAGTTCTTCTCTTAATTGGGTAAGTATCTTTATTGAACATTAACAGGGCATATACAAAATAGAAGCCCAAACAGAACTTTGTTTTGTGCAAGATTAAAAAGGCAGATTAAAAGGTACTTGATCCATATAATGAATATCTACCTTAACCTCTAATAGGGTTTAAATATCCTGAGAATTAGGTACCTGAAAAGTAACAGTTTTACTGGAAGCTAAAATGGTTTACTTGTGGAGGTACATGTGTTTCCAAGTTCTGCCTGTTTGTGCAGTGTGAACATCCATGAAGGATGATAGCTATGATGTTTACAACTGTATTGATATCTCAGTGTACAACAGGCAGTAAAATATTTGTCATCTTCCTGTTTTCTGCCTCTTATCACATGCTTTCATAGACATGCCTGAATAGCTTTTTAGGAATATGAGCAGGTGTTAAGTGCTTAGTACTTTCCTAAATGAAGTGTTCTGTGGAGGACAAGTATAATGTGGTGTTATACTTGACATAGCTGTGTATGATCAAGGTTTTGCTGGCCTTTGTTTGAAAGGCAGACATTACTAAATGGTTAACTTGTTTGCAGCAAGTGCTGTTACTGAAACTCCAAGCAGTATTACAAACTCAATTTAAGATCACCATTAAGCATGACATGCACACCAGTATTGGATGTTTCTCATGTATGCTGTGTCATAAGCTTTTTGGCGTTTTGACTGCAGCAATAAAGTTGGTAAAAATCACAAAATGTATGATAAATGATCCCTATCTAAATACTGGAGTGTCAAGTAGAAACTAGAGTGAAATTAACACTTCTAATTGTATACCACCTTATTAGATTATTGATTTAGTTTTGATAAATGCATTTCTAAGTCTGTGCTTTTAATTGCAAGTAACATATTTGCTATCATGAGAGACTAAAGGAGTTTGAGTTATCTTAATCATGGTCTAGAAATACTACTAAAAGCTTCTGATGAAAGCTGTTTCTCTGACTCTTGACTCACATCATAGGTATACATTGTGTATGCTGTATAATAAATATATCCAGTTTAGAATATTTTGCAGTATCTCTAGTAGGTGTCAACTGAATCCTTAAAGCATGTTTGTTCCTCTCCTCCAATAAGATGGAACTTGGTTCTTGACTTCTGAATTGTCCTCTGTGTTCCTAGGCTTGTTGTTTAAAGTTTTCACAATTTGTAGATTACAGCAGCTTCCATGATCCCCCCAACACTGTGCCATATGATAGTGACATTGACTTGCAAATCAGACAGGTGTAGTACTTGGCCTGGGACTAAGTTACTGAACCATGCTTCTCCCATAGGTGCAGACTTGAAACCTACTGATCTAAACAGCAGGAATATCTGCTGCAGAGAGGCCAAACCCCTTTACATACTGATAGAGTTTTAGTATTATTTCTGGATTCTAATGGGAATAGTTTTTCTGCTATTATATGTATGAGGCTTCTTCCTTTCTTTTAAAATTATAATGATTAAATAGTAGTATCATCCTAATGCCCTTGGAACGGAAAAGCACCCTTGCTACTTAAGATGCTGCTACAGAAGAATATAGTTCTTGTTTGTTCCCTTTAAGGGAAGCTAGAAGACTGAACAGCTCAGTTTGGGAAGCAAATTAGGTGACTGCTGAAGAAAAAGGTAAACTTTGATTCTAGTATAGTTACATATATATTTAAAAAGTGGGTGTCTCTGTGTTTATGTACATCCTTGCTAGAGAACTTATCTGTCTTAAAGTTAGTCATCTGTCTGCACAGCAAGGGCAAACAGCAGCCTCAGAAGTCTGTGTGATAGAAAAGAGGTATGTGTTGGAGCTGAAGTTTCTACATGAGGGGCTCAACTGAGTGTGGTAGTGAAGAAGCAGTCTTGAAGTACTGCTGCCTGTATCTGGCAGTAGCAGGAAACTTTCTTGCTGGTGGTCAGGATCAGACTAACACTAAAACAGACTGAAATTTTATGTATGGAATTTAATTTTAGGAGGCTGGCTTAATGGACTAGAACACTCATGCACACAGTTTACAAGAGCAAGAGGGGCTGGAGTATTTTCTATGAAGTGCCTAGCAAATAGTTGATCTTTTTGTGCTTACATGACTGGTGTCTCATCAAGACAACCTCTGTTCTGATGGATTTAAAAGTAACGTATAATTAAAACAGGTCAGTAGCTTGGTTCCTTTGAAGATAGATCTAGACAAGAAGTCCCTACCTCTTTCCTGGTCAGTAGTCCTCAAAGAAACCATAAAAGCTATGTTAATCTTGAACTTTAGGTATATTTTATTCTTATTCTTACCTTGATGCTTACATTGCTCCATTGGAGTCTTTTGCGGTGTTTTGGGAAACACATCTGCATTAACTGAATTCTCAGCTACACCTATAAAACCCTACACTGGCACTTGTACTCTGCTCACTGTCAATGGACTGACTTGTACTGTGTCACAGTGATAAAGTGAATGGAGTTATTTATCATGGAAACTTACTCTGTTGATGGCTACTATGGCCCTCAGGCTGTGTTGACCATTTAGTTGACATAGCAAAATAGCCCATACTTCTGTCAAATTTCTTCTTGCTTAGTGTGCATGAAGAATAGGCCTAAACTGCAGTGTGCTGTGGTGCAAGGGGTGGGCTCTGTTTCAGAGATCCTTTGGGAATGTGGACGGGATGCAGATCTGTAGATGGCTAGGCATGCTAACTTGCTCTCATTCTTCTTGTGGCCTGTTGAGGCCAAAATCCTGTTCAAGTGGGCTAGTTAGCCTTTGGGCTATTTTGCTACTAGTTTGGGGGCAGGGAGGGGGAATAGGATTCCTTCTTGCCTGGGTCTAAGGTGTGTCAGTTCATAGCTTCTGCATTCCTTTGAAGCACTTGTTGCACAGAACTTGGACATCTGATTCTGTGCCTGTTCATCTCCTCCAGTCATGATATAGCTGAGTACTAATTGAAGAGTGTATATAATGGGATTCTGCTTTGATTGGTGTCCTTTGACATACTGGTTGTAGGTAGTCTCAGAAAATAATTTAAACCTTATTGCTCTTGGAGGGGGGAGGATTCAAGCAAGCTATAAATATCCTAAGATGTTTTTCCCTGCATGTGGTTCACACAGAAAATTCATACTGATCATAAAATAAAAGGACTTGAGGCCATGTAGCTTCCCAGTCTCCTATTTTAACCCTTTTTTAGCAATTAAACCTGCAGATATCTGTTATCTCTCATAAGTAGAAATTCTGCCTAACTATGTTAATACTGGTCTTGATTTTTGCCTGGATGCTATTTTACAGAGGGAAATACTGCTAGAGGCAGATATAGGAACAAAACCTAAAGTCAGCAAGCATGCATCAACTTAAGTAAATGCTTTTAATCAACTGAAGTTAAAGCCTTAATCTAGCTCTTGCACAGTCAAGAAGCTGAAAATCAAACTTTTTAAAAAAAGTTAATATTTTAATTTTTAAAGTTTTTCTACTTTGCTTGCAGAGTGCCGTTTTGGTTTTGATGTGATGATTATAAGTACATGTAGTTAGTTTAGCACTTACCTTTTGAAATACATGCATATGTTCCATACTTGAAGTTTGAGGCATGCTACTGGAAGATACATATTTGTTATGCATTTGTTTATTGGGACTTCAAGCAGGGATCTGATTACATACTCTTTCTTACAGAAATCCAAAAGATACTTGTGAATGTTGTTTTTTTATGGACTTTGGTCAAGGTCTTGCATTCCTTACCTAAAATGCTTCCCTCCAAATCTGACTTCCTTGTGACTTGTAGGCGTTCTGGTTTTATGTCTGGAAGCTACAGTTTCACATTGGTGTTGGAGGTACTTGTTTTCCAGTTGTTACAAAACTAGATGTTTTGTCTATGGAGGTGGTGGACTTTAGATGGGGCAAGTGACAGCTAGAAGCTATCACCTACTCAGAAGGCTGTTCTACCTGACATTCTTCTGAGTCCTCTTTCTTGTCTCAGCTTATTGGAAGGTCAAAAATATTTGAATTTCTCTGCCATTCTGTTCTCTGGGACAGCTACACAACAAGGAAAGGAATGCAACAAATGTGTTATTTAGTTGCAATAATGGATGATAAACATGTCCCTTTAATGCTTGGTGTGGAAATCATTAATTTTTAAGTGTGATTTATATTTGTCTCAGTTGATGCTTAAAGTCTTTACTCCTCTGTATGTGAGTCAAAACTAGGATAGTAAATCAGATTAATACATCTTCTAATGATGTTTGAGTGTGGGGTCCTTACCTTGGTTAGGACTGGTAAATAGAAAATCACTTCATTGACCTCAGACCTGATACTGCACACACATGTGTACTCTGACCTAGTACAGTCTTTGAGGGGAATGTGATTACAATGAAACATCATCTTCAGGAATAAATGGATTTCTGTTTTCTTAACTTGGAAGTAGAATTCTTCTGATACTGGATTAATTAGGGTGATAATGACTTTTTTTGCTTTGTTACAGTGCTTTTGTTCCTCTGGATATTCCCAACAAGAAGAATTCCACAGAGTGGGAGAAAGTGAAGCTCCTGTTTGAAGAATTTGGAAGTAGTCGTAAGTTTGAGATTTGTTCTGAGCTTTGTATAACTTGTTGCTGACTTATTTTGACATACTCATCGTCGAACAAGAAAACTTACTTTCTTGGTGACAATTTTCTAACTCTTAACTGCTCACCTTTGCAATGAGATTGTTCTCTTTCGTTCAAACAATGAGAACTGTCTTTCAAGTACAGAGAGGAGACACTGCCGGTGCCTGCTTTCATTACAGTCCCCATTTGACAGCAGATTCTAATGATATTAATGGTGGGGAGGGGAACATAATTCCATGGAGTCTTCACTCAACACAGCTATTAAATGTTACTTGGATATCCTAAAATCAGTGAACTTGAGTATGGCGAGTGTCTATCTTATTATATGATGTTTTCCAAGTGCTTACCTATTTAATGTGGTGCTGCTGTTCACAGCAGTATCACATGAGACTTTCATAAGTGGTTTTGTCTATTTAGACAGGAAAATCCTATGGGTCTTATGATTTTTTTTTTCCCCTTTGCTCCTAGTATTTACCTCTCCTAAAATTGTTTTGTTTGCATTTGTTATACTTCTTATGCTAGGGAAATAAAGAACTATTCTGAAAGCCAAACTCCATTAAGTTGTATTTCATGTTTAGCTTATGCAGTTCATGTATTTAGGGTATATTTTCAGAGCAAAGATGTGAAGAAAGTGTTTTATATGTGAGCTTAGACTTGATATCACTTTCCAAATGTATCCAGAAAAATGGTAAATGAAAGTTACTTAACAAACACTAATCCAAATGCATAACTGTACAAATATTTGTGTGTCACTCTTCTGTGTATCATCAGAGATTTGGCTGCTCTCTGAATGTTTTAGGGTATAATGCTACAAGCTTTGATCCAGTAGTATCCTGCATTATTCTAGGAATTTTGTACTGACTAAAAATTCCCTGCTATGACACTTGCCAGCTCTGTCAACACTTGATATATCCCTTCAGGACCGATCAACTTTGTATGTCCAGTTTCTGTAACCTAATACTCTTCCATCAAGGGTGCATCTTCCTTACAACCTTTCCCCTGGTCTGTCAGGCCTTTTTCCTGAAGTCTGGTATTGCTGGTAAAGACTGAGTCAAAGATGACATGCAGTACTTCAGCCTCTTTGTAGAATCATAGAATGCTTTGGGTTGGAAGGGGCCTTAAAGATCACCTAGTTCCAACCCCCTGCCGTGGGCAGAGACACCTCACCCTAGAGCAGGTTGCTCAAAGCCCTGTCCAACCTGGCCTTGAACACTGCTAGGGAGGGGGCAGCCACAGCTTCTCTGGGCAACCTGTTCCAGTGTCTTGCCACCCTCACAGTAAAGAATTTCCTCCTTAGATCTGATCTAAATCTACTCTCCTTCAGTTAAAAACTGTTACCCCTTGCCCTGTTTCTACCCTCCCTGACAGAGTCCCTCCCCATCTTTTCTGTAGGCCTTCTTTAAGTACTGGAAGGCTGCTATAAGGTCTTCTCAGAGGTTTCCAGGCTGAACTCTCTCAGCCTGTCCTCATAAGGGAGGTGCTTCAGTCCCCTGATGATCTTCATGGCCTCCTCTGGACCCACTCAAGCAGGAGTAGAGGGGGAGAATGACCTCCTTTGACCTGGTGGCCACACTTCTCTTGATGTAGCCCAGGATGGTTTTTTGGGCTGTGAGCACACATTGCTGGCTCATATCAAGCTTTTCATCCACCAATACCCTTAAGTCCTCCACAGAGCTGTTGTCAATCCACTGATTGCCCAGCCTGTATTTGTGTTTGGGATTGCCTTGACCTATGTGCAGGATCTTGCACTTGGCCTTGCTGAACTTTGTGAGTTTTGCATGGGTCTGCTTCTTGAGCCTGCCTGGGTCCCTCTGCATTCCATCCCTTCCTTCCAGTTTGTTGTCCACATTACACAGCTTGGGGTCATCAGCAAACTTGCTGAGGGTGCACTTAATCCTACTGTCCATATTACCAACAAAGCTGTCAAATAGCACCAGTCCCAATACTGACCCCTTAGGAATGCCACTTGCCACTGCTCTCCACTCAGATGTCTATCAAGCTATTGGTTGAACTGAGAGAGTTATGGTCATCCAGCCAGTTCCTTATCCACAAAATGGTCCATCCATCAAATCCATGTCTCTCCAATTTAAAGACAAGGATGTCATGTAGGACAGTGTCAAATGCTTTCCACAAGTATGCATAGATGATATCAGGGATAAGAGATAGAGATAAGAGATAGATGCTCTTCTGTTATCCACTAATGCTGTAACCCCATTGTAGAAGGCAACCAGATTTGTCAGGTGTGATTTGCTTTTACTGAAGCCATGTCCTGTGTCATCAGGGCCCTTGCCTCACTCAGCAACAGGCCCTTGTTTTCCTTTTTCCACTTACATACTTGAAGAAGCCCTTGTTGCCTTTGACACCCTTTCAGAGTCTTTCATCATATGTGCTTTGCGGTAAGCTCTGCTTGCAAGCATAGGAGATAGGGAGGGCAAGTGCATAGCTCTTTCAGAATTTCAGCTGTCTGCTTGTTTGTGTTTCTCTTGCTTCACAAAAATTCTGACAGTGTAGAATAAAATGTTGCTTTAACTCTTTATCCAGGTAGTGACAGTAGTTGAGATGTAAGGTAATTTTTCTAGGCTGCCTTGATGTGGCTGTCAAATATTCAGATCTGTACATGTCTTTGCTATAGAAGTGTAGTGTAGCTGATGTTATTTTTCTAGGAAGTTTTAATCATTAAGATGCTAGATTTGGCTGTGGAAGTCTGGTTTTGATTTCTGACTCTACCAGCATTCCCTTGTAACTTTTAATCTCATAGGATAGCTAAGGCTAAACAGACTTCAGGTCACCTAGTCCAGTGTCCTGCATGCAAGAAGGTATAAGGTCAGACCAGGTTGCACAGAGCTCTATCAGCTGGCTCTTGAAAAATCCCTAGGAACGGAGACTTTAATCTCATGGTGAAAAAAAAAAAAAATTATCCTCTTATCCAACATGGGTATGATTGCCTTACACTCAGCTGCTGTGCAGCACTGAAGAGCCTGGTCTCCACCTCTTTGATAAGCAGACAGGCTATATTAGGTCTCTCCAAAGCTGTCTCTGTTCCAGCCTGAACAAGCCTGACTCCCTCAACATATCTGCATAGCATGTGATACAACCCCTGACCAATTTTAGCTCTCCCTTAACTCTCTCAGATTTATCAATTTTGCCAGTAGTGGGGACCTCAAAACTGGTTATGGTATTCCCTGTATGGTCTGTTCCCTTAATAGATGGGCGTGCTCCTGTTGGTACAGTCCAGGATGCTGTTGGACTTCTGTGCTGCTACAGCACACTGGTTTATCTTCAGATTGCTGTCTGTCAAGACTCCCCCCACCCCCCTCCAGGGTTCTTGTAGAGCTATTCTACAGCCATCAAGTCCCCAGTCAGAATGGTTGCAAAAGGTTGTTTTGTGCTCCAGATGCTGGAGAAATAAGGACAAAATCCTTCTGTGTTGTCTCTATTTCAACCTGTTTTCCTGTTCTTATATTAACTTAGCCTTTTCCTTTGTCTTTCTGCAGTTAACCCAGAAATACAAAGATCTTAATTTTGGATGTTTGTTTTATGTCTATTCAGTTGTAGTGGGATTATAAAAGGAATGCAAACTCACCCACAGAGGCAGAGCCTGATAATATACTTCTGGTATACCATTATCAATTTTTCAGTCAGTTTCTTATTGTTCCATTGAACATAATTTAAACTTTTAAAATGGACATCAAATGTTGGATTCAAATACATGTACAGGAGGATCATCAAATATGGTTTTTATGTTATGTAATATGTTATAAAAAGGGGTCAATTATTTGTGTGGTTTATCCCCTAAAATTCAGAACATAGGTAAAATTTTCACAAGTATTGAAGGGGAAATAGTGCTGAGTTTGGGTGTTTTTTTATTTTCAGTTATAAACATAGCTGTAGTATTTGAAACTTATATACATACCGTTGTTACTTTTAGGGAAGTTATTTGGTATTATCTAGCAAAAATGGTTGGACTAGATGATCTTCAAGGTCTTTTCCAACCTAGATGATTCTGTGGAAAATAACAAAGTAAAGGTTTGAGCTGTGAAGTTGGATTTAGTTGTGCTATTCAATTAGTTTTTGGTATTTTTGGAAGGAGTCCTGTAGGATTTGTCAGAAGAAAGATTCGGCTTCTGAGAGGATAACTATAACAGTATTTTTTCAGTTTGTGAATATTTGATGTTATGTTCAAGAAAAAAGAATGGAAACTCGCTAATAATTCTATGTGAGTAAAAAAGTCTATTGTGCTCTAAATTGCTTAATTAACTAGAGGGGAGGGGAAGACATAGGGGAGATCCCTAAATAGTAGCCTAGTTCTTATGACTGGGTGCAAAATTGAGAATGATTGCTTAAAGTTAATTTGGATGATAGCTCCTATAAGTTTCTATGCTACTATTTAATCAAAAAATCTTGCCATGTTGTGGCCTGCATAGTGAGTGTAGAGACAGGTCTGCTGTGAAAAATTATGTAGAAGGATTCAGGGAGTTTGCCTTTGGGGATGAGCTTGCTGAGACTTTTATTTATCCCTTTTCATTTCTAGAGTCATAGTAAGGCTACAGCAATTCCTTAGTCCTCTGACCTTTTTCCAGTTTATATATCTGGCTGTATGTGGTCTGAGTGAAGCTGAGGCCTGTAGTCTGGCTTGTTTGGTTGTTTGAAGGATCAGTGCTTGCTTGATTCTCCTGTTAGTGCTTTATGGTTAGAAAACAGGTGATAACAAACAAAACCAAGATGAACCATCCAGAATGCATGTGTAAAATTGCCATAGCACCCTGTGGAGGCCAGAAATAAGTCTTGAAGAGACGTTATGCAGCTGTGGGAGCAAGTTCACTAGTGGCTAGTCAACCACTTGACTGAATGCAACATCTGTGAACTTATAGCAGAGGTGAGATGGCTGTCCTATTCTTGCAGTATTGGAAGAGGATCTACTGCTGACAAAGCTAGTGAAGTTTTCATCTGAGTTATGGCTGGCAACTACATCTCAATTTTTTTTCCTCCTTAATGAACTTAAATGTCTTCAGGAAACCAATTCAGGAATAAATGTTCTTATACCTCCCCTGTAGGAATTTTCAACAGGCTTTTTTTTTTTTTTTTTCAGATGGTTTGACTGCTCTTTCGTTTTCCATTAGTTCCTTGACTGTGATTGGAATGTTGGCAGCTATCACTTACACAGTAAGTTATGAAAATTTCAGCCCTTTACTTTCATACTTGCAGTTATTACAAGCTATACCTGTACAGGAAACTGTCATACTAAATAGTTTCAACAGTGTTTTCTAGCTCTGGGTTTTCATGGTTTGAAACACTACTGAGTTCTTGGAATGAGAGGAATAACTTTTTTACCGCACACTTAAGAACCACTTCAGTACTTGAACACAGATCAAAATTAATTTTAATGTGTTTCTACAATGGGAGGTCACATTATACCTTATGACTTGTAACACATTTACTGGCTCCTCCTGTTTTAAACTTCTGTCTCTTTTTCTGTCCATCCAGCAGTGGAGAACTAAATATTGCTTTATGCATTGAAGTATGGTGTAACCTAGACTTGGTCTGGTCAATTGTGATGGTCTGATGAAACCATAATTAATGTCTCAAACATTTGATAAAGAAGTTTGTTAAAGGAAACTGTTTCTATGGAAACACCAGGGCTGTGCAGATAATGGTGGGAAGATGCAGTGAGAGGAAGGGGTCCTGCAGAGGTGGGACCACACATTTCTGATGCTGAACTTTACAATCTTGAGCAACTGTATAAAGAGCCAATAAAGAAGCCATTCACATGACATGTGCCAAGAAGAAAGGTCAGAAAATGGTCATACTTGCTGAGAGGGGGAGTAATTCCCCAGTGGCCCCCAGGCTCCCCCACCGACCCATTTCCAGAAGAACCTGAAGGTACAAACTATGTATGCACCAAAGCAAGAATTTGAGAAGCCTAGGGTGTTCATGATGCCTGAGTAGTCTAATGAGTCCAAGTGCCCACCTGGAAGAGGGCAAGGAATTATGAGAGGATGTGATTCAAAGCCCCAGGTGGCTGTGCCTTTCGAACTGGACCCTTAGGCTGGCTAGACCAGTGCTGGAACTAGGACTGGTGAAACCTTTTCTTATTTGTCTTGTTCTCTCACTCTCTTACTCTTTCTTTCTCTCCTTCTCTCTCTCATTTTCTATCTCTGTATTTCTGCATGTTAAGGCAGGGCTTGTCCATGCATGTTTGCAGCTTGTTGGGGCATGTTATAAGATATGCTGTTAGTCTGTGTATGTTGTAAGGTTTGTTGGTGTGTTACGAGGTTTACTGCTTGTTGCAGAGGTTGTAAGGCTTACTGACAAAGTTTCATGTCAGTATCTGTTGTGAGCAAATAAAAATAGTGCTATGAATTGAAGAATCCTTGGTCTTGTTTCACCTTAATTCTAAACTGGGAATTGGCAAATCTGAGTTGTCATACCAAGTAATTGGGATGTGACATCAGTCTATAATACTGAATTTACTGTGACTTTTCTAAGTTGATGTTTTTATCTCTACAGAACTCTACAATGAAAAGTTTGGCAGAATAAATTTATTTATAAAAAAGTATGCACAATATGCTCAGTCATAGTGTTTTCTTTTTGTAAAAGGCTGTTCATTCAATAAATGAAAAAGCTATGTCTTTAACAGGGCATAGATTCAGAGCTGTATTTCTAGAATTTGAGTAAGAGTAGATATCTGTGCAAGTTGGGATTCAGTTTTAGCTATAAAAATCTGTAGTATCTTCTGTGATGTGTGCCTTAAATCAAGAATAGCTAAAAGTTAAAAGTAGTTTGAAACCGTTCAGAGGCTTGTTTTTTAAAGCCTCAGGAATATTCTGATTAGCCCCAAGCATGCAACTAAATTATTGTACTCCTTTCTGTGGCTTAGAAGGGTTTGAAAGTGTTCATTCTGTAACTGATTGTAAATCATACCATTAAGGCTATGTTAATTGAACTGCTTGTCTCTTGCTTTTACGTGGAAAGGTAAGGAACCATTTTAACTTAGTAGCTTTGACCAACACTTGGTGTTCATGTGGTCACCTGCTTTTTTCCAATCTGTTCTATTCCTTCAGTCACTGAATAATCAGCCTGTTTTTAATGCTATATGTATTAACTTGTCATCAAGGTAAAATTTTGCAATAAAAATAAGGCTTTGAAGCCTAAGATAACTTCAGACAAAGCTTTAAAACTTCTGAGGAGTCAGTGTTTTCCTGATAGCTTTTAATCTTTAAAGTCATGTCCTTGCTAAAATAACTTTCTCTTCTGTTGCAGCCTGGCTCTAACACAGTGAAATTGTTCCCACATAACTTTGCTAGTGAATTTTAAGTGGCTCCATAACAATAGTTCATGCAATAAGTTATTTTGAAGCATTGCTAGCTAAGGAAGTGTTTTCTGCTAGCTTGTCAGGCAAAGGATAAATAGATAAAATTGTTGTAGAACAAAGATATAAGAAAGAGGGAAGAGTGTTTTAGTCATAACTGGGTAAGGGGGTAAAATACCTGCTAAATACTACCTTTAGACTCTTAAACAAATCTAAATTGAATAACAAGCATAGCTGATTTTCTTTCTCTTTATAGTAGTGACTTCAGCTGGTGTAAATTACAGCAGGATTATGGGAGGCAATTCAGTACAGGTTCTCAGAACACTGGCAGCTCAGTGATCAGGCTCTGTGCAGTAAGGTAGGATGACAATTTGGTGGGTCAGCTAGTAGGCATCTCAGGTGATCTGAATTGCTTTCAGCCCACTAAGTGCTTTACCTTGACCCAAATCATAAATTTTATTACTTTAAGCCTTTTCTGACTGACATGGTTCACTAAATCATTCAGGCTATATTGCTGACATCTAGATAATGTGCTAGTCAAAACAGATCCAGACCTTTGCTTATCCTGTAATAACATGTCAGCTTTTAAATTTGTTTCCCTTAATTATGGAAGGGAAGATTAATCTCTTGTTCAATTGCATTACTGCAGAGCACATGTAGTGTTTTTTAACCTCCATGAGATAACATTAAACCAAACTCATTAGCTGGGAGAGTATCCTCAGTGTTGGCTTTTCAAAGAGCTACCCAAGTATGGTTTTATAACTGTTAGTAAACATCCATAAGCATCTAAATTGCAAGACTGTTTTATCTTGCACATTTATTGCTGAATGAAATGTAAACGATATTTTTTAAAGTAGCATTTGGAAGTTTAACATATTACTGATGTTTCTTGCTTCTGATGTTATCATATTTCCCTATTTATTTTTGAGCACAGATTAATAGTGGCACCATTCAGCGGAGTATCACAATATGATTCTGTCCTCAGAACTAGCTGAACCTGGAAATATGTGACTTCCATTTAATGTTCAATAACCTCAATGTGTGCTGGGTTGTCTTTGGTTTCTCAGATGAAGACAATACCTCTGTCCTCAATGTTGTTACCTTAGTCTTGCTGTATTTAGGACTTGTACAAAAATACTGGGTGGGATATAAGGCAAAACGTCAAGTATGATAACTAAAATAGTCTTCTCTGAAAACCTTAATTACTGAGATTTTAGGCTAATTTGTTGCTTTGAAAACTCCCATTTAGCTGTCCATGCAAATGCCTGGAGCATGAAATTACTATTTACTTTGCTTTTAACTGCTGTATTTGATCCTTCTGAAACTATCCATTCTGTTTTACAGTAGGTGTTAAGGCAGGGTGGGAGAAATAGAGCAGCTGTTTCACAGAAGTTTTAGGGATAAGCTCACACAGGAGGTGGTGGTTGTCCACCTCAGTGTGTTTTGTCATTGTTTGCAGGCAATTGTAGAATCTTATGCTGAAACAGTGAGCTGGCTTTGATACATGGGTAGGCTGAGGTACAAATGAGTCAATGAAAACAACTTATTTGAAGCTCTGTGTTCTCAAAGTTGTGCAGGAATAGGCTTTTTTATGCTCTAGTGCTATTATAACACTGCCTACTGCCAGTGATGGTCAGGCTCCCATATGTAAGCAATTTCTACCTGCAACAGCATGAGCAGTGCAGCTCTCATGATCTGAAGAGTGAATTGCAAGTGTGACCTTGACTGTATGTGAATGCCATGTACCTGCATTCCAGTTTATATTGTGGGCTGGGCTTTTCCCAGGGGTATGACTTAAGGCAGTAGTTACTGCAACAATGAAAAATTCCTAGACTGTCATGTTTCCTGAAGCTTTATGAAGAGGTTGGCTCAGTCTCTACTAGTTTGGATTACTCTTCTTCCTCCACTTGGGAAGAGAAGCATGATTCTGAAAGGAGTAACTGTTTTTCTTCTGGTAACTTCCCACTCCTCTGCATTGCGGGGCTTTTTGCTGTATTAGTCTTGCATAAATAAAATCACCTCTAGATAAAACAAAGGCACTAGTGCACAGGCAAGTCTGTAAGACATTGTTTGTAACTCTTGCCTCTGACTTTAGACATCTGACAAGTAGTTAAGCTCCTGTGTTTTTCAGCCGGACTTTTGCATGCCTATCAAGTTGTTTGTCCCAGTTCCTAAAGGTGGGAGGCCTTTGTGCTTAGTCATCAAACCACTGTTTGATAATGAATGGTGATTTTTTTTTTTTTTTAGCACAAAAAGAGAATACTTTTATGTAAGGGTGAACACAAGAACAAAGACAGCTACTTCAAATTTTTCCTCAAATACTTAGCAGATGATTGTAAAAAAGGGTAGAGAATAGATGGGGACATGATGTGTGGTATCTGAGTTTTCTTATCTCTGAACATTGGTGATCTCAGCTCTTTGGTTTATACTAGTGAAGAGTTGAGGACTTGTAGTACAGTCATAACTGATTTTTTTTGATGTTTCTCTGACTTCTGAATAGCCTTAGTCTGCTCCATTGCCAGTGTTGCAAATGTACTGTTAAAGGGAAGCTTAGAACAGGTGTTTCTGGTTTTCTGTATACTCATATTCACCTTCTTATTCTACAGAAAAAAAATCTATTTTGAATGAACACTTCCTGAAGGTTGTATAAGTGATGTGTTAGCAAATGCTTTCATAGCTAATTAAGAACAGTTTTACATTGAATGCCTACTTTCAGTATTTTGTGTTACAGTAGTAATTACAAATGCTGTGCCTGCATTGACTGCAGTTGACTGATTTAATCTTAAAATGTTATTTGTGGGAGAAGACCATGAAACAGATGAATCAAGTGATTCTATTTAAGTTGCTTGGAGTACAATTTATCCATTCTACAATTAGTCAGACATAGGCTAACAATACTGCTTTGTGTAGCTTTCAGTGTGAAGAATTAGATTATGGGTGTTCTAAAATTGCACTTCTACATTGTGGTAATATACAATACTGTGAGAAGTTGGGGAATAGAGGCTTTGGCACTGGCAGCAGGCAGCCTTGAGTTTAAGTACATACTGAAAGAAAAAGAACCTCTGCATGTGTATGCTCCTAGGCTTTATGAAAGCATATTCTCCTGTTTCTGCATGAGGAGGGATACAGAAGGTTGGTGTTATTTAGATTGTGAATGGCTGCAGTTTAAACTACGGAACTAACAAATTTACCCCAATGACCAATATAGTTAAAATCTATTTTTCAAGGAGTACTGTCAGTATTGGCCCAGTGTTCTGGACCTCTGTTAAGGCCCAGCTTGAGTTAATGTATTACTCTGAAGTACATGGTGAGCTATTAATGCAACAAAGAACAGACTTCTTATCAGGTCACACAATACTGTAACATTTGTTATGTTTGGATTTTTTTGTGGGGAGGGTGCGCATGAGTGACAGCACAAACTGAAGCATTATGCTGGATGCTGACAACTGAGGACTTGTATTACTGAGTGTCATAGAAAGGTACATAACACTGCAGTTTGTGGTTGTTATATTAGCTTTCTGGTTTTTATTTTCTATGGCTTCAAAAAATCAAAAATCAGGTCACCAAATTTGACCTACTGATACATACAGAGAAGAGCTTTTCTCATAGTTTGAAGAAAAATGCAGAATTTCACTGACTAGTGAGCTTCTCCCTAGCTTCTGAATGGGGTAGCATGAAATACACTGTTAAAGCCAAAGATCCTAGAGAAATTAAACTTACTTGGTATGAAAAATTCCTGAATTCCTCAATTTCTGTGAAACACTACTTATGAATTTGGAGAAGGATTAGTAATGTGTACTGAATATCACCCCTGAAGGTAAAACACTGGGAGGGTATTAACATAAAAATTACCAGCTTCAGGAGTTACTGTAGGAGTTGCTTCTTCCAGGGAAGGTCAGAGCTTCCTCAGAACTACTTTCAGTGATGACTTAATACAGAAGATGGTGTATGTTTTTGCAGGTGTTCTTGGTTAAAAGCAAATATTCAAATTAGATTTGAAATAGTTTTATGCTTGCTATGAAATATCTTCAGGAGTCAACAGCTAACATTTATATAAAGGAGCAAATGCTTTGTGGCATTTTTCAACACTATGCCAATCATGAGAATAGAAATGAGATGCGAGGAAGATGAATAGGAGAAGTAAAACGAGTGTTTAGAGAGACTATGTGAACTCCACACTTGGAACACGCAAATTTTTCTTCCACTTCAAGTGATGACATTTGGGACAATCTGCAGAATGTGGAAAGTGTGGCTTCTCTGGACCATGATTCATGAGTCCGAATGTTTCAGTAGTGTTATCTTTCTGCATGAGAGAGAGCTTCTCTAACACTTCTTTGCAAAAGAATATGAAAGGTGTCTAGCATGAGGCTAAACATTTTGAAGGTAGTATGTTAAGGGTAAGCTAAAACAGACATCTTAATTGTTTTTGACAAGTCTTTCACCTTATTAAAAATCTGTAACAGTAAATTCTCACACTGCTTCTTACATTTGCCCTGTAAACGTTTGTTCTATTAGCTTTGGTTTTGGTTTTTTACTATAGCCATTCCAATGAGCAGTTTTTCTTCCCAAGTTACTTGTTTTATTAGGAAGCGGGCACAGAATTGAATTACGTAATTTTTCCAAAAACTTCACTTTTTACGGAGTGCAGCAAACTCACAGGTTAGGACCAAAAAACCCAACTTGATTAGGTGTGTGGCAAAGCAGAATACTGTTGTTTTAACAGCATGATTTCTTTGAAATTGACTGTAACAACAGTTTAGGTGAGTACTGTTTTTACTCCTTGTTCCTATTGCTACAGTACTGTTAAAAAAAAATATCAGAAAAGCAAGTTTATGTACAGATATGCATAGCACTTAACTCTAGAAGCTTCAAAAGTAGTATTCTGAAGAACACATTTGAACTAAACTGTTTTCAGAGTAATGCTTCCCACTTCAGCCTTCAGTTCTAGTCACACTACTATACTATTATAACATCCTAACATCTCTTATCAGTGATGTGCATTTTTCCAGATTCCCATTGGGAAGCCCAGCTTGGCCCATATTGAGGGTCTCCAATAAGATCCTCATTGAGAAGCTTATGGAGTATGGGCTGGATGAGCAGACAGACTGAAAACTGGCTGAATGGCTGGGCCCAGTGGATGGGGATCAGTGACATGTCTAGTTGGAGGCCAGTCACCAGTGGTATATGCTAGGGGTCAATACTGTGCCCAGTCCTGTTTAATATCTTCATTAATGATTAGGATGATGGGACTGAGTACCCTCAGCAAGCTTGCATGTAACACAAAACTAGGAGGAATGGCTGATACTCCAGAGGGTTGTGCTGGCATCTAGAGGGACCTGGACAGGCTGGAGAAATGGGCCAACAAGAACACAACAAAGTTCAGCAAAGGGAAGTGCGAAGTCCTGCAGCTGGGGAGGAACAAAGCTAGACACCAATATATGCAGGAAAGCAGCTTTGCAGAGAAAGATGTCGGGGTGTTGGTGGACACCAAGTTAATCATGACCCAGCAATGTGCCTTTGCTGCAGAGAAGGCTAGTGGTACCCTGGGCTGCGTTAGGAGCAGTATTGCCAGCAGGTTGTTGAAGGTGATCCTTCCACTCTACTTAGCCTTGGTGAGGCCACACCTGGAGTGCTGTATGCAGTTCTGGCTGCCCAATCCAGGAGAGACTTGGAACTACAGGAGCAGGTACAATGAAGGGCCACAGAGATGACTAAGGGACTTTATTCCTGTGAAGAAAGGATGAGAGCTAGCACTGTTTAGCCTAGAGAAGAGGAAGGCTCAGGAAAAGTCTTACCAATGTGTACAAATATCTGAAGGGAGGCTGCAGAACATGGAGCCAGTTGTTGTTGTTTTTTTTTTTTTTTTTCAGTGGTGCCCAGCAATGGGACCAGAGACAAAGGGCAAAAACTGTAACACAGGCAGAACCATCTGGAGATTGGGAAGCTCTTTTTTACTGTTACTGATCACAAGCACAGGTTGCTCAGATGTTATGGAGTCTCTTTGGAGATATTCAAGAGCCATCTGGACATGGTCCTGGGCAAGCAGCTCTAGGTGACCCTGCTTCACAGAGGTGTTGGACCAGATGACTTTCAGAGGTCTCTTCCAACCTCAGTGGTTCTGCAGTCTGTCTACTATGTGCAGGATTTAGCAGTAGTACCAATGGGTGACACTTACTGTGGTGTACCTCAGGGTATGAGATGTCCTCTCTGGCTCTAGCTGATGGAAAGCTTGAGAGAACAGTGGTTGACAGTAAGAGGTTCTTTATTGGATTAATTTTAATTCCACAATACTGGTCTTACTGTTATAACCTCATTTAACTCAGGGACAACTTTTTGTTACATCACATCTGTTACTTTATGAGAAAATGATTTAGTAGATACTTTTAATTATTCACCTCAATACAACATGTTCAAAAAAGTGCAGTAGGCACTTTGAAAAACAGTATGTAACATCTTCAGAAAAGTAGGTAGTTCGATGTTTTAGTAACTACTAACTCTTGCAAGACTATCCCATGTCAGAGAATAGTAATAACTTATGAATCCAAAAACTGCCAGCTATCAAACTATTTATCTTTTGTAAGTAGAAGGGAGAATATGCCTGTTCTAGGAAAAAGCATTTAATACTTTGAATCTAAGCAATGCAAATTACTTTTCCCATCATCAGTAAGTTTTGCTTCTTGTACAACCAAGTATTGAACTTGCATGCTTCTCTGAATGCATGTAAAAATACAAAAGCATTTTTTAGCCACAGAAGCTGCAGTTACGTTTCTTGTGACTTACTTTGAGGTGATCCTTAATAGCATGGTCTTCTAGAATGTAATACTAAACCTCACACTTGTTGCATTTCCTTGGTGAATACACTGAAGAATAGCCTGTTCTTGATACTTTGGAAGACTGGGAAGGGGAGAAAGATGCAACTGGGGAAGGTATGCATTCTAAATTTTTTACTATTTAAGAGTAAATAATAAAATAATGGGTTTATCAAAAGTGTACAGATGTTCATGATAGATACGTTGATGCTACTGACGAGCATAACTACATGTACTTCTGAAAGACATCTGTAATGTTCAAATGAGTAACATTGTTTAAACTTATTTCTTGGTATGGCTCAATTTTTTACCTTAATCTTGAATTAGTAGTTGCTTTAATAACACAAGTCTACTTTTCTGGTGTTACATCATGTGTAATACTGAAGTACAGCACTTGATATTTAAAATTGTTTTGTAAGAAGTGTGAACAAGTTATCCTCGGGGAGACTGCAGATCCATGACCTTGATGATTTATACTGACAGCTTTCCATTTCTATAAACATCAAATATAACAAGAAAAAGATAAATTAGGGCTTGTTTAAAACAGTTTCACAGATGATGTACTTTGCATCTATTCTTTCATTAATGTGTTTTGCATTGAAATGGTTTTACTTTGCCTTAGGTATTAATGCAGTAGTTGTTGTCAGCTCCAGATTTGTATTTAAATTCAAGGCAAAATAACATATTACTTGCACAATGATAGGCAGATTAATTTTTGAGTGATCTTGTGCATCTCATTTAGCATGTCCTTGAAGGATGATTGTAATTGGCTCAGTAGTTTTTCCAAAACATTTAATAAGCATTATTTGATTTCTTATGAAACTGTAAAATGATCCTTTTTCCTCCATCCCGAAAAGGATATATTACAAAGCTCAGTTTGTCTACTGACAAATTTAATGACCTTTTCACACCTATTTTTTAGAATGCTTTACTTTTCCGGTTGACTTATTTTTATTAACAGCCAAAAAGCTTGAAACCACTTAAAATCTGTCTAACCTTAAAGCATTCCTTTGCTACTGATTTTCTTTTAAGCAGACATCAAACGGGTATTGAAAAATTCAGAAGTTAGTAGCATATCACTACCAATTAATCACTTTAACGTCAATTCTTTAAAATAAAAGAAATGTAGCTATTTGATTATGTTCACTTTTTCATGAAGCAGTAAATAACTGAAATAGCAAACCAATTTTGAGTGTTCCTTAACAGCCTGATTCCTACCACACTCTTGGAGAATTTGTAGATATTAAACTGCTGGATCAATGATAGTTTTGTGACTTTATAGTTGCAGCTTGAAAGGAGCTCTTCTAACCCTGATGGAGCAATGCAGAAGATGGAAACTGGGTAAAATAGTTATGTTCAGTATTGCAGCTGAGTCAGTTAACTTTTTTGCAGATATGTCCAGCAAGCACAAGTTCACTGTGCATACTAGAACAATCATAGTGTAGAAGCTGTCATACTTGCTTTCTGCATCTTAGAAACATTGACTGCCTTTTTTGTCCACTTCAACACTGACAAATAAGTGCAACAATCTTTGAATGTTTGAAGATAAATCATTAATATGAAAAATGAAGGTGAATGTGTAGCAAGATACTATAGTGCTGAATGTTAGAGAAATAGATAAACGAGTACTCAATGCACACATCGTGTTGTGTACAATAGATTGCACAAGAAATGCCATACTGAACATACCGGTTCAGTTAGTCTGTTCCATGCTTTGAGACTTTTTATAGCAATGTTATTAAAAAATGTGTGCTCTTATAGCAGCTGAAGATGGGATACTAAACCTTCCAATGAAAGAACTGCGATTTTACTAGTTGACATACTGAATGTTTTTTCCAAGCTGTATGACATGAGCTTTTTCAAAAAACCCCCAACAAAACCCCCAAACTACTAAACCAACTGTCCATGAGATGGTCTGCCATCTTCAGATGCATTTAGAAGGCTTCTTTACTCTTCACAGTTTAGGGAGGATATATGAACCACTGTCACCATTTCCCATGCTTAATGCTGTTCTGAAAATAAGAATCTTGAATTCCAGTTTTTATCTTTAGAATCATAGTATGTGTAGATAGCCAGAGATGGAGACAGATTTCTTTAATGTGAGAAAGTAGATTACTTGTGGAGTCAGATTACTTTTCAAGAAAACCATGCAGTCTATTTGCACAGAGAAGGAAGGTACACTCTCAAGAAAGGTGGAGTCCTAGTTCCTTTTACACAAGTTCAGATGTGTTGCCTGTATTGATATGACGTACAGAAGTGCATCACACTTGAGTACTTAATTAGACTAGCTTGTTCCATCAGAAGTAGTGCTGACAAGGATGCATGGTATCCATACAAAATAGTGTTCAGTATAGGCAACTGAACTATATAAATTGCTGAGGAATAAATAGTGTAATGACTTCCTTCTTGCTTAATATAATTAAAATAAAAAGCTAATTAGGCTATGGATACAGAAAATCTTTTCTATATCAAAATGTTCTTGAAATGGAGGGGGTTTTGTGGGACACTCATATTGAAAGAAACTAGCTCATACTTGAGTTGTATTTCTTTTTAAAGCACTGTGTATCCTAAACTAGAGTTTAACTGAATAGATGCATTTTTGATCATACTCTTAGTAGAAATTAACATTTTGTCTTTCATGGTCACACTTCCAGGTGAAGCCTTGAAACAAGCTGTTGCAAGAAAAGGAGTTGGAATGTTTGTATATTTAAAGCTGTGGACATTTTCTTATGCCTTTATAAAAGTGATATAATAATAAGAGTTCTCTTATCTTTATTTGGCTGTTTCATGTGACTTCACTAGAGGGCAGTGCTATGCAAGAAATGTTTGTCAGGATTAACTTCTGCACTTCTTGCACAAGATTATATATACACCTTTCTAAACACCTCAGTGATAGCATTAAAAGCTGCATCTGCTTGATATGTTGACCCTAAAAGTAGAATGGGGAGTCTTTCTGCTATTCTACACAAGCACTTTCTGATAATTTCTTGAAATCACAAATTAAACTCATACAAATATTTTTAACCAGAAAAACTTGCTAAACTAACTTCACTTACAGTGCTGGCGGTGTACCAGACTGGTCAGAAATAACTTGCATGTTGTGTTTGATCTCTAACAAGGAGACATTATCCCGTTTGGGCCACAAATTAATCATTAGACCATATCTTGACTTCAGTTTAAACTAATTCTGCTGGCTTGAGGATTTTTGCAGTAGCTGTTCAAAGTTAGCTTTAACTCTTTTCTAAAGGCATTTGCTATATTAATTTTGTTGTCGTTTTTTTGTGTTCCTCATGACTGATCTGTGTGCTTATGGCTGATGTGGTTGATTTTTAGGTGTTCCCATCTTAATACACCCTTTTCAATGGAACTCTTTGGTAGCTTATGCAATTAACATTAAACTACTAGTTATGGTTCCCAGTGGAAACCCTTTCTGAATCAGGAGTTTCTGACATAGTTGCTTTCTACAACTTCTGTAAAATGTGGGGGGTTTTTAAATTTATTTTTGCTTTTTACAACTTCTCACCTTCAGTTGTTTTCTATTTTCTGCTTATGAGTGACTGTTAACATACCAGATGACTAAGAAAGACTATTCCCTTATCTAGCCATGGGTTATCTGAATTTGCCAAAGTGTTGTAAAATGCTGAATCTGCAAGAGATAGAAGGATTAAAACAACAAACTCTTCTTCTGAATCTTAACTGCGGAATGACAGGAGAATAACTGTATCTGCTCCAGACAGGATGGAAAGGGAAGGGACACAGGAGAAGTGAAGAATAATATAATGTAATCTCTGAGCTATTTTAGTGCTCTGTCTGGAGCACAGAGTATATTTGGGTTCAGTGGCATGCTGAGAGAACAGCTAGAGTATGCTTCTCAGTGTTCTTCAATGCCTGTTGTTACTGCATAAACATTATTGAACTAATTGTTGCTTCCATGTGAGTTACAGACTCCTGCTTTGCTGATGGTTGTCTCAGGCTTAACTACCACTTCTGTGAATAACAAATAATGAAGAAGTCTTAAGAGCTTTTTAGACTGTTCTTTTTATAGGATAGGTAAGCTGGGTTTTCTGTTGCTTTGCTTAAGTTCTGGTGGGTTTTTCTCTTCCCCTTTAGAGTAGAAGGCCACCTACTAGAAAAAAAATCTTTGAAGTATAAATATGAACTTCATCTATCCAGAGATAACACCTGTATTGCCTGTGGGCAGAGTCTTAAATCAGAATGAGACTGCTACTTAAAGATGAGGCCTCTAACTTGTACTTATTAGATAGCAAGCTCTTAGGGTTTAGCTTTCCAACCCTTAAGCTAACTGATAAGGGGTAATCTCTTATATGGATCATGTGTAGGGATTCAGGAGAAGGGAATATTTTTTTTTTCTTAATTTTTTTCCTGTTGTAAAATGAGGTTTCAGGGAAGCTGATACTCAGTAACAGTAGAGATAGGTCTTTAAAGTCTCAAGCTGCTATCCTTGCAGCATGTATTATCAATAATACTAGCCTGAACAGTGTTTAGTACTAGATTCAGTTCATTTTGAAGAACCTATGTGGAAAAAACAGCCATGTATGCTTTTATTGTCTGTTACATTTGGATGACTTTTTGCTCTTCAGTGCAGTGCCTCTTAATCTGACTTAACACTTGTAGGGAAAGGTTATCTCAAAATAAATCCTGGAAACTGTTGTTTCAGTGGTATAAATATGTCAAGACTTAATAGCTTTTCATCAAAATTAATGTGTATAAATTAACTTGTCTTAACTACTTAAAAGGCTCTTCTGATCTGTTTTTATTCATATTCTAAACTTTGAACTAATTTGTTTCAGGACTGAACCCTCTCTTGGTTTTAGTTTATAGCTTTGGTTTTCCTGTACTATCTTCAATACATTGCTTGCCTCTTTAGTTGCTGGTACCCAAAATAATAGTCCATGAATAACTTAACGCTTGCACTAACTCAGTCTCGGCATAGCATGTATTTCCAACCACTAGACGTGGCAAATGTTATGTGCTCACAGGGGACCACTGCTGTAGCTACCTCTCCTGCTATCAAAAAACTCCTGTTACTCACTCAAATTAAAACCTTTTTTCAGGGCAGCCTTTAACTTCTGCATCAGCCTGAAGGAAAATGCAGCCCTGAAACTGAGCTAGTACAGCTTCTGTTCAGACCTGTGACACATCACATGAGATTACTCATCTTTATGTCCTTCATTTTATACACTCTTACCTTGAAGGACCAATGTGGCTTTTCCCCCCACTGATGATGGGAGGCTTAGTTGCATAATCATCTCACTATTAGCATCTTTTTGTATTCAAGAAAGGACTTTAGACTGCCTTTATCACTAGAGCAAGCTTGACATTCAAGTGTGTAATTCACATCTGCAAAACCAGCAAAACAATGCATTACCAAGAGTTGCAGTTTGCTTTGTAGAAACTTAAATTTTGAACATTTATAACTTTGAATTTTATTCCTTAACTATTTCTGTTGAGTAAATACTTGGTATCTGTTATTTAATGGTAGCTGTTTGAGGAACAGGTGGAAGCCTCTGCTTAATGGTGAAATAATGGCCTCTAAGCTTGGGTTTGTAAAATTATGTAGGCCTATTGTCATAGCAATCTCTCATTATTACATTTGTTTCTATATATTGAATGTCTTTGGCTCTGGCTGGAAGTGTTTGTGTACCACAGAGGGACCTTGGTTAGATTGCAGCCTTCCTTCTAGTTATGAAATTGGATGCTGTTTATACTTTCACTTAAATTCTGGAGTTATGCTACTAGCAGCCAGACCTTAGTGAGCTCTTCAGGGTCAGTATGGGTCCAACACTATTCAGTCTTCATAAATGACCTGGATGATGGGATTCAGTGTATAGTCATATAGTTTGACAATGATATTGAACCTGGGAGAAGTAGCTACAATAAAATGAAGAGCCACCACAGAGACATTGACAGGTGGAAATATTGGGCTAACAAGAATGGCATCAGGTTTAGCAGATGTTAAGGCCTTCTCTTGGAATGGATTAATTACAAGCAACAGTTCATGCTGGTGTCTGACTGGCTGTGGGATGGTTCTGCTAAAAAGGACCAGTTAGTCCTAGTGGACAGCATGCTGAGCATGAGCCAGCAATATGTCCTGCAACATAAAGGCAAACACTGTCCTGGGCTTGCATCAGCAGGAGCATAGCCAGTAGTTCAAGGGATGTGATTATTCTGCTGTATTTGGCACTTTCAAAACCACACTTGGGAATACCATATCTGGTTTTGGTCCCCCATCTTAAGAAATTAGAAAACTGTAGAGTTGCCAGTAGAGGCTTATGAAAGCGATTAGAGAGTTGGAGAATGCAACCCATAAAGTTTGAAGGACATCTCTTCAGTCTAGAGAAGAGGAGGATTGGGGGGAGACTACTTTTTAGCTCCTGTAAATAGCAAAGGTAGCTTAATGCTCTCAAATGAGATATTCTAAAGGGAGAACTGAGCCAGTTTACAGACAGAGTTGTAAAGTCCAGCCTAAGCTTAAATTCTTTTTGTAACCTAAAGTACTTAATCTTGTAGGTAGGCCTCTCTCTGGTTGTATGCCTGTGTTCAAACCACAACTTTTAGAATGTCTTGGAAAGTATGAAATTTTGTTGCCATCACTAGCTTATGATGTCTCCTTTGTGTAGCTTTTATAGCAAAAAGCTCTACCATAGGGACTGGAATTGTCAGTTACCTTTTGTAGCTAAAAACATTGAGTTTATTTGCAGCACTGTTTACAGACTGTTTCAAATACCTTTTAGTGGTATTTTTGGGTGACAAATGAGGCTGTCATCTCTGAAGTCCTGAAATGCTGAGCAGATAGCTAATAGCCTACCTTAATCTCTAGGAGTTCATGGTAAAACCAACTCTAATACTATACAGCTATGCAAAAAAAGTCATGTAGTGCAAGTTGTCAAATATCTAGATGAATGTATTCTTTGATAATACATACTTCAATAAATATTTGAAGGAAAATACTTTTCTACCCTTGTTTAAATGCTTTAAAGTGATTTAACAGGTACCACTCTTTCCTTGGATTTGAAGCCTGTTAAGACATGTGTGCTATCTGCTTGTTGAACTTAACTTATGCTGTTCCAACAATTTACTGTTAATTGTCACTCTGAACATAAGAAACCTCATTGCACAGTAAGTGGACAAGGCTGTCAGTGCTAAACTTCTGTTTCATGCTTTTAGAGCCTGACACTTGGAGGAATGTTTCTTGAAATAATGGAATACTGTCACTTGCAGAGTGAAACTGAAGTTTGTGGGCTCAGTGTCAGATACTTGTATTGAAATGGTTATTTTAAATAGTTAATGCAGTTTTGAGATACAACAATAGTAAATATTGTATCATATAAATATTGTATCAAATAAATATGAAGTGTCATAGAAGTGGGTGTTGATGGCAGGGTATATGGCATGTTGAAAAATACACCAATGAAATGGACAGTGTCTTGCTTAGAGTACAATGCATGAGATATTTGTATGTCTAAGTAATTTCTTAAGCAGGTCAAATCAAATCTTGTGTACAGAAAGCTCATGACCTCACAGCATGTATGGTGACACTTATGCTAGTGTTTGTGTTAAGTCTATTCTCAGTATGAAATGTAAAGCTGTTCTTGAAGGACGGAGTGGTACTTCTGTGAAAAATCTGGGAAAGTGCTCACTTTTGAAGTTAGTGAATGTTCGGTATCAAACACTCTAGGGAAATTGCATGTGTTAATTGTGATTAGGAGAAAGAAAAGAAAAACCTTCTTGCTGAGATCTGCACCAAGAACAACCTATCACCAACAGCCTCCCACACCCAGTAATAAAAAAACCTATCACTGATGTCTCTAAAATGCTTGGAGAAATTTCTGACTTTGGCCTAGATCTCTAGGACTCGTAGGGTAGCAATGGCATTTTCTTGTTCACCTTGCATCAAGTATCTGTTTCTTCTTAGGTTAGTGAAAAGCTTACAGACTCTCCACTGGAAAATGTGGGCATAGTGTTGATGCAGAAGCTGGCAAACACTTTGAATGACATGGAATTTATAATTAGGAGTGAATGCCAACAAAATGTGAATGGGTATCTAAGCAGTCCTGGAATGTAACTGAGTTCAGATGTTTGCCTAGCCTCTGTCTTTTTTTTACCACATTTTTTAGTAGATCAGGTGCTTTCTATGTAATTTCATTTTAAAAGTAAGTTGAAGACTACTGACTACAAAGAAATTGTTTGTACTTTGCCTCTAAAACTATTTGAGTGTCTAGAAATTCCTGTTTTATACATTGCTTTGATTATAATCTCAAGTGGGAAATTTAAGATTTTTGGGAAGCTAAATGGGATGATGAAAAACCCAAGGACTAGCTTGATAAAACTACGGTGAGCTATGCTTATATGAAGTCTTCACGTATGCTGTTTCAGTGATTGAGACACTTCAGGATGTTTGGAACAATGCAAGTCTCTGGAATCTTCATAGCATGTTTGTCTTTTGCTCAAAACAAAAAAAAAAAAAAAAAAATTGATTGCCTTAAGAGTCTGTAGAAGGAGGTTGGGGAAGAAAAAAAGCCAGCAGTGATAACTTGTAGCTACAGCATAACATCAGCCTTATCAGATGGAAATGTATGGCAGAAAATTTGAGTTAGTATGCTGCTTTTTTTTTATTTTAGGCTTATGGTATGTCAGCCTTGCCCCTAAACTTAATTAAGGGAACTACCAGTGCGGCTTATGAACGTTTAGAGAACACTGAAGATATTGAAGAAGTGGAGCAACATTTATTAAGGATTAAATCAAAGGTATGGTCTTCACTGTTCTCACTTTCTTAATTGTGTGTGGGGTTTTTTGCTTGCTTACTAGTTTATGGTCATACTGTTGAGAGTTTTTGTTCAAGAAAGAATAGCAAGTCAGAAGTCACTACCTTGCAGTTATTTGAGTTATTTGGAAACAAGTATGGTCATTTGTAGTAGCAAATCAGGGTCTTTTCAGTCCTGCAGCAGTAGTTACTTCTGTCTAGCTAACATTGCTTCTCACAAGCTATGCTCAAACTTCTCTAGGTCCTGCTTGGGTATATAGAAGAGATACTTTGTAGAAATTAGGAATATTAACCTCACTTAGTCTGCTACCAGAGATGGCATACAGTTTTGTTGCTGCTTTATCAACATTGGATACTTGCCACATGGAGCTGTCATGAGTTAGATTCATCAAACAATTAATCATCTTTATGAATAAATAAGAGCCCCAGATATTCTTGCTCCTCAGTTAATGTACCTTACTGTTATAAATCATTTCTTCATGAAAAGTTTACATATGGAATCTGTTATGAATCCTAAACATCCCTAGGATGTTAACACTATTTGTAAAGCCATTATGGCTTTGCAGCTCACTGAAGTGCTGTGCCTCGTGTAAGCAGGACACTTTTAACAACCTAAGAGCACAAGCCAAAAGAGGATAAGATTTATCCTTTATATACAAGATGTTAGGGGTAATCCCAGTGCATTTCAGATAATGGTTTGACCAGTGTTTTCACAGCCCTCGGTGGGGGGAAGGGGACATTCAGATGCATCACTTCCATCTTGGCAGTCCATCTGTGCTGTTGTGTGCTTTGTGACAGTGGACCTCAGCAGTGTTGAAACAGTTCCAACAGTCTTCATTTGATACTTGGCTACCTCAATACAGTGTGGGCACCTTCAGTGTTCTAGAAATCTTACTGCATAATGAAACCTAAAAAGTAGTCTCCCCCAGCTTAAAGTTTTGGTTTTGTACAGAGTACTACTACAGCAAAGGCATCTATTACTGAAATCAATGTGAGAAAAATGAGAAACCCCTGACAAATGAAGTATTACTTACTACAGAAGGTGGTTGGATTATGAGCTTGCAAGCAACTGGTCTCATTCAATCTAGCAAACGAGTAGAATCAAAAAGTATAAAGTCTAAGTTAATGTGACCATTTGTATAAACTAATTTTCCTTGATTTATGGATTATGGTCAAGGTTCTTGAGTCTGTAATTAAAATACCAGTTCTTCAGTTGCGTTTGCTTTAAGTTGTGAAGAAAGTGAGTGTTACTGAAACTAATGTAAAGTTGAAAACTAAATGTATGAAAGTATGTTTATTAATATAATGAAAAGATTCAGTATGTAGCATAGTCTGCTATTCATACACCTGGTAGCTGTATTTCATTAGTCTTAAACAATTGAAGCTTGCACTTGCAGCTTAAGAGCTTAGACTTTTCAAAAAGTGTTTTTCAAGTCATTGAGGTGCCGTACAGGGTATGGAGAATACGTGTTCCTGTTAAAAGTACATTCAGATATCTTAATTTGTGTTAGATGTTCCGAGAATGTGGTCTTAAACTTGTAACCTTTTTGAGAAATTTCTCTAAAACAGATTCACTTTAACTTCACTGGGTATGAAGCATTTCACTGTTTGAAGGAAGTCTCTTTTAAAATAAGAGGGAAAACATTGAAGGGGGAATTCCAAAATTTAAAAACATAGTAGGAGATGTATTAAACTGCAAGATTTTTTTTTGTCTAAGGATTGGTTTGTTATACAGTAGCAACAATGTTAGAAAAAAATTTTGCTTCAGCTACCTAATGCCTATTTTGTTGCTTTTGCTTATTAGTATAGAACTGATGTTTAAGGATGTGCTATTAGATTTACAACAGAGTACAGTGGTGCCTGCTCAGATTTTAGAGGCTCAAAATTAAAGTACATTCTTAACTGTTTATTTGATTATGTTTATCTTGTACACTCAACTAATTCTTGGGGTAATAGTGCCTCTTGTTTGCATTTCTGTAAGGATAATTTTTGAAACATCAAGTCACCTTGCTCTTGCAAGTACAAGAAACACAGATGGGTATCTAGTGGAATGCTGGCAAGAAAATACAGGTGCTGAGCTTTGTATATACAGTTACTCATGGAATTTAATTGGAAGTGACCTCTGAAAGTCGTTGGATTCAACCCTCTACACAAAGCAAGGACCTCTTTCAGATTAGATAAGGTTATTCAGATCACATCTGGGCATTTTAAGTGTTTCTAGCCATGGAGACTGCCCACCCTGTTGAAATTTAACATTGTCATTGTGGAAAGTGTTTTCTGCCACCTGATAGGAATTTCCCCTCTGTTATACATTGTGACTTTTACACTTCACTCTGTTGCTATGCATAGCAACAGTGTGAGTTATATACTACAAAGTCTTTGAATTGAGAAAATAGACTTGTAACTCATTAAAGTAGATGTCAATAACTCTAATGTCCCTTGATCTTCTGCAATGTTTTTTGGTACCCAGTGTAGAGATGGTCGGCCTCTGTCGTCAAGGGATAGACGGACTGTACAGCAACTAGAAGAGAGACTAAGGACACTGAGAAGAAGAGAGAGGCATCTGGAGTCTATTGAGAAGAGCTGGTGGACAAAGTTCTGTGAAGCTATCCGACCTTTAAAGGTAAGACTTTTTATCATTTTTTCAGTCTTGAATTGAAATCATTTCCATCTTCTTCCCATATAAATCATAGGTCAAGCTTATCAATTACCATCCTGCATATCAACTGCTTATTTTCTTCATTACTGTTATGCTGCACAATAATAGCCCTATAGCAAGCTCTGAGCTCTTGGAAAACCTTTTACTTAGCCTAAGATATAATTAAGATAGAGAAGGAGCAAGTCCTAGCTGATCTGCTTTAGTGCCACTGCCATAGAAAATGTGAATATCTTTATTTTCTCAGGCAGATGAAAATGGGGTGAAGAGAAGAAATAACTCTATAGCTGACAGCTATATTAGGTTACTGTAAATCACATGTAGCTAGCAAAAGTGAGAGATACTTTAAGAATATATGCATTTGGAATGAGCATCTTGTCAAATAATTGAGCAATACAGCAAGCTAGCTGCATAGAACTTAGATCTTGATAGTTTACCAGTGCAGAGGAGACTGTTAGTGGAGCAGAACTTTGATCTTGGTCTCTTCTTGGTCTTAGGATTTTTATTTTAATAGATGCTTTTATGGAACAGTATTGCTGTATCCATTATTTTTTTGCCAGCTAGGTGTAGGAAGAAATTTTTTAGCATTACTTTAAACTGTAGGCTTGAACTTTGAAAAGCTATGGGGGGACTCTAAGCAATTACCTCTGTCATTGCTACTGTTAATGCTGCGTACCAACGGAAATGGTCTGAAATTGGAGTTGAACAAAGGCTTTTAGTGTGAAAATCTTACTGGAGTTATCTTGCTATGATATGTTAGAAATCTAGACTTAGTCCTTTCATTTAAAAGACAAATATCCCTAATTATTCACTTCAGCAGTTTGGATGCTTCCTTTGATTCAAAATAGCTTGTGTAGTTTATTTAACTTCACATTAACCTTGATTTTGAGAAATATATTTGCTATACCTATTGTCTGTAGAGTTTTTAAGTTCATTGTGTTTTCATAGGATAGTGTACAATATTATTACTTACAGATTATCACTTATGGTCAGGACGGTATTCTAGCATATCTTTGTTCTTGTGATTTCAATGCTTTTTTTATTCTCTCAGTAACTGTGACAGTCACTGTGAATTGTTGACTTAAAAATTGCAGACTAAAGGGGAGTTGCAGATGATGGATGATTTTTCCTGACAGATTTTCACTTGGAACAGGATGATGGTATGATACTAGTTACAAAACTTGTTTAGTTTAACTTTTGAGCTGTCCTGTGAAGATGTCAATCACTTAACATACTAAGTCTTGCAGGACTGTTTTATTGTTACTTTAATAGCATTTGGGTTGTCTTTCACTTGTATCTTAGCCACTAATTGAATGGTTGACTTCATGAAGGAAATGTTTTAATTTCCATATATTCTACTTCTGATCCACAGAGAAGTGCAGAAGATAACTTGGAGCTTTGCTTAGTGCTTTATAATGCTTCTATCTTTAGTGTAACTTGTATATTATTAAGTATATGGCTGTTTCTCAGACTTTAAGAGAAATTCCATTTGTTGTGAAGCAAGTACTAGATACGGAGAATGCTGTTTCTGCTTTGTTTGGGATGGTCAGGTTTATGGAAGTTGCAGACTTACAGGATATGACAGAGCAGAACATGTTCAGGAAGAACTCTTAGTTTTGGAGGTCTTTTGCAGTGTAAATGTATTTACATTTACACCTTTATAATGATACTGTCTTTGCATAGTGTCCTCCTATAGTCTTGCTTTAATAATTTTGTAACTGCTAAGTATCTATTAGTGTGACTTGCTAAACAAAGCCAAAACTTTTTTTTCTCTGAAGAGTAAGGGTTTTTTTGACATGGAGTAAAGTAAATTCTGAGAACAAATGTTTTACTCAAAGCTGAATCTGTTAATTTTTGAAGGAAGGTGAAAGCGAACTAAAAGATGAAGCTGTTAATTTTTCAATTTAGTCAAAAGCAACACATCTGGAAAATCCCAAGGAAATTAGTAATGGTGGTCATGTGATTGTCAAGTAATGTCAAAGTAGTCTAATTTGTTTCTACAAAATGTAACCTTTCCCATAGATAGCAATCTACTTCTTCCCTTATGATGGTTTTCTCACATTTTCATCTGATACTTTCTGCAGTAAGAGACATGTGGTATACTCTAGAGATAAGTATAAAAACTGCTTAGGGAAAAAACCTCCAGAGCACATAGGTATGTTTGCTCAGTATATGAACAAGACTATAGGTTGTAAAACATGGAAGTCAATTCAACAATGGTAAGTTGGGAGTACTACATCAGTTTTTCATGAGGTACTTCAAAACAGTTGTGAACCAACTGAAGAGATGCCTAAGGTGAGCAATATATGAAAATTCAAGTGCAGCGTTTTGAAGATTCAGACCAGCATTGTCTTGATAAATAGTGGTACACTTTATCTCTCCCTTGCTAGAGTTCAGGTTTTCTCCTATCTAATCTTAAGAATAGTGAGAACTCTGTATAGATGTGTCTATCTCTCCACCTCCTGCTGAAGTCCTTCAGAGAAGCATAGGTACAGTTAATGTTGTCTTGAGGATGGAGGGCTAGGTTATTACTCTTTTATTTTTTCTTTTTTTTTTTTTTTTTCCAGTGGGCTTTTAATTCTGTTTCCCTGCCCCACACTCCTCTGGAGAGAGCTGAAAGAAAGGAAATTGTAAGCAATTGCTTGGAATAACAGCCATACTAGCAGAGTGCTAGTGCAGACTAGGTGCTGTCAGGAGTCAGTTTACTTGCCTCAGAGGTGGTGTGGCTAAACTGACAGACTTCCTGTGTTCACAGCTGCATCTTCTACATCAGGGAGGTTGGCAGCATGACAAGCAAAAGCTGTGAATATTTCATGTCCTAGACTTATATAGTGGTAACTCAGTGTTAATTGCTTCATCTAACAATCATTTTGAACCCATGCTATCCAGCTTACCTGGAACTTCCTGGAAGGTAGGTCATGTCAGGCTGTAGTGCTGTGGGTTGACTTGGCTGACTGCTGAATGCCCATCCAGTTGTGCTCTCACTCCCTATCAACAGGATAGGGGAGGAAATAAGATGGAAAAATGTGTGGGTTGAAATAGGGCAATCATTTATCAGTTACTGTCATGGGCAAAACAGTTGAAGAAAATTTGCCAATTAAAATTGATTTTTTTTGAATGGTAAAAAACAAAGACCATTTAAAGTGTCTAAGTGACACAAAGACCTCCTGCCCCCTGCCCACTTTTTCCTAAGCTTGGCTTTACTCCTTTAGTCCTGACTCTGGAGTGGCACAGTGAGGATGAGGAGTAGGGAGTTGCTGTCAGTCCGTAAGATCTCTTCCCTGCTGCTCCTACTTCCTCACACTTTATCCTTGTTCCACCATGGGTCTACCCTGTGGGCTGTAGTTCCTGTTGAAAAACCCTGCTTCAGCATGTGGGATCCCTTAGGCTGCAGCTTCCTTCAGAAAACATCCACTTGTTCTGGTGTGGAATCCTTCATAGGCTGAGTGTGATTATCTGCTCCATCATGGTGCTGTTAACAGGCTGGGGCGGGATGTCTGCTCCATTGCCTGGAGCAGCACCATCTTCTCTGAACTTGGTATCTATAGGGTTGTTTATCACTTTTTTTCTCTCACTCCTCTGCTGTCTGCTATTTTCCCTTTTCAGGGATATGTTTTCACAGAGGGGCCAGCAGTTTGGCTGTTGGGCTTAGGTTTGGCCAGCAGTGGGTCATTTGGACCCAACTGGAAGTGGCCGTGTCCAGCACAGGGTAGCATCTGACCTCTCCTCAGAGAGGACACTGCTATAGCCCCTCTGCTACCAAAACCTTGCTGTGTAAACCCAATAAAAATAGTAGGTGTTTCCCATGGGGAATCCAGCTTTGCTTCCTGGTCAGTATAATTCTTCTATAATGTGTCACAAGTTTTCTTTACTCTGTAAATGGATACCAGCCCTGAGAGGATGACTGCTCCTTTAAATTTTTGTGTTGCTTCAGTGTTGTTTCAGTCATGGAATAGTCCTAAGCAGAATCACAGTTTCTTTTTTGTGAGTATGTGCTGCTGTAGGACTCAATTGAGCAGGAGAGTATTCTTTTAGCTTTTTGGAGGGCAAATATTAACGATATTTGGAAGTTAATTTTGAGGCTTTTTAAAGAAGTACCACTTAAGTTTGTGGATCATGTGCTCATTCCTACTCAGAATAAATTAAGTCTTAAATTCCATTATTGTCTTAATATCACTTCAGAATTATCCATAGATTAAACAAATCAGCTTGACTGAGGTCTGGGAGCAGGGATAGGAGGCAAAGAGCTCTCTGAATAACTCAAACAAGGATGATGCAGGGATCAGAGAAATGTTTAGGAAGTTGAAGGGTACCAGGGAAAACTATGTAAGCAGAACATGAATAATGGCAGCAAAAACTTATCAGCTTGTGACTTGATTATGTGCAGTAGCAGTAGAAAAATAATCAGTTGAATATTTCAAAATTTATTTGGCCTGGCTTACTAAACTGAAGTACAAGTCAGCTTTCCACTATGACCTAGAAGTAGTGTGCTTCCATTTATACTATTGAGAAATGCCTATATTGATGTTTTTGTCTTGGTTTTTGCTTAGCCATGTCTTTTAATCATATATATTCAAATGTAAAACAAAGCTTTAAGTAAATCAGTTCTTACTGTCTTCTGCTTTAGCTGCTTCCTTACTTGCCCATGTAGAGTCTTTCTATTAAGATGCTAAAAGAACTCATTTCAGTCAGCAGTGTAAGTTGTATTAGTAGGCATTATTTCAAGTCCTTGTTTTTGTAATTTCTGTTGTCTTGTATAAAAACATGGTTCACTGTTTTCTGTCAGTTACCTATATGTATGCTAGATTGCCAAACATTGTAGACTAGAAGACCTGGATGGACACTGGTGATCAAAGTGATCTAAGTGCAAGGCAGCAGCTCTGAAACCTGTTCTGTAGCAAATGATTGACTACAGGTGGTTATGGGGTCTGTGTTTTGTAGCTGAGGTATCTGAGGAAGTGGCCTGGAAATAGAGCAGTTCAAACTGATTGTAGTGGAGGAGGTAATATAACTTGAGGTATGGTTCCATTGAGGTCCTGCTTTCAAAAGCACTAGGGAGTAGGAAACAAGATTGTCTTGAATTGAAAGTTAGACTTTTCTTAATGTAGATCAAGAGTTGCTAGGTTCTTTAACCTTACTAAATTTCTGTGTTTGGCTGAAACCCAGGGTTTTTGTTTTCACCTGTTATAGTACTGAAAGCTTTTCAGTATCAGTTGATAAAGCAATAGTGCTTCTATGAGAACAAGAGGTTTTGGTTAAGCACTGTCCTTTACTCTGAAGTTGAACTCATGTTCTTGGGGGCTTGGATTCCTTCTCATTTATGCTGTAACACAAAACAAAACTATTTTGTAAATTTTCATGGCTAAGCGTATCTAGAATCTTTGAAGATACTGTAGTTGCTTTAAAGCTAGTAAACAGCAGTGTCCCAATAAGATTGTGAATGACAAATTTGTCCTTTGCTACAGGTGGTAAGTAAAAAGGCAAGAGTGAGTGTATTAATTCCTATGGCAATGTTTTTCTAGGCTACCTTAGGCTTTACGCAGATGAAAGGCAAGGAAGTATTCTATCCTTTACCCAGATACTAAATGATACCCAACCGGAGACATGCTTTTAACTTAAGTGAGGTTGATACCATTTGATAAGGCTCAGCTGGACTATGTAAATTGCAAACTCAACTACTAGTCTGAGTGTTGATATTCTCTTAGTTGTTGACCAAGTGCTGGTTAATAGACTAGAAATGAGATGTAGATTAGTCTGTAATCGGTTGAAGTACCAGGAGAATCTAGATAAAAACACAAGAATCCGTTCAGACAATCAGTTGACTTAGGCCTTTCACAGAAGTTGTATAAACATAGGTTGATGTTAATTGCAAATAATTTCGGGTTCAGTAGTCTTAATGGCACTGTGGAAATACAAGATAAGGTAGAATAAGGTAGAAATAAGGTAGAATGAAGATCTTTTCAATCTCTTGTTTCATAGGGCTGCTCTTGAGGTTAAAACGTGAAAAAGAGGGCTTTCTTAACTACTTATCTACTTCTGAGAGTGTTATGCATCGCTTCAGAAGACAAATACATTCCAGAAGTATGGGTAACTGTCTATTGGTCCTAGTTAGCAGAAGATAATTAATGCACACTTCAGACTCTTGGTCTCAATTTTTTTTAAATGTTTCCTGTATGGCTGATATCTAGTGGGAGTTTGCTGTGGAGAGGTAAAAATTTAGTACACTTAAATATGTGGAAAGGCACAAGTTAAGACTTACCTTGATATTTGTCTCTAAATCTATATCTAATAAGGCCTACATAATTTGGTCCAAATCTACTTGATTCATAGAACAAAAAGAAAATCTAAATATGAAGAAAAGTAAATGGGGAAAACAATGTACAGTTATCAGAACATTACTTTTAGTTCTCTAAACTTACTGCTAAGCTTCCTGAATTTTTCCTGTTTAAAATAAACTTTTCATACTTTTACTATATTCAAAGATTTTTAAGCTGTTTGCTTATTTTAATCTAGCATTTAAAACCTGGAAAACCTGAATGCATAAACCCAATTTAACTGCTCATATGGTTGGTCTACCAGGACTAAATGAAGATTTTTGTGAAACACTAAGTTTACATGCCACCTTGGCTTAGCCAAGCAATTATGCTCTTATTTTGTATGTCAGGCAGTTCTATATTACTGTCCAAAAACTTAAAAAAAAGCTTGCTATTACTAATTTTAAAAACAATAGCAGTATCTGATTTAATTATAGTGGTCCTTAAAAATTTTTACCTGTATCTATCTATGCTCTGACTTGCTGGCTAAATAACCACAGCTGTTACACACTTTTTGGTTTCAAATTCTTGAATAGGGTATGTATTCCAAAGGAAGATTTCAGGGTAAATGACTCACCTAGTGTAGCTAAAGGGGTATGGAAGCTTTTTTGAAACCTTCTCCAGAAGAGGCCTTTATTCGGCAGTTGTGATGTGGTTGTAGTAATCTCATTTTACTTTAATCACTTGTGAATAGATAGTGTTTTAAAATAATAGTATTTAAGTAGCACTTACTTAGCTTTTCTTGAAACTCAAGTATTTTTCCTACTACGTTAGTATATATAAGCATCTCTTCCCATCTGCTCAACACCAAAATCGGGGTGGTTTTCTTCAAGTCAGCCCACTTTTCTATGCTACATTTCTGTAACTAGAGCTGCATTTCTCATTATAATAATATATATTGAAACTGAGCAAAATGTGTGAAAACAGATTCAAAAAAGGATGTGGTTCAGCTTGATTCACTGCTGCTGAAAACAGTTCTGATTCAATAGAGAAATTAATGTATGTTAAGGAAGTTTAATTCTGACT
Source organism: Athene cunicularia (assembly GCF_003259725.1). NCBI lineage: Eukaryota > Metazoa > Chordata > Aves > Strigiformes > Strigidae > Athene > Athene cunicularia. The sequence goes on along the minus strand of NW_020799097.1, from coordinate 31,773,338 downwards.
ACAAAAATACTCTCATTTGCTTGAATGAATCTTCATGCATGAAGGTATTTCTTGGGCTGGGTAACTGGTGCTTAAATTCTTGCAGTAAGTTAAATGTATAATCCAGTATAATGTGCATTACACTAATTGTTTCATGGTGTTGAAAGCAATATAGCTGGCTGCAAATCAGGTGGGTTTCAGTGAAGACTGACACAAACCAGAGGTCTCAATGTTGGCATTTTTAATTTTTCAGACTGGGGAAGTAAGTTCTGTGACCCAAACTAAGGAAAAGCTAAAATGCCAAGGAGATGCAGAAATCAATATACCTTTTCATAGGACAAGTGCTATGAGTGTGGTAAAACAAAGCATGTATCTATATAGATATGAAAAAGCTGTCAGCTGCTGGGCTGGGTTTTTAAGGGTTTTTTTTTGAGCTGCCCTTTTAAACTAAACTGAAGACAAAAAGCTCTGGGACAACCATAGCACTTAACCGGTTTTTCTTAATTACTGCAGTCTGGACAAAGCTCTACATTCAGCTGGCTTCGACTCGGGATTTATAATTTTAGGAACTAATCTGACCAATCCATTGAATATGCTCTTACCTGTTCTTCAAACAGTAAGTAAAAAAATGGTGATATACGTATGTAAGGATGTTCCTATCTTTTCTAGTGAGCTGTCAAAAGGTGAAGTACATTTGGACCCAAACTGTTCGTTAAAACTGTCTAGATGTCTGTTCTGTAAAAGCAAGGCAACTTCCTTGGTAACAGTCTTTTAGTTATTAGATATGGATATGAAAAACTTGGGTGGATTGCAGCCAGTTGCTAGAGGAAGGTGGTGCTAGAAACTAGCTTTCATCTGAGAACATCGTGGCAATGAAGAATGACATCCCTTGTACTTATCATGCACAGAATAAAAGCAACTTCCTCCCATACCCTACCTGCTTTCTAGTTGTTTGTGTACCTTGATAGTTTCTCCCCCCCCGAAGTAAATTGTTGTATCTTGAAAGATACATTACACTCTGTGCGTAATGTCTGTTATAGTAATGCATTAGTCTTTGTAACAAATCCTACATAAGAACACACATCTGTAACTTCAGTGGGGTTGGAAGGCAACAAGACCACATGAATTTGGCAATTGGTCATAAGTAAGCTAAGGAAAAGAAAAGCTTTAATGGAAGTGAGTGTTTTGTTCTCCCCTGGTTGAGTTCTTTCCATATTCTTGCTGTAGTGGGTTGGCACAATGCATTTCTTCACCATGGTTTCTAAAACTATTGAATACCTAAGTTTGCATTTTACTAAGAAAAGTAGTGTTCAGCAGCATTATTATCTCAAGTTGTTATTAATCTAAAGGTAAAAATTGGCAAGTATGTTCAGAAATATTCAGATAGAGTGCCTGTGCAGTCCTAAAATGATTGTTGCCACTGAGGACTTTGTTTTAAATGTACTCTCAGAATGGAATTAAGTATTTCTTGGCCTAAAACTGTAGAACACTTCAAAATTAAAGCAATATTAAAGAAAAATGCTCAGTTGCCTTCCTAAACTAATTGTATAAGCTTCTATTAGCAGCAATATTAGCTATATTTGGAGGCAGTTATGTAAAAATTTTAAATGGAAGGACTGTTACTACCTCAGATGCTATAAGTAGAAACTACTTAAAGCTAAATAAGTGGGGGAAGAGCTTGTTTTCTAGTTTGAACATTTTCTTGTTGTCTGAACTTGTGTTCTTCTTGTTTTAGGTTTTTCCACTTGATTATATTCTTATTACAACTATTGTTATGTACTTTATCTTCACTTCAATGGCAGGGATTCGAAATATGGGTATATGGTTCTTCTGGATAAGGGTAAATATGACTTAAGAGTTCAGTCTACAATACTCAGTAAGATGTTTAACAAATACAGGATATTGAATATATTTAATACATAGTCATTATGTCCTGCTTCATAAATACTGTATGTTGCAAATAGCACTGTCTGTATGTCTGAGTGTTAGAAGCCTATTGTGCACTTTTTACAGCTTTTGTTCTAAGTTATCAGACCAAACCTGATATTTTAGTTTAATCAATACAGTCAGCTGACTCAAGTGTTTAATCAGTGGCACTTTGGCTTCTGACTTTTGTAAATTAAAGCCATGTAATTCTGATATACCGAAAGTATTAGTGAATTTTATGGTCAAAATCTGAAATGTGCATGCAGTCAGTGTTTGACTTGTATTTTAGGTGGCAAGCAAGTTTATCTAGATTGATAAGATATAAAACAGTACAGTGATATGACACATCTAAATATGATGCAAATAATATATGGCTCTGTCAAAGGCATGTTTGTGTCCAACAGTATGTCATTCATGCTTATGGTGCTTGGTTAAGTATTTCCTTGCTTTGGTACCTGCTTTCCCTTTAATACCATCATGTGGTGACACCCCAAAATTGTAGAGAGTGACCCTGAGTCCTTGCAGTGAGTTGAGAATGGCTGTTTTGGTCTTCCATCATTTATTTCTCAGCTGTCAGCCTCTTTACCCTAATGTGGTACTCAAGTTGACTCTCTGGGAATTCCCTGCAGTGTATAAAGTGGAGAAGATGCCACCATATGGTGTGTAAGTTTTTCTGAGACTGGGAATACTCTCTCATAACTCCCTCCTCTGTTTTTCAATCTGATTAGAGGTATAGTGATAGATAACACCTCACCTTGACTGAAGGACAAAATATTCTTTGTCAAACCAAGGTGCAGTTTGTTATCAATGATAGGCAAAACCATTTAAATCTTGCTACTTACTGCTGGTGTATAAGTGTTCTGGGTCATTAATACAAACAACAATTAATTTAACTAGTTGTGCTTTGAAATTCAGGTAAATATACCTGAAAACTTTGACTTATCGGAATTAAGTTGCCAGAGGATAATTTTAGCAGCTCCCACTTCTGTCAGTAGAATTAAAACTGTTACTTGAATTAGAGGGTTCTAAATGTATTTAGGGAAAAAAAATCGTTATGTTAATATTTGTATGTTTTTTGGTTTTAGCTTTATAAAATCAGACGAGGAAAAACTCGACCTCAAGCACTCCTGTTTCTCTGTATGATACTTCTGTTGATAGTTCTTCATACAAGTTACATGATCTACAGTCTTGCCCCTCAGTATGTCATGTATGGAAGCCAAAAATACCTAGTACAGGTAAGATGTGATACTTTAAAAAAAAAATAAATCTTACCTTCTGTATCAAAAATGTACTGTTTCCAGTGACTTTTAAAGCCAGGCCCATTCTCAGTTTTGAGAACTTACTTGAGCAGGGTTTAACTACTAGTAGGTATTTTGATAATAGACAAGTGAAAAACTGTATGTAGTGTATGTAACATAACTGAATTCCTGGACCATCTTCAGACAGTATACAACATTATTATTTTACTTCTTTTGATAAGACAGCTGCTAGCTTCCACTAGATTTTGTACTGGTATGCTTAGGTTGCCAAGTGACAGGAATGAGAATTAGTTTCAGTGTGTAAGGCTGTCTGTAGACTCAAAGCAAAGTTGCTGTTCTTCTGCATTTGGTAGTTTTTGTACATATTTGTGAGAAATTATGAAGATAACTTGATACAGTAGAGAGAAATAATCAGAATTGAGTGCGCTGATTAATGACATTTCAGACACCGGACTGTCCAGCTTCATGAAACTCATTGCAGTTCTGATATATAAAGTCTTCTACAGAATTAAGTAGTTAACACTAGTTTCTGCCACTGTTACTGCACTTTTCATGTACTTTGAGGTTTTGGTTTTCTAGCCTTCTATCTTCTGTACCTGATGGTTTTTATTCTTGTATTTCATCTTAGTTCGAGTGGAAGGCTACGTATTTATGGGGAAGTTCAAAGTTACACGTTGTAGGCATCTTGAGAGGTTTTATGAGCAGCTGTTCACCAGGATCTGGTATCATACAGGGGTAGGCTTTGTTAGATCTGATCTTGCAAGCATAGACAGCTAACCAGGTCATGAACTGATAGCTCATATTCAGTCACAATCAAATCCCCATCTCCTGGTGTGTTGTTTAGGGTGTAAGTATGAGTTTCACAAAGACAGAACAATTGAGCCAGAGTGGTTGGGAGAAGAGATTTAAATGAAACTGAAATAACTGGATGCTGCTTCAAGCACTTGAAATAGTTCTGTTTGTTTTCCAGAAGTTTGTGCCTCTGGGAAGAGAACACACTGCTTTTAAAAAAAGATCACGCACCAACCTTCTTCAGCTGAAAACATTTAATAAAATCTCTTTACTTCTTGCTATAATTTTTTTCCAGTTTTAAACAGAGTAGATGCAGAATACTTTAAGCAAAAGGATTACAAGGAGAAATTGAAGTAATGTAAAACATGCTAGAGAAGAGGAACCTTATCAACTGAAATGTGCTGTGTGGATGTGGTACAGCTGTCACTGCAGGAAGTGAAGCGTTCAGTAAATGCTACATTTCTGCTGTCTTTACATCTGAATTGTCTGCTAATGGGAGGTTGATCATCCTGATATCAATCCAAGCACAATAATAAAATTGCTGTAGGGGACTTGAATATCTGGTATTTAGGAAGTTTAATGCATTTTTATTAGATTTTATGCTAGATATAAGTAATACAAAATAAACATGCCTGGGCATCTATAAATTGGCTCCACTTGTCAGAATTAAGGTAGTATCAGCAAGAAGTTAAGCTGAAAATCAGTTTAGGAAAGTGGTTTGCTTCTGTTGTGAGTTTACATAGAACTAGTGGCATGATTACTACAACATATAGCTATATCTGAATTAGTTATGAGCTCAAGTCCGTGCAAAAGGCAGTTTGAGTTTTTTTGTATTGTAGACTGACTGTATGTCTCTAATTACAGTGCATAACCATCGTGGGTGGAAGGGTGGGAAGTATGATTTAAGGATCCTACCAAGCTAGTCTTCAAGCTTTTCGGTGACCAAAAAAAAAAAATTCCTTCATGATAAAACTTGCAGTTAACATGGAAAATTGAAGAGAAAAGCAAACAATAAAGACTGTGTATCTAGCAGTTTGTTTTGCTTTGTGAATAAAATGGCAATGTTTCAGTAAAATGCATGTATATTGAGTAGGGCAGAAGGACTGAGACTTAACAAACACTTGCATGTTGGCTGTTTATGACAAATGGCATCTGAGTTTAGATATAATTGGTAACAAAGGGTTGAGAGAATGGAGCATGGCAGTTGGGAGGCTCTTAGGTCATTCAAACAGCTATTGACATACAGTCCTGGTCAGCACTGCAAGGAGGATTATCTGGAATGGTTGAGTAGAACTACAACTTCTTTTAAAGGATTAAAGAAAGTTAGCCATCCTGGGTATTTAGCTTCTTATGTCCTATTTCAAAAAGCTATATTTAAAGTGTATAAAATAGCTTGGGTACAAACTGTTTTTGTTGTTAAAATAACATGAAGCATAGAGTGTGATGGTAAAATACATCTGGACTTCTCTGGCATACCAAGTAAATATGAGGTTTTCAGACAGCATCCTCTTAAAGAATCTTTCAGAACGTACATTTTCTGTACCTGACTACCCTGATAACTGGATGTTAAATTTTTGTATTGAAATGAGATGGTGACTGGGAATGAAAAGGAGTCAGATTTTTTTTTTTGTGGTGTGTTAGCAGTGAAAGAGGTTCTTGAATAATTGGTTGTTATGGAACTGAGGAGTGGCCAGGAACATACACAGAAACTGAGCAAGTGGAATACATTTTGTGCATATGGCAAAATTCCTGATGATGGAAGCTGTATGCACCACTTTGCTGGGACAGTCTAGGCTTTCATTGTTCACACACCCTGCAGTCAATTTCATCAGTTAAAGGAACACCACTGGTAACCCACACTATATAGAACCAAGCAATAAATAAGCAATATTTCAGGTCAGTTTAGTGGATGAGTGGACTGATAAACATGTATATCAATCTGTCGGTTCACAGAAAGACAGTGTGTAAAAGGAGTGTTTTGCCCCTTGTTTTGCTCTACAATAACTCCCAATCTAGTAACTGAAACTAATTTGTAACCCAAATCTATAGTGATGCATTAGGTTAGAATCCTGTTTGAGTCTTGAACTGTTTCCTTTGGAGACTGTTGGTCTTGACAAGACCTTTTAGCTTTGAAGTGCTCTCGACTTTTCCTGATAATTGAATATATGTAGAAAAATGGAGCTTTTGTGAGGCAATGTTAGTTAGTTAGTCCTGGGCTACTACTTCATTTAACTGTTCAACTATTGGGGTGTTCAAAGTATGGGTCCCCAGTTAGTCAGAAGTGTCTTCAGCTATGATGTCTGTAGGAAATTTCTCAAAGTTTGTTTTGGATACACTGTCCTTACCAACTGAGGCCCTGGGTAGGGCTTTGGTCAATTTGCATAGCTCTTCAAACACTGTTTCATCTTTTAAAACAACCTCTGTAACACCTGCTAAACAGCCATGAATTGTCTTCTAGTCTCCATTAAAGATAGAGTTCTGTCCACAATGAGGCTGCCTTCTCAGCTTTGTAGCAAAAATTAACTTTATCCATACTGGAAATGTAATTTCTGTTTCTGTTCAATGAGGCCAAGTTGTTTTCCATTTGTCTGAAAGACCACTGCTTGCTGATGTTTCTACTTAGTGGACCTGTAAGACTTCACTGGCCCAGAGAGGAGTTAAAAGGCCATTTGTTATAGGTGATACTGATATCTTTCCCCAGTTGAGGGCCAGAACAGCAGCAGTTACTTTTCTTCCTCAGCCTTCACATAAATAATTTGGAGGAGTGCAGCTAAGCAGCAGGACACAGTGTCTCCGTTGTCATCAGCAGCAATACAGAAGTATCTCTTAGATGGCCAAGTATGCAAACAGATCTTTTTAAGTTCTTGATCCTGAATGTAAGCAGAAACAAATTGTATAAGTGTAACAGACTATAACTTAACCATTTTTATGATAGCTTGCAATTTTAAGTGTCCAAAATGTGTTAGCTCTTGAAGCACACACACTGAGTTACTGTACTTGGGTTTGTCTCCCGCTTGTCCCTGAGGCATCCTGCTTTCAGCTTTGGACTGGATGTGGTAACTGGAACACTAGAGTTTTACTCCAACAGACTCACATTAAAAATGTCTGAGACTTGAGTACTCTGTTGTATAGTGCTAAGTAAATTATTTTGAGGAATTGTTCTGTAGACACCTCTGCTGTCACTTAACCATCTTTTCCTTGTCCAGTCATTTTCTCTGTAACTGCAGAGCAAAAGGGGCTCTACCTCAAGTGTATGTATGCCAGTACAAAAGTGCTGAGATGCCAGCATTAAGAGCAAAGCTCTCATACCTTTTGTGGAAAATCAGCACAATTTGGGTGCCTCTGAAGTGCCTAAATACTAATGCATGCAGCAGGGAAAACAAAGGAGAAGTTGGAAGTTTGCATGCTGTTTAGGGTCTACAGTATCACTGGGATCAGATGTGGTGAAATAGCTCACACAAGTGGAGAGCTGCCCTGGCTGGGTGTGGGCTCGAGGAGCGACAGGCTAGGATGGCTGGTAGTGGGAGTTGACCTTTATGTGAGAGCAGCGGGAATGTGTGGAGTTTTGCCTTGGAATGGATAAACCGGGGAAGTGTTTATGTGTTAGGATTAGAGGTTCAGCTTAGCATGGGTGATATTGTCTGCTACAGGCTGCCTGATCAGGAGGAAGTAGCAGATGATTGTATAAATAACTTCCATGTTCACAGTCCTTGGTCCTCATAGAAGGCTTGAGCCACCCCAGGTATCTGCTAGAGAAGCAACATAGTTGGGCACAAGCAATCCAGGAAGCTTTTGGAGTGCACTGATGACAACTTCATGATGCAGGCAATTTAGGAGTTTAAGTAGGGAGATGCTGGTTTTGGCTTGGTGCTGAAAACAAGGAAGTGGTCAAGGGCAGTCTTGGCTGCAGTGAGCATGGAATGGTGAAGGTTCAGAATTTTAAGAGGAAAGAACAGGGCAAATAGCAGGATCATGGCCCTGGCCTCCAGGGAGCAGACTGTGGCTTGTTCAGGGACCTGCTTGAAGAGTTCTAGCAGGTAGAAAGCCTGTGCTGGCTGGCTGGCAAAGGTGTAACTTCTTTAACTACTTTCACTGGTTGAAGTGATACTGAACTCTTGTTAGTCTTACTATAAATATTGTTGGGTTTTACTTAATCCTTTATTATAAGAAATAACTTCCAACATTTCTTTGTGAGTTAGCTTTGTGTAAGACTACTTTTGCTTCATTTAATACTTGTGTAGTTTGCTTTGTGTAGTATTACTTACATATTTGTTGCTTTTAATGTAATGAATTAATTTGGCAAGAGATTAACCAACCCCCTTGCATTCTAGCTAGTCCTCAGAGATGGGGGGTTAGGGGCAGCTGGATTTACCTCTTTATAGATATTCTAATTACTGCTGTAACTATAGGCCTGACACCAGATGTGTTAGGACCACGGCCCATGTGCTGTAGGTCAGGTTACGTTCAGGAGAAGCAGTCAGGTTCATGAATAGTATGGTTTATTCTTATGCAACATCTGCAGATTTTTTGAGATTGCCTATGATAAATGCACAAACTGCAGGTTGATTTTTATAGCACTACACAAAAAAATTGCAGTCATACACACTTAATTTCTAGATATTCATTTGGCAGAGCTGAGGGCCCAAATCTTAACCAAAAGGCATACCTTCTGGGGGGGGGGGCGAGGAACACAAACCTGTTGATGTCTCCCTCTGATCTGGCATTGGATTATCATCCCTCTGAGTTAGATACAAACTTGGGATAGTATTTTTCTAAGTATGTATGCGTGAGTGGGTGGGTCTGTGGCCAAGCCATTGTTTCTTGAGTATCAACGCAGCACATTCCTTGGTGCAAGATGTGTGTTGGTTTTGTGGGAAAAGAGGAAGAATGAGAGAAGGCTCACAGAGTTCTGCAATATAGTCCCCGAGAGAAGGGTAAGAGCAGGAAATTTAATCTTCATAGTCATGTCACATATTCCTTGAAGTGGAAGAATGGGAGTCCATGGCCTTTACCTCACATTCCTCCTTTGTGCCATGGCATCACAAATAACTGGATCTCCATCCTGTCCTGTATTTGTTGTGGGCACTATGTGTTAGGGAAATATGTGTTTTGCAGGTTTTTTGCTGGTTTTACCACACTTCCAACAATATTGAAGAAGCTTAAATTTGAATGTTAGTTTCTAGCTACATAAAAATGATTTTCAGCTGATTTAATGAGTTAATGAGACTACTGTTCCTCTTAGCATAGCAAATGTGGTTCTTAATTTTTATTAGGTAGTGTTAATATTATGAAATGCTTTACTTTATATCTCTGTTTTGGAATACATTTCCCTTTTTGTCTGTTTTTGAAATGGTAGAAAACTTTCCATGGACCTTTACAAGGTTTTGCCTTGTATAGGAGAGAAGAAAGGATTGCTGGGGTGAGAGAGGCTGGTTTTATGACTTCAAGGTACACCCCAGTGCCTTGAGCTTGTGGAAAGCATTTAGAGTTGAACCGAGATATGTCAGAAGTTTTGAATTACAGGAGTATTCATGGAGAACAAGAATGTTATTAGAGCTGGAAAAAATCCTAGATGTTATCAAAGGAAACCTGCAGGTCTAGCTATTGTTGCATGTTGTATTTTAAATTCTTGCTATTTAAAAATTAGAATGAATAAAGATAAGGAAGAGAAAATTTTGATTCTGATTGTTCTGTGCTTTTTGTATGCCTCTGTAGTTGTACAATACTGTTCTTTTGAAGGAACGCTGCTCATAGAGTGCAAGCTGTAATGGTGACAGCCAGCTGGAATACTTCCTGAAGATGGACCACTCTAAATGTATACTGAATAATGGAAATTTCATGTCGTCTGTTCTTGCCCTATTGTTCCTATCTACACATTGTCCTCTTTTGGTTCCACTTTAGCTCCTGATTAATCATACTCCTTTTGGATCCGTTTTTCTAAGGCAGTAGTGGTCTCCACACTTCCATATGTTTGGGTGAAACAAAGTTTAACTGCTCATACAAACTGCTGCTGTTCAAGATAGGCACTTGTTTGTTTCGTTTGAATGTTCAGAGTGAAAGTTGTATTTACTTGATTTTGTAATATTGATAATTGAATATTGATAAACTTCAGCAATGAAGATTATGTGCCAGTTTGTACTGATTTCTGGTAGGTTTTAAGGGATATATTTTCTTCAGCATGAAGGAGAAAAGGTGTTGACCCTTACTGATTTCTTTAGAGACCTTCCTGTTTAGGAAATCCTGAGGGTGAAAGTAAGTACAGTAGATATGAGACCATTTGAAGTGAATTAGTTTATGAAGAAATCAATGTAGTACAAAGGACTTGCATTGGACTCCACAGAAATTATTCACTGACTGTTGAAAGTAAGTGTGGTACATAAAGAGTTTGTGTAGTCTCTGAAAGGGTTAGTTTTCCAAAGACTTCAGATATTTAAAAAGGAATGTTTGGGTTTTCAATAGTTCAGCATAATCTGTCATCTTCTCCTCTGGCTGTTTTATGTCTATTGGATACTATCATCTGGCTTTTAGACCAGAAGTAAACTATATTAGGTATCATTGTGCAAGACTAATACTTCCATGTTGTCTTGATCACCAAAGTTGAAATCCGAAGTCATTTTATGCTCAGTTTTCATTTCAGAGGTGAAGTTTTCATTTTTTTGAGTCTTCAAAAAGAGCACAAGCTACTGACTTTTTCTAAATGAAAGCACATTTAGAAATGTTCATGTTGTACTATTTACAGCTTACTCTGCATATACTGTTCAAAACCAAACTTAATCCTTTTGAATATCGTAAGAGGTTTGTCAAAGCCTTTTTTTATAACATTAACTTACTGGGAGATGTGGTTTTCTGGGACTATCACTGTGTATGGAAGAATATTGCTGGTAGACTAGTGTACTAATTTTCTGTATTTATCATGCAGAGTAATAAGACAATTGACGGTCAACCAAGGAATGTGACATTTGTATCTAAAGACTGTGATGCAGATGCACCTGAAGGTAAGATAGATAAATATCTTGTGTGCCCAACGTGGTATGTGCATGCTCAGCTGTAATAAGCAGCTCAGTCTCTTTATGACTTTGATTTGCTTTAGTCTCATGTGAAGCTTTGATATATAGCTATGTCTAGAAAACAGCTTACTTATAGCTTATTTAATCCATTTGAAGAAATCACTATTTTTAGTAGAAACCATGTGTAACAATGCATTCCAGTTAACTTGAAAATCTCCCATTTGCTTTAACGTGTGTAGAAGATCTTAAAAAAAAAAAAAAACCCAACTAGCTGGTGAATAGTTTAGCATCTGAAGTGTCACTTCAGTGTATATGTTTTATGATAAACATGCAGAGAAGTATTCTTTTAAATTTCACACTGTACTCAAGAAAACTAAGATCTGAAATTCAGTGTAACTTCACAGGTAAGAGAATTCTGCAGTTTTAGATGTAAATATGGGCTGTTTCATGAACAATAATACCAGTGCAATGAGACATTTTAGGCTATTTTCCTGTAATCCTCTTACTCTTATTCCCTATAAGTCTTTCTCATCTGTGTTATTAACCATACCTTTTTGACCAGTTATTTGGGCAGGAGTTATATTGTGGGTATTCTGGAGCTCTGAGTAGTGACTAGCAAGCAATGGTTAACTGTGGAGCTTTCCTTGCATTTCCAACTATGCAGACGTTAATATTGAGGTTTTTTTGAGAGAACAATAACTATTTATTTAGTCTTTTTCTTCTGAGAAGGTTGACTAAAGCTTAGACTGAGTCTTTGCCTGGTTTCATTAAAAAGCAAGCTAATTGAAATCATGCTGGATTTGTTTTTTATGTTGTTGCCTTTCTCCTTTCTTTTTCTTTGCATATAGACAGTTTTTGCACAGTTTCAATTGCACTAGCCATTGCAATACTGGTGCTGCTGTTTAAGGTCACCATCAATTTTATTGATTGCTTTGGTCTCTTGTTTAAAAAAATTGATCTCAGCAAAAGATTTATGGCCTTCAGAATCCAGGTTTTTTCAGGCTGAAGCTCTCAATTGTTCTCACTCTCGCAAACTTTCAGGTCCTCTGTATAAAGGAGTTGAATTATATATGCATTTATACAGTTATAAAAGGGCTTGACAGTGTTTGTTAATTGATAGAAAGATAAATAGTTGTCCTGTGTTCTCATCTTTATTACCAGTATTCTGTATCTACTGAATTCTTCTATGCTTCCAGAAGATCTTAGCAGCTCCCGGGTTTTCTTCCTACTTGTTTTATTGGGAAAAATAATATTTAATTTTAAACAATTTAAATGCTAGTGGAGAAAACTGGATCATTGGTTCTTTGTTCCCAGTCTCAGGCTGTGGTCTCTTTTGTAAGGTGTTTCCCTTGTATTTAAACTCATCTTCAAATTTAGTATGTAGGTGTTAGTCTTATTCCTGGTGGTTCATATTGTTTCCCAAGGGAGATGTTGTTTTTCTCCTCTCACCAATATTTAAATCATTCATCCACCTTTCTTTTTGATGGCTATTTTTAGACTTAATGCAGTTTTAAGTGTGTTGATATTTTGACAAATGTAATTGTTCAAATCGTTTTTAAGCTACCATGTTTTTGTGATTAAAAATAGAGACTCTTCTGTGGCACTTTAGAAGAGCAAAACCTGTCATCTTTCAAAATGAGCAGGTTGTACAGATCTCTGTTTCTTGTAAACAGTTTCTTGGCTTGCCTAGTATTTGCTGGGAGAAGAATACACTCACTGGCATTGATAAGCTCATTAGTCTTGATTTTTCTGGAAGAAATTTAAATAGTCTTATATCCTCAGACTTTGCTTAATCATAGGAGCTGGGGTTTGACTAAAATAAACTTCCTAAATTCCACCTATGCTTGATGATATTTTGAGTACTTTGAGTGATTTTATTTTTTTTTTTTCTTTTCCCCTAATTTGTTTTGATCTGTGGAAACAATATAGCTGATGCTTTAAACTAGTGTTTTAATCTGATGTGCTGAATGCAAGAGTTGGCCTGTGTAAATGATGGCTTTGGTTTGTCATCATTAATATATTGTTGCACATGAGTATCTTTGAGTCATGTTCCCTTTTCTTAATAGGTAAGAGGTGGAGAAGGTATTGATAAGCTGTCCTATGCTAGCCTAATGTAAGTAGTAGATAGATGGATTTTTCTTAAATGTGAATGTTAGTATGATCAAAAAGCTATAGTGCAGTTCTAACTAGAGGTACAGTCAGGCCATTAAAGTGTTTTTATAAATAAAAGGAAAGTTTCTTTTGTAATGCTCAACTTCTTTTAAAAGAAAGTTGCATTAGTAAAAACACTTCATTCACTATTTCATCTAGTCAGCTTTAGAAAATGGAGATGTAATGCTTGCCTTGGAGTATCTGCCATTTTTAATACCTGATAATGAAAATAACTGTTGTAAATGCTGCTCTTATGCTCAGTGATCAGATAGAACATGTTTACAAGTGAAACATCTTTCAAAGGTAGAAGCTAGATATTTTTATTACAAGTTCTATTGTTTTTAAGGATATAAGATACAGAGCAAAAATAGATGCAACTAACTTCAAATTAAGATAAAGGCTGGCCAAGCACTTGTAGATTTTATTGACTTCTCTGGTGCTAGGGTTTTATCTTATGTAAATCACTGAACTGGAACTAAAAGCAAATATTGATTTGTCTTCTCAGCACTTTTTTGTATTATTTAAACTGAATTAATTCTAACAGGTGTTTTTCCTTAAACCTAAACCAAACCTTTTAATGGCTGTGCTGATAGATAAGGTTATAGCAATCTGCTCTGTCTTACTGAATACATAGGTGTTGTAGATATGATCTCTTACTGTAACAAAGTACATTTTTTTTCTTTGAGATGGTAGAAGAGACCTGATCTGATCTTGTTGTAGTAACTAATACTCTCAAAGGCTTCAGTATTAAAACTTCAGGATTTAATGGGCAGTGTTGTCTATATATGCATTTCAAACAAGTGTTTTGTTTAATGAAAAGTACAGTTACACTTTCTGGAGAAACATAAGGCAGTTAATAGTATAAAAACCACACTTTTAAGTATTTACAATTAAATATATAATTTATGGGATTTTAGCAAGCTTTGCTGCATGAAAGCAGACAAAATAATGTCTTTTTACTCCTGGTATGCAGAAGGTGTATATGCTTTATACTGAATGTCAGAGGCTGTAATAGCATAACTACATGAAATAGAAGCTGAAAAATAATAGAGCAGGCTACGTCTTTTAATTCAGTAAAGTACCTTTTCTTAGTTATGTTTAAATATATTTCACAAAAGACTTGTGTTCTGGTTAACAGACTTTTTAAAAGCTTCTTAGTCTTTTGGAGCAGCAAATTTAATATATTTGTTATAGGTAAAAAAACCCTAGTTTTCATTGTTCGATACAGTTGGGCAAAGACCTCATTTGATCATTGCCTTCAAGGACTAATGCCAGCAGAATTGTTGGGTCCACAGTTCAGCTGAGCACAAGGTAAAGCAAAGGAGTTCAGTTATGGGATTAAGACTCTTGCAGCTGGACTAATGCATTGAAAATTTGGTATAGGTTTAGCTAAACAGGTTAATGAGTAATGTAAATGAGCAATGACTCAGCTGCAAGCCTGGATATGAGACTTTTCCCAAGCTTAATTGAGATCTGATAAACACTATCTGCCTCTTTCTAGATCAGAAAACTGTGAAAGTTGTTTTTAAGCATCATTCACATTAAAGGCATAACTTGCTATAAATCCCCCTTGGATTCTCTCATTTCCTTAATTGGTGAAATGAGCCTTACCCGAGGCCTGTGAAGTGCTGGGTACAGTCTATCTGCTGGGCCTTTTGCATAGACTCCAACTGCATGTAAAGTAGGAAAGAAGAAAGGTTATCTCCATGTCTAAGACTCTGAACTGAACAGGACTTACTTGTGCTGATTTAGATCTGTGCCACCTTATAGGACTGTCTTGATTTTCAGCTGACGAGTGCAAGACTTCAGTCTTTATCGTAGGATGAATAAAGGCTAGATGTAGATATTACTCAAGCTGAAAAGGAACCCCAAATATGAATGTCAAAACAGGAGTGTATTTGTTTTCTCCATCATAGAAATCCAGGAGGCATGCAAAACAAAAGCACAAGCAAGTTGGTTCAGTATTAGTGAGTTTGTATTAAATCAGTAATTTTGTATTATGTGTCTTATGGCCATAGATTACCACTTCCACATGGTTGTTTTAAATGAATTAATTGGCAGTTATAAAATGCCTTAGAAAAAGCCTAAATGAGGATTTTAGTGAGAACTTTATCCATTGTCCTGTTACTGAAATGTTGGAAGCTACTTCTGATGGTGTAATCATCTTTTTATCTTAGTACAGACAACTGATGAATTCACTACATAACATGCTTAAGAACAGCCATGCAGAAAGCTTGGACAGCAACCTGTAACTACAGCTGGTAAAGCTACATACATGCTTCCTGTCTAGCCTCAAATATGGCTTGCCCAATAGAATTAGAAAGGATCAATTCATGAAGATGGTATTTGTCACTAAGACATGTCCTGCAGCTAAGGTTGGATGAATTACATTGGTCTGGGCAAATCCTATCTGAACTGAGAGAAGCCTGACTGGATTACAGTCATATCTAACATACTATGTGTCTGAAGGAGGCAGAGAATCAGAAAGGGTGGGAAGGAAGCCACTGTTTTCAGATCATCATTATCAATAAGAAAATCACTAATAACACATACAACTTATTTAAAAAAAAAAAAAAAAGGCATTGGGTCTTCTAAGTTTGACTCTAATGATGGTTATAAGTAGTTTTGTTTTCCAGACAATAAGCAAGACTTTCCAGCACTGAAGGTTGCCCTCCTTTGTCAAATGCTTCTTTGAGTGTAAGCTGGCTATAAATACTTCTGTCTACAGACAGAATGTGAGATAGTCAATGTAAGGTTGCTAAGGGGTCAAAATCATGTTGCTAAGGGGTCAAAATCATGTTGCTAAGGGGTCAAAATCATGTTGCTAAGGGGTCAAAATCAAATGTTAAAATATCTTCTTTCCCATCCTCCAAGTCCTTTTCCATGTGGCATGATCTCAGGATGGGAAAACAATGATTTCTCACACAGGACAGACATCCTTAAGTGGTCAGCTAAAAACAGTTTGAGGCAAATAGAAGGGACACTACAAAAATGAGGTTAACATTGAAGGTCAAGCGGTGTAACATAGTTTAAAGGAGAAATTTGAACTGTAGGTTTAGACTTGTATTAGCTGATCTTGTAAAATATGGTAGATAGCTAATGGGAAGTGTTTTGATTAGAATGAAAATTACACTGTCTGTTGCCTACTTGCTTTCTGGAATCTTGCATTCATGTTCATTCCTAGGGTATTGCCTTCCAAGTTTAATAGCTATGTCTTTAAGAATTGTTTGCCTTTAGATTCTTAAAAACAAGATGTTCAAGGGAGACTCAGAAAACATCTCTTGCAGAAGTTCAAATTTAAGTCAGATTTAAAGGCAAGAAGTAACAATTCTGTTGCTTGTGTTCAAATGCATCTGGCCAGTGTTTGTAAATAACCTGTTTAGGTTATTAGGTTATTTATATGTACAGTGTTTCAAAAGGTATCTAGTTTCAACCAACACAGAACACTTTCCCTCTGCAGATCAATACAGTGGTTTATTGCTTCCCTGTAGAAAAAAGACATTATTTCTCTTTGTAATTAGCATGGCTTCAGATTTTAGTTGTTGGTTAATACTGTACTTTTTCACTATACACATGGCCTTGTAGCATTAGTATTTTCTTCACTGGAAGGTATTTAATAAACATTAAAATCCAGTCATCCTTTAAATTTACAGAAAATGAGATTAACAGTTAGCTCTTTGAATCTCATTAAATGTTTTTCCTCTAGTCAGTTAATACATACAGATCTTGGCACCCTCACAGATTCTCTGTAACCAAACTAAAATAGAAACCTTATAGCTGTGTGCAATTTTCCATTGTAATGCCATAGCTGTGCTAGAATGAACTTCAAATCTAAAATGGCAGAAAGAGGACTGATAAGCTCTTTGAATGTATAGAGGGAAGTGGTGAGAACTCTTGCCTATGTTTAGCTAAGCTTGTTTGCACATGTTTCTAAGATCTAGTATGCTCCTTCTGCAACTAAATCCTGCATTTCCTGTTCATCCATGCCACTCTATACTTGACTGTTGCAAAAAATGGTTATGTGACCCAGATCACTCAACAGGACTCTGTTCTCGTTATTTAACATTCGGAAACTTTAACAAGTGACTTCTTTCTTCAGTTTTCATCATAAAAGATGGGAGGATCTTACTGGAAACTTCCTTAGGCTATGAAGTCCTACTAGCACTGATGGGACTTGCAGGTTCTTGAACCATTTAATGTAAGCATGCATAGTATGTAGTTATAATCAAGAACTTGTATGACTGCTTCAGTAGTTAATGTACTGCACAGTGACTGCAAATAGCTACCAGTTATCCAGACTTGTAACTTGTTACAAAATCAGATCTGACTATTTGCTATAAAATCAGGCTGATTCATATTGATTACATAACTTTTTGGCTATCTGGGTTTATATTAGGTTGGGTTTGATTTGGAGATATGCAGTATAAGGTATCAGATGCACCTTGTCTGTAGCTTGGGTCCCTGGAAAAAGCAGAGTTTGCCTTCTAAATGATAGCTTGTACCAGATAGGTGGGTTTTTTTCCCAGGCTCCTCATTGGTCCCTGGTTTCCAACTTCCTGTCTTCTCCTTAGCATGCTATATTTTTTCCTTCAGCAGGATTTGATTCCAAATTACTGAGCATCTCTTGCTGAGTAAGGTTGGCTTTTAGACTATTATCCAGCTAGACTTTTGGTTTCTACAGGTCTCCTAGGTGTTGTCTCACTAACACTTCCAGCTAAGCAAAAATAAAAGCAAAAACCGAACAACTGGGATGAAATGGTAGGCAGCTTTTTGTGCTTGCATATTAAATCTGTATTTATAAAGCTTGTAGATAGCTGGGAACTATTGTTTTTACATCTGCTTGATATGCTTCTGTAGTGCATTCCAGTACTTCAAAGTGCTGTCAGCTTGAATTGTTGGAAGCTTAGTGATTCACATCTCTTTAAATGGGGAGCTATTGTAGCTACATACAACCAGTTGGGAAATGTTTTCACTTGCAGTCTGATATGGTATCAGAGGTGTAAATTTGTTGCAAAGTTAACCTTGAGGCAAGCAGTGGTGAAGCTGTGTAGTACTTGCATTGTGAAAGCTGAGGGACTGACAAAGTTTAAGCAATTTCTGGAAGAAGTTAGCTGAGGGAAGGAGGTAACTGTATGGGATGCCACAAACTCAAAGCTGTAAAAGTTTTGTATATTAGCAGATGGATTTTTAGCTAGCGAAACCAAAGGAGCAGCAGCAGAGGGGCTGGATTGTGAAGTGCAAAGGCAGGCTCAACAGTTGAATGGGGCTAGTATGAATTTTCTCTGTGTGTGCATATGTCACAGCGGAGAAGAATATGGAATAAGTGGTGATGTATAGGAACTGCTGAGTAACAGGCAACTAAGAGCATAGTCATTTGTCATACTTAGTCAACGAGAAAAGAAAATACTGCATTTGTGGTTGGGGGCAGTTGTTACAGCTACTCCATGAATCTGTTTCCAAAGAAACAGATTGCTTACTGTAGTATTCCTTCCCCTCAATGGTCTAAAGGGATTCTGATCACTCAACAGGTATTTATGCTAGAAGTAGAAGAATTACTGCTTCTTGAGACAAAAATTAGTTGGACATTATGCAGTGATAAATGTAGAATATGGCTGTATGTGTCTTAGACCATTAGATGTCACTTGGTGTCTTACCTAGCTGGTATCATATGATTTTGTGGGCCATTACATTTCTTGTACAGTATCTTTGTATGGGCAAAGTTACTTAACTTTTTTGGTCTGTTTGATTACTGTAAATTGTCTATAACACTTTGTATGACTTCCCTAATGGAATGTTGACTTGCAAGACAAAATTAAGTAATAGGACTCTTAGTCTGTGTACTCTATAGCCAATACAAGGGTCTTACTTCTGTAGTCTTTCATAAGTGGTCTGAGTTACAACACTTGTCTTGTCAGAGATAAGATATCCAGTTAATAAGTTCCCTTTATTTTGAAGTTTTCAAGCCTGAAATCTTTGCCCTGTACCTGCCTAGTTCATAGGAATGCTATGTTTGTCTTGCTTCCTTTAAAATACTGATACACTACAGCAGAGAAACATTTAATATTGATACTACTTGTAGGTGCCAGATAACATTTAAGGAGGTGTTAAGGAGTAGTGTGTCCAGCTGTGTTCCATGAGTTATAACATCTGAAGCCAACTGTTCTTGCTGTGGTTATTTACTGTATTTGTAAAATGCATTTTAGTGTTGTTGCAGGAAAGCTATAGTAAGAAAACATGAGTCTCTTTAAAACAACTTAGAGGCAGTTGACTTGTTTTATTGTAATGTAGAACTGCTTTGGCCTATGGGAATGTTCTTTGATCTGTAATACAACATGCTGGTTGTCTTAAGTCATATAACTCAAGCGAAGCATACAGGAGTGTCAGTAAGTAGTAAAATAGCTGTGTCATCGTATCTCAGTAGCACAATAAGAAATACTAGAAGTCAACAAAACCCTAGAAAGAATGTGTTGAAGATGTCATAGCTGTTGAAGTTCTTCTGCATCCAGGGTATCAGAGATGTGCATTAACCACCAACCCATATAAACGATCCTGGCCAAATTAAATGATTAAAACTGAGGCCAGATGAAGGCCCAGAAGTAATGCTTGTGCAGAAGACATGCAGGTTTTCCCTTAAATACACTTTGCTAGGTGGAATCTCAAACCTTTTGGAACTTGATGTATAACTTTGGAAGCATACCAAACACTTTCCTGAAGCTTATGTTGCAAGCTGGATTGCAAGCAGCAGCTGCTTTTGCAACACTTTTGAATGATTGGCAGCAGGGCTATATGAAGCTCCAAGTGTTCTTGGATGGATACCTGAAGCTGTGCCTTCAGTGCTTTTAGGATTTGGAATATGTGATGCCTATACATTCTAGAACAGTAAAGCTGCAGGTTTTTCTTTGCAAGTAGTTTTGAGTGTATTTTAAACAAAACTAGGTTCTACTGAAATGGGCATGTAAACTTCTTTATCAGTTTGAGTTTTCCATCCAAAATACCATGTTTAGTGTTAGCTCTATCTGCTTTATCTCTACATCTGCCTTCATGTAATGTGAATTGCAGTGATTCTGAGCACACGCAGGACCTTGAGATAGTCTGTTACAACCTCCCAGCAAGGGTCATGGAATGCAGATTGCTCAAGTCCATCCAGTTGCGAATGTCTTCACAGATTTAGACTCAAACTTTTTTGAGTAGCCTTCTTGAATGTTTAACTATGATGGGGAAGCTTCCCCTATTATCTAATAGGACTATTTCTTGCTGCAACAGTCATCTGTGGTCCTTTGATGCAGGTCTAGGAAGAATCTTGACCTGTATTTTGTAGGCCCCCACTAGATAGAGGTGTCACACACCTCAAACACCTTTACCTCAAGCTGAACAAATGCATCTTCATTGTACACTATGTGCTCCAGCTGTTGCAGTGGTTCTCTGCTCGAGTTACTTCAGTATGTTAGTGCTGCTTCTTTACTGAGGAGCCCAAAGTGGCACTACTGCAGATGAGGTTCCAGTTGGAGTAGAAGGAAGTGATCACTTCCCTGCACCTGCTGGTGGTTAGTGAAGCCTGGTATTCAGTTACACTTTTGAGTTGCAGGGTGAACACTTGTAACTACACATTCTGCTTGTCTGCTGGGACATGAGGTCACTTTCTACAAAGTTGCTTTGTACCTGTTAAGTCTTCAGCCTGCACTGTGGCATAGTGTCACTGTTCCAGGTGCAGGACTTCTCTGTTGAACTTGGAGGACTGTTTCAAGGAGCTGGAAAAATAGGCTCCCTCTGAATCTTACAATCTAGTGTGTTGGGACTCTGGTCCCCGCTTCTCCCCAGTTTGATCTACACATTTACAGAGGATATAATCTGTTTCATTGTCCAGTTGATTAATGAAGAGGTACAAGAAGTGTGCACCTTGGTTTTGACTCAAAGAATGCCAGTGTGTTTAAACTATGTTCTTCACAACAGTTTACAAGTCTTCTAAGAAACTCTTAAGAAACCTTCCTTCTGTATGCTTCTATGAAAACTTAGACAGACCTCATTATCTGTAAATAAGTTCTCATAATTTGAGGTTTTCTGTGCATTAAATGACTTTTTAGGCTTTGAGACTTGTTTATCAACCAATGTGTTTATCCATGTAATTCATCTAAAACTAGCTAACTCACTTCTCAGAAGCCTTTGTTAAAAATATTAGTACATTGAGTCTAAGGGTTTTCTAACTCACTGGAATTAAAAACTTCATCAATGGACTTGAAGTAAAATATAGTTGACTTTTCAGGTAGTTGTGGCTATTAGCACTTGTCATCCTTTGTTTTAAAAAATATTTTGTCATGAATTCTGACTGTTTGGCTTTGGTCTGCACTACATGATATGCTGTATTCTTAAAGTGCTGGCATTATCTATCAGAGGCTTGGTAGCTTTCCATGTATACTTTTGTTCCAAATGATCAGGATATGTCAGTAATATTAGCAATGATCATTCCGGATAATAGTTATATTAATTCAGGTTATTCATTATTCTATCAATATCTAACATGCTAAGTTATGTTATAGTGTGTAATATGTTGGTTAAAAACATTGTGTTATGTCAGCCTATTTAGTAAAATCTTAGTTCAGAAAAAATAACTAAAATTTAGTTAGCTGAACTTATGACACATTCCACCGAAATGCTTTCTCAAGGTCAAACTGTTCTATAATATTTACCATTTAATCCAATTACTGTAGAGAGCCATCTGAAAGTCTCTGAGCTGTTTTTTAATTGAAGTAACCAGCTGGAATGCTGCAGATGGTGTTGACAATACTGTTTGCAATTATGAAGCATCTTCACTTTGCCGCCATTTCTTTCTTTGTCGGAAACTTCACCTTTTCTATGGACATGTCATGCTAGTGAATAAAAGAATGTTTTGAGTGGTGTGCTACTTGACAATTTTTTTTTCCACTGTTTTGTAGGGTAAGTACTATTGGCTGGTGTTAAAGGGAAGGTGAAAAATCAGATTTCTCCGCATAACTGAGATCTAGTCTGGAAAATCAGGAAGGATTAGTTGAGCCAAATTCCTTCCATGTACTTTCACTCTGTGTGTGTTAGTGGAGAAACATGCTTTCTCTAATTAAGCTGGTTTGCACTTTAATTATCTACAGAATGTGCCTATTTGTATGTTGTATCCCTTATGTCTAATAGTAGTGAAATCTAGTTTAACTTATTTTTTGTCTGCTGATGCTGTGTAATAGATTCCAGCAATCAGTCTGCTGCATAAACTAGTATTAACATAATATTTAAAATTGTTCTGTTAGTTTTAAAGTATAACTTATTGGAGAACCATTGAAGGAATGGAGATGTTTCTCTCTCTAGATACAATCATTTAAGACACTATAGGGATTTGCTTTGGGGGGATCATCTTGGCAAGGTCAAGCAGCAGACTTTCCTGAAAAAGACATGCCCTTAACTCCTAACTCTTCTCTCCCCAGGAAATAGTGTGCTATAATATGTGGTATTGGTAAAGAAGCTTGTTACCCGATGTGGAAGTTGGATCTTTAAATAAAATATTTACCTTCAGAAACTGATGACTGTCAGTTTACTATCTTGTTAGATGGCTGATAAAGGTTAAAATATAAGCAGCTGTGTGTCACTCCCAACTTCAGGAGATAGGAAACTACTTCAACTGCACTTAGTGGCTGTTTCTAAACCTGGGGTCAGAAATGAGGGAAGAACAGGCAAATTCTGGGTTGCTTGCTTTCTCTAGTGTTCAGATTGGTTAGATAACCAGCTTCTGCTCTGAAATGGGCTTTGAAGCCTGGTAAATGAGAGAACCAGCAGATTGTGTTATACCCTTAGCATGAACTCAGTGTAGCTCTCCTTGCACTGGAGAGATCTATCAGGTGGCTCGTGTCCTGCTGGCTGCCCTCTGACATAACTTCTTAAATGTTACAGGCTTGGTGTCTTACACAAGCCTTTATGCTGCTTGTCTGCAGTCTTAAGAATGCTTTGACAATTTAAATCTTAATTCTGTTAAAATCTGCCATGGCATAATGGAGAATACTACGTGAGTAGTCTTTAGATGTGGCTATATTTATGATGTTACTCCTAAGATTTAACCAGTACTGTCAGGTTTTGGGTAGGGTACAAATATGCCCTTTGCTATTTGGGTAATGAAAGGCCAGTATGTGGTAGGGTGTTTTTTTTGCTTACATGACCCAACATAGTAATTGATTTTTTTTTTTTTTACCCGAATTATGCAATGTTGGTAGAGACATTTTTTATAAGTACTGAAATGTGTTTTTTAATACAGAATCTGCTTTGTACCCCCTTATGTCTACAGTGGATCTCAAATGGGAAGTGAGTAACTAGGACCTGTCAGAACAGGCAATAACTGACACATCTGTAGGAGAAATTGCACCTAATAGTAATGGGGTTGTCTGTAACTCTTGGCTCAGTGTTACCTGTTTTCACATTCTCTCCCATAACAAATACTCCTTTTCTATACCTCCTTCGTAGAGGAGAGTAAATTTGATTTAATGAAATGTGATTGTTCTGCAGAGCTGAATAGTCTCCAAAACTGTTGAATTATTATCCTATAAATTGGAATTAACTGATTTTTGTTTGTTCCGTGTTAATCAGCACTATTTGCTTTCCTTTTTAGATCAGTGTATTGTTACTCGGACATACCTCTTCCTTCATAAATTTTGGTTCTTCAGTGCTGCCTATTACTTTGGGAACTGGGCATTCATTGCAGTAAGTACTTTGATTATAAAGATCCCTGAATCAGGTTGGATGATTTACAGCAGTTGTCACTGAATCAACACATCTGTCATTTCATTTTACATATATTGCCCTTGTATGCCCCTTAATTGAGTAACAGTATCTTCTACTTATTTAAAATTTACAGGTCTTCTTAATTGGATTAATTGTTTCATGCTGCAAAGGCAAGAAATCAGTCATTGAAGGTGAAGTGGATGAAGATGATTCAGACATGAGTGATGATGAACTGTCTGTTTATTACCGTTGATAGCTTTTTGCATTCAGGATGGAAAAATGTAATTTAAAGTTATGTTGAAAGTCATACCGATGTGGAATTGGTATCCAAATAAGCATCCTTGCACCTATAAAAATAGAGAAAATAAGTGTACTCATGTAAAGGGGTAAAAAACTGAATATCACTTTTTGAGTATCACTGTTATATCAGAACAAATATTGAAGTTGGGTTTGAATAATATATAGAAAATATTGTTTTATGATTAAATGTATATGTAACTTTCTGATGTACAATTTGATTAACTATTGTAACTATTTCATAATTCATGATGCTTTTCTGTTAAATTAGCTTTTCTTAAATACTGTCATGCCTAACTTGTAGGACTTTTTTTATTCAAGCTCATAAATAAAACTAGCTGAAATCCTGCAAAGCAGCTGGTGCAAACATTACCAGAAAGATTTGGATAAGATTTTCACTTTCTTAAGGATGTGACTTGACTTTTGCATTTAGTTTTGCTGGTGTTTCTGGGATTCCCATATAAAGCTATAGTTAACAAGAGACTGTCCTGTAAGTATGCCAGAAACATCCACTTGAGTGGTGAGTTCCCAGTCTGTGAAGAGTAAGTTATTTTCATACTGTTATCCCCACTGAGTTACCACAGGAATCCTCAACTGTGAGGTGGCTTTTGCTCTATCAAAGGAAATAATTAGTGTAGAGGACAATATTCAGCATTGTTGCAGTGTTTTAGTACAAATCGGTTCTGAAACTGCCAGGTGCCTGACTTAGTAATAACCAACAGAATAATTAAGATGTGATTAATTTTTAACTTATTTTTCTCTTCAATGCAAATTGTCTAGCTTGAAGTTTTCTTTCAATATTTAATGTAAATGTGGTCAACTTGTTTACAAGCCAATATGTTTGTATAAACACACTTCAGAAATGGTTTTGTCTTTTGTGTTGTCTTTTGTAAAGTAATGTTCTTTTAACTATATAGTTACTGAGCTATATTTCTAAGGCTGAAAGATATCTCCAGATAGCCTTTGACAGACTCTGAAAGAGAAAATGTTTACACATTTTTAAACTTCTAATGCTACCTGAGAGAAATTATAGTCCATGCAACCACATGGAAATGTAACTTAGGTAATCATTTTATAAGACTCAGTGTTAAATAATTATTGAAATGTAGGGAAATTATTAATGTCTGCTTACATGTTTGCAAGCTCTTAAAACTGATAGTTTTTCATTCAGTTATTTCAAAAACAGTCTGCTTCCTGCAGTATTTAAAAACAGCAGGCTCTCAGGAACTTTGGAGTTTTAATTTAGTTTTGGTATTTCAAGAAGTCTTAGGTGAGTTGCTTAGTTAATGTATGAACACCAGGAACAGGCGTTGGGGCTCTTACAGCAACAAACATCACTGAAGTCTTTTAACAAGCCTTCTGTGCCAGTTGCTCCAATAATATACATGTTTATGTGGCAACCTGGAAGAATTGCTTGATCACGATCTGCAAATATGCAGTGAAGTCTGCTCAACTAATAGAAGTCAGTCAGTTTGCTACCAATGAGACATTTGAAAGGACAAATGTATTCAAACACTGATAGTAGGTACTTAAACTTGACTAGGGAGTGTGAGATCCCTTTTGACTAGAATTAGCCCAACACTATTTAAACATGACTGTTGAAGGTTGCAAGGAGTAGTTTATAAGAAGTTCAAGTAACTCAAATGGAAGGTGGAACCTGATGTTGACTGGCTGGAAGCTGCATCCAGAAGATACCAAGAACTTAAAGTATTCTTCTTTGTGCGTGCCCTGATGAAAAACTTAATTGAGATTATTTAAATAAAGTTAACTTCTCAGAACTTCTCCCTCTTTTTGTGGGTCTTATTCACATTTCATCTTCAGCTTTATCAGTGATAATTATCACTTTGTTCTTTGGCTGTATCATGTACAGTTTTGTTAGTCTTTCTGGGTGTAAGATTGAACTGCAATACCCAGTTTTGCAGAGTTGTATCCATTCTGTCTTAAATTCTCACTGGGGAGATTGCTGCTTGTCTGGGGAAGATTGGCAGGAACCTGTTGGTTTTGTGCTACATAGCTGCTTGCATGTTGCATGTAGGCTTAGATGCCTAGGTATATGTTGGTATAGGTCTCCCCTGTTTCCGGGCTTTTCTTTATTTCCAGCTTCTTCCCAATCCAGTCCTGATTCCTGTCTAAACAGTCTATATGGGGAAATACAGTGATCCGCCTTTGAATTGGTGGCTTTGTCTCTAGTATATTTAATTGGGGATTCACTAAGTACCACTTGAGCCAGGTATTCACCAGATTTCCAATGAGCCCATTCTTACTTGCAGATAGCAAGAAGCAGGCTTCTGCATGAGAGTTCGAAAGTTGTTTCAGATATTTACTGTCACCTTCTGTCATACAAGTAGTAAATAACTGTCAGCATTTACCAGAATTATTCTTCCTTTTCCACATCTTCACTAAAATATCTCAGGAGTTCAATGAACCATTTGACTGTCAAGGTTTTAAAAGATTTTGTATGTACTAGAGCACTTACGATGAATATACACTCAAGAATTTTAATTAACACTTCATGTGATGGAAACCTGACACATTTTTAACTGTATTGTGCCTTTAAAATTAAGTAGAGGTGTTTTTGAAGTTTAATGAGTGATGAACTCACCAACTGTATTTGATACATCCAGTATCACTTGAAGAAAACTGGCAGTAAAATTTAAGATGGCCCTGGTTTAAAATACTTGGCTTTGATCAATGCTTGCAGGAACTTTAAGAAACAAAACTTCCAGTATATTATTTTCTATCTCTCTTGTGATGTCTTCCATAAAATACTTGCAAATAAAACAATTACTTTTTCTTCCATAAGTTATCCCTGTTGTGGCTGCACTGGTATGATTGGAGTAGTTCACTCATTTAGCTGTTAGTCCAGAGTTTTCTGTAGGTTTCAGAGCAAGTTTGAACTTTGCAGTCATGTTAAATACAGTATTCTACCTTATAAACAAACATCTAACATCTTTAACTGAGTCTTTGCAGATCTCAGTTTTCTAGACCAAAGTCACTTAAGGCATCAGAATTGTTTCACAGCTTTGATTATATGAATGATATTACAAATCCATCTCTGTAGTGTGAGCTTTCAAAACTTCTGAACAGGTGTAAGCTATTGTCAGAGCTGGCTTAAGTTAGATTTTTGTTGTTGTTGTTGTTGTTGTACTTTTCTAGTCCTATTCTACCATGCTGGAGGATGATGAATATTTAGAAACTAGTGAGCCTTAAATCTTGTTGACATGTCAGGCATAAACTGTGGTCACCAGAAATATGTTTAATAGAATTCAGCAATTATATATGTCAAATGGCTTCTTATCTTGCTTCTTGTTTTACAGTGATTGATAGTTCATCTGGAGTTACAAATCATAAATACAATAAAGCTTGTCTGTTTTGGTTCTTAGTTGAAAGCTGACAGTTCGCTACAGATTTCCTGCTGATTGCCAGAAACAGATGAAAAGCCTTTCTTGGTAAAGAATGCAAAGAAACATCAGCTACCTTTTTGTATTTTCTGCTTTGACTTGATTGAAAACAGGAATGTACTAGGTAGAGCATACCTGTACCAGAGTCATGCCACATAGAATGATAACTTCACGGTCAGATAACGTGACAATTTTAAGTTAGAAACTAATGAATCCTTCCAATGCTCCTGGTTTTGCTTCTGAATAATCAGTGTAGACATAACTCTTCAGATTCTTTGAGATGTTTTCTACTGCTTAGAAACTGTATTTCTTGGGCTCACAACTGTGTTTTATTGGACTCTTAATATGAATTCCTGAATTGGATGGTGGCCTACAACAGCATTTTGAAAAACATTACCCCTGTGTAGAAACAACTATGTGATTTATTCTAAAATACTGGTGACTACTGGTGTCTGTAGCAGACTTAGAGTTGAAGTGTTTAAGGAAACTGATTAATTGTGGAAGGTAATTTGTCTCTGTGTGAATAGATATTCAAACCATTCTAGCAGCAATGAAACAGTTCTAGGTATGGATAGGGAAATAAAGCACTGCTTGTGAAATTAAGCACAGGAAAGAGATTCATTCCTTTCTAAAATTGTTGCAAATAACTTGAAATACTTAAGCTGTAACATTTTTCAGGCTCTTAGGTTGAAGAATATAGTTCATATTGGTGTCTTACATGAGTGTAGATCTGTTCTTTTGCAACATTCTGTAGAGTCAGCTTTCTTGCAGATAAAGCTATGAAATGAAACCAAGAATCACTTCTTTTCCTCTAAATGTGTATTTTGACTACTTCTCAATAGAAATAAAAGCCTTGTTTTGATTGTGGTAAGATATCATTTTCTGTTAATAGTCCAAATTTTAAAACAAATTCTGCTTCTAAATTAAGATACTTGCCAATTCTGGATAATTAAATGTATCAGAAATTCTAGTGTTCTTGACCAGCTTTAGTGAGTTGTGGTTGTTACAGAAATTATCTGGAAGTTGGGCTAATTTTAACATCCTCCTATTCAGAGAGATTGCATGACTGATAGCACTTCAATCAAATTTATAGTTATAGAGAGGATTATTTCTTTGAAATAAACAGATAATTTAAGCATATTAACAAAATCATATTTATAGCTTCCTTCCAGACTCACCTCTAGGAAAAGGGCAATATATTTAGAGGATTGGTGAGAATTTTTGTTTCTCAAGGACTGATTTTAGAGGTAAGCCACATAGATCTGCTAAGTTTCCTGATCCCCCTGTGTTCACCCAAAAGGACATGTGGGGCCCTCCCTTATAACAGCTAATTAATGTTGAATCTTAATTTTGCTTGTTATAAATGTATCTGCTTTTTTCATAGGATCATTTGGGTTGGGAAGGACCTTAAAGATCACCTAGTTCCAACCCCCTGCCATGGGCAGGGACACCTCCCACTAGCCCAGGTTGCTCAA
The DNA here is from genome assembly GCF_003259725.1 of Athene cunicularia. NCBI lineage: Eukaryota > Metazoa > Chordata > Aves > Strigiformes > Strigidae > Athene > Athene cunicularia. The sequence continues at coordinate 31,744,320 of NW_020799097.1, read as the reverse complement.
AGCCCCGTCCAACCTGGCCTTGAACACTGCCAGGGAGGGGGCAGCCACAGCTGCTCTGGGCAACCTGTGCCAGTGCCTCACCACCCTCACAGGGAAGAAATTCTTCCTTAGATCTAAATCTACCCTCTCTCAGTTTATAAACCATTACACCTCATCCCATCACTCCCTGATAAGGAGTCCCTCCCCATCTTTCCTTTAGACCCCCTTTAGTACTGGAAGGCTGCTATAAGGTCTCCCTGGAGTCGTCTTTTCTCTAGGCTGAACCCCTATATCTTCAGCCTGTCATTGTAAGGAAAGTGTTCCAGCCCCCTGATCATCTTTGTGGCTTCCCTTGGATCCTCTCCAGCAGATTTGTGCCCTTCTAATATTGGGGGCCCCAGAGCTGGACAATACTGCAGGTGCAGTCTCATGAGACCGGAGTACAGGGGGAGAATCAACCTGCTGGCCACACTTCTCTTGATGCAGCCCGGGATGCGGTTGGCTGTCTGGGCTCTGAGTGCACACTGCTGGCTCACAGTCAGTTTTCCACTAATACCCTGAAGTCCTCTGCAGGGCTACTCAATCCACTTCAAGCTTTTTCTCCAGAGAAAATATGCAAAATATGCAACTTAAATTTTTGCAGCAATTTTGAAGAATGGTGTCAAAACTCTTATCGTGAGAATTCAAATGTCTTGAGTGAAGATAAAGACTATGAGAATATTTAAAGCAAACATGAAGCTGAACATGTATGTAGTTCCTGATGAAATTCAAGTGTGGATATGTTTTTTTTCACCAGAATGTATTGAACTTCCCTTAAGGAAGTAAAATACAGATTTATTAGCGTCTCTTCTTCTGCGAAGCTGCTTAAAAATAAATCACGATGTTACTGTGAGCTATATAGAGTTTGAAAATTCTCCTGAGTAGTAAGCATATCACTTCAACTGAGAGAACTTTGGAGTCAGGACAGCAAGAACTTCTAATAATGTGAATGTCCATGATGTCCTCCCCCCACCTTAAACTTGCAGTTTATGGACTTAATGCTGTATTAAGCATTTGAAGGAATGTCCTGGGACTGAAATGTTTCTGACATTTAATATATAATATATATTACTATTATACGCTTAATTCTAAACTTATAATCAAAGAATGGTTTAGGTTGGAAAAGACCATTAAGCTCAAGTCCAACAGTAAACCTAACACTGCCAAGTCCATCACTAAACCATGTCCTTAAGCACCACACCTACATGTCTTCAACTTGAGTTGTACTTTTTCTTCTCTAAACTTTTAAGTTGGAATGGTGCAAATCTACGTGCTTATTGCCTGCTGACTTTGCATCCTTTCCAAACAGAAATAATCAAGATGCTGACGGCAGGTTTATCTGATTTGCGTGGAATATTCTTTTAGAATGGGACAGAGAAGAAAAATTCAAGTTATTGTAAAAAGTGTTCTCCTCTGTTCTGATGTTCATAGTCCTGAATGTAGAACAGCTGCTTATTTGAACCTGAAAGTTAAGTTCTTAACAATGGACATATCTCTTTAGTGCATGGAGAAAAAGTATCACAATTATAAAACGTTAGCTCCAGAGACATCCTCATTTTCCCAATGATGAAGCAGGTACTTTATTCAGAAACTGATCTTGAAGAAATAATGTTAGTTTTACTAACATCCTTGACTAGAAAAATATGCCTTTCAAGTTGCGTAGACACTGATAAGAGGATTATTTTACCGTAGGATTTTAAAAAATGAGGGGTGTAGTTCCTACTGAAAACTGAAGGGACATCAGATCCTGGGTGATTTGGAACATGCTGGTTTGTGCTTAAAGTACTTTGGACAAGTACAAAGCAAACGGTTTTCCTTCCCAGTTCATAAAGAAATTAAAAAAAAAAAAAAACAACAAAAAAATCCTTTTAATGAATGGACTTGAACATGACAGTAGTTTTTATGTATTTAAAAATGCATTCCTGAAAAATTAATACTTGATCAATGCAATTATTGTAGAATGGTTTTTGGGCTTAACTAGTCATGTCCCTGCTTCTGATAGGGAGCAGAAGGGTACTGTCAGAAGCTGGATTGCATCTTTCCTGAACTAGCTTTGAGCACAGGGTTAGGAGATTTAATGATAAAGGACTTTTTTTTTTTTTTTTTTTTACATACTATTTTAATATGTGATTCTTGGCCTTGTGCTATTTAAAGCCTGTCCAAATATATCTGACAATATGCTGTGAGATGCTGACATCTCTTGAAAAAGAGTGTGTTTGAAGCAGCAATTTTTCATAGACAAGACAAAGGTTGAGAGAAAAGACTCTTGCATGTGCTAGATGTGCAGAATAATTTAGAGCTTGCACCACAGAGCTCAACACTACCCAGATTTTAGACAGTCTGGTATCTGAAGATTCAATGCTGCTTCACTCTAGGCTAATTTGCATCATGAGGAGAGTTTACGCTGCGGGATGGTGTGTGCAAAACTAGAGTACTAAAAAGGTGCTTGTTGGTTACAGGTGTGCATAGTATAAACCTGGTGTGTAGCTTCCTATGTTTGATCTATAAAGAGGCTTTCACTGCTGGCAGGGAATCAGATTTCTCTACTATGAGAGGACAACTCATCTAGTTGAAGAAGTCCCTACTCATTGCAGGGGAGGTTGGACTAGACGACCTTTAAAGGTCCCTTCTAACCCAAACCATTTGAAGAATCATTCTCTTGATGAGTTAGATCTCAAGAGCTATATTGCCTATTTGGGAATGTACTAAAGAGATGAACATTTGGTGGAAGCTGGTTAGGGGCTGAGCCTAGATTTTTAGACCTGGCACTTGAATTGTTTTAATCAACCCTTGCTATGAATGTAAAAGGTGTGGGCAGAACTTAGTCTGAGCAAGTACTCTCTGAATTCTGAGCTATCTCATTTTAAACAGACTAATCCCAGGTATTTTTAAAAACTACTAATGCATGATTTGGGCTACCAGGCTTTCTAGATATCTGTAATTAAGGTGTTTAGAGATGTCCTTTTCTGAAGATGTGCCTAACATCTGATTTACCCTGTTTGAAATACAGCTGGGACTACCCACTTCATGCAGTCAACCAGCTGACTGCAATACCAGCCCAGTACTGGTAGATCATGACAGCATCCTCAATTTGAATTGAACAAACTTTTGTTTTCACACCTGGTAAAGAATCCTCATCACTGCACTGAGGGAGAAATCTATATCCCTGCTGTCGAACTTGATGTATTGCAGACTTCTAAAAATCTGTTGACATTGAAGAGAGAAAAGCAGAATCACCAACTTCTATAGCCAACTGCTCTGTGGTGTGTCCACAAGCCAAGTGTGTTCGTGTGCCTGGCTGGCAGCAAATTATAATTTTCGTGGTCTTGGAGATATTCCAAGAGTAGCTAGAGTGGTACTACAGGCTTGAAAAAAGCTGCATCATAACATAATCAAGCAAAAGAGCACTCGCTCATCCCTCAATCCTGCCATATTGTCCTGATGAACAACGGATTTATCATGCTGTGGAACCAGTGCTACTTATGTGATGTATGTCGAACCAGCATCAAAGTGCAAGACTTGCTGAGCAGACAAATGGTGCCAGCTCTAAGTGGTAACAGTAGAAATCCACATCCCACCAACAGGAGTGCTGCCTTCTTTTAGAGATGAAGCACATCTACTTTGTGCTTTAGAAAAAACTTAAGATCAGCATCCTGACAAGCTGTCATCCTCCTACAGTGGAGCAAGGAGCTGTTTTAATGCCTTTCTACTGTTCCTATAGATTGCTGGTGCAACCATAGAAGTCGTATGAGGATGGTTCTGTCTCATCCTCTTTGCTATGTGTGAACAGTCCCTGTTTTGACAGGCTTGCTGGATGTGTCTTCACAGTTCCCAGTAAGGCTCCCAGGTCCCCTGCCAAAGACACAGTGATAAGTACGTCATTCAGACTTGGCGAATCTACAGTTGGGCTGGATGAGTACGTGGAGAAGGGCTGCTCTTCACGTACGTGAAATTTGTTTTATGGAATGCATTCTAAATAGAAGTGTTTCCGTATTAGTGTCCTGTTTTAAGCAAGTGACTGAACAAATCTCTTGAGTAGCATCAACTCTGAGTGTCTGATATGATGGGGATATTTTGAACTGAAGAGCTTGTCTCATAAAATAGCTACCATCACTCCTGATAGTATTACTTTTAATCTTACTCCATCTGTTTCTGAAGGGCCTTATGTAGATTTACCTATTCATTTTAAATTAAACCTAGGACTTCCCTCACTGTTCTCAAATGAATTTTTTTTAGGTTTTGTGATTTTTTCCATTTTTTTCAACTTACTTTTTTAAAATGCTTTTTCTGGATTGTCATCAGTTCTGTGGGCAAATGATCTCCCAAGTATTTTGAAGAATTCACTCATTTTGTATAGTCATGTTTATAAATTTATCCCCAAGGTAGTGTTGGAGTTGCATTTATGTAACTTGGTTGAGTTCTCCAAAGTCATGATCTGCTAATGGATAAAAGAAACTACTGCCCCATTGTTGCTCTCTGACATGGGTGTATTATTTGGACTCTTTCCAAAACTGTTCTCAGTGATTCTTTTTCAAATCTTCAGCTCTTTAACTGCAAAGATTATGCTTCTAGTTGGCAGATGTACTTTTTTCCCCCTTACATTTTATCACAGCTCATACAGCATCATTATTCTTTGAAATATGCCAGTACTTTCAAATCTGTGATGCTCCTGTGTGAGCATTTTCAGTTATAGAACTTTACATATTGGACTTGACTATTAAATTTCATGCTGGATGAGAGCTATTCTCCATACTGTAATGGATTCAGCTAGCTGCTCCTGTTCCTGCTGTTCTGAAGTGGATCTTGCTCTGTAGTCACCTGCAGTGTCTGTCATCAATATGAATAAAAAACAAAACCTATCTTACGTGCTCTAGTGGGGAGTTTGGCAGAGTATCTCTGAAGTTGCCCAGCCCCAGCAAACCATACTGAGTTTTTAACTATCCTGAAAGCACTTCTAGTTGTTTGTTTGCCATTGTGCTAGTCTCAAGAGCTAATAGTGAGTCATATTGTTTACATCTATATGTTCATATGATTAGTTCTTAGTTATGAAAAACTCTCTTCTAGAGTGATGATGTATGTTTGATTTTAAAAAGTTCCTAGGGTGGAAGCTCTATCCCCAAAGTATTAAAATTAGTTTTGTTATGGCTCATCGTGCCCCAGCGATAGGAATGTTAAGTGTAATTGTCATAATATGGATACTTCTTTAACATTTTACTAATATATAATTTGATGCAGCATATAATGTTTAGTGTAAATTATTTTGCATTTAATCATGCTTTGAGTTATCAAGAAGTGAAAATTATCAAAAACAGGGAGTTCTCATGAATCAGAATTTTTTTTTTTACCAGTGAAATACAAAAATATGTATCTATAGAAGTGAAACAGTGCCCCTTTGAATTAAGAACACCACAGACTGTCCCTTAGGTAAGGAAGGAATAGGATGAGGATGAACATGAGTTATGCTGAGCTACTTTAATAGCTTGCTGAAAAGGGAGCCCCCTCTGTGTATTTCTGCTGAATCTGGTGCTTGGCTAATCTGTTTGAGAGCTGATTCAGTTTGCTACTGTAATAGCAAAATTAGCAGAGACTAGGAGGGATGAGAACTACATGACTGAAGCAGGGGGGGAAACGCTGGGGAGGGATAGTGACTGACCTTCTCAGGACAGCCAGCAAATTGTTCATTGGATCACATGGAAAGTCTCTGGAAGATTATCCATCCTTGGAAGACTCCAGAAAGACAGCTATAAGAACTAATGTACTTTACCAGAAATGAGGAAGGTCCATGTCAGGGTTGCAGGCTTGGACTCTTCTAGCCACTTTGGAGGTATCTTATCTAGCTAAGGCAGACCTATGTCCTAGGGAAGCGTGGTCACCAAGGGCTCCTTTCCTCATCCCTTCCCTTTTTCTACCTCTGGCTTTTATCACACCTTAATCTGACTTAATCTTTACATCTGAACTGGTAGTACATAGTGTCTTGGGGTTTTTTTTTTTTTACTTATTATTTGTTTTTTTCTAAAAAAAAGTTTGCACTACCATGACTTGAATTCAGTGTGGTGTAAACAGCAAGTCAATAACATGACATTTTTCATACAAATGTAAACAAGTTGATAATATGACATTTTTCACACAAAGGTGAAGCAGGTCTCTGGTATGCCTTAGAAATACCCAGCTCCCTTGCATGTGCTTCAGGTATCCAAAGAGCAACAGACTTGAATGAACTAGGGAACAGCTGTCACCCTCAGGGGCAGAAGCCAAGCTTTTTAGTCAGGTCACCACAAAAGAGTTCTTGGACTGCTGAGGCACTGCAGTGCATGCTTGCTCCTTGAGGGTCCACAAGGAACTGATCAGACAGAGATGAGCTGGCTCCTCTCACCTGCCTGTTCCTTAGAAAGTAAATGTGTTTGCACTGCTTGAGCAGGTGGTTTTACAGAGTAAGCTAGGCTGAATTTCATGCCCTGGGGAGGAGCCCAGAATCATCTTTGAGACAAAGGTGAAATACTTCAATTATAATAAAAAGTAATCCTATAAGCATCAGTAAGAAAACGGGAAAGGACTCCTCTGTGACTCAGAGTGGGTCCATCAGAGGACTTGCTAGACTTTTATTGTGCCAGGCTTCACTGAAAAGTTCACATGAGTGACTCCTGTGGGCTGGTGGCTGGAAAAATTAATCCAGTCATGAAATGGTAAAACGTAGCTTTGAATAAAGATTGAACAGATTAAGAGGATACTTCAGTAAGTTACTTTAAGATTGTTTAAACCTGTTGAACTTTATCCTAAAATAAAACATTCCTCCCTGCTTCAGCCCTTATGCCCTCTCATCCACCCCCCACCCCCTCCTCAAAAAAAAAAACCAAAACCAAAAACTGATGAGATGTCAGACCTTTTCATTTATGTGGGGGAATTCTGTGATGATGTGTCAAAACACTGAAGAAAAGAGCAAGACTAGTATTTCTTTCACTTGGAGAGCTCAAAGTAGTGGTAGTGGTCAGAAAAGTCTAACCCTGTCAGATTCCAAGAAAAATAGTTGAATAATTGGTAAGTACCTGGAAGCTTGCCAGCAGATAAGTAGCAATTGATAAAGCATTATGGGCAGAGAAGGAAGGTCTGGCCTTAGAAAGCATTTTGACAGTCCTGATGGGATTCTGATAAGTGATCTCAGGAAACCTACTAGTGGGTAAATGCAGAAGTAATTGGAGAACTGTACTTGGAAGATATTAATTGATCATTAATAAACTAGGAAAAATGTGTCTGTCCTGGATCCGGTGTTATACAATAGTAGCATTATAGATGGACCTGGATGATGGAATGGAGGGTAGAGTTCAGAAACTTGCAAATAGTTTAAGTCTGGGGAGGAGTGCAAGCACTGTAGAATAAAATAATAAAATTCAAATGTTCCAACAAATGAAAGGAACAGGTGGGTGATGTGATTAGGCAGAAAGCCAAAATGAAGAACAAGTGGCTACCATTCCTCGTGTAGAAAAGGCTCTGGAAATTACTGTATGTTACAGGCTTAACAAGTAGAGCTTGTGGCTACTATCTTTTTCATCCCTTAACAAACTGATGGCAACACATAAATGAATAGCTGACTTGCAAGAGCTGTGAAATCATTGTTCAGGTTGACCTGGAATACTTCCTGCTGCTCTGTGTACTGCATTTCAAAAGCATGTAAGTAAATGGGAGAAAGTTCTTGGGAGGGTGACAGGAATGAATAGGGGTCAAAATATGACTTACAGGGACAGGCTGGATGAACTTCTGAGAACTCTAATAGCAAGACAGTGAAGTATTGGAACTTCTTGTTTAGGAAAGTTATAGAGTGAGTCATAGGAGATCTTTGTCTAGCCTTTTCTTTGGAAGGAAAGTGCCTCTCTTAACTATGTCAGGAAGCTGCAAGATCCTGCATTATGTTTCCGTGTGCTTAAACTGTTAAAGTCTTGCAGTTGTACTAACCAGCACACTTTATAGCCCGTACCTCTAATTAACATCTGTCCTCTGACATCCTCTTGTTGGTGGACAATGCTTTTAACCTGCTATTCAAGGTTTTCTGGTACTCTGTCTGTTACTTCCCACAGGTGAGAGTCAGTGAAGAGAATGAAGGCAGGCTGTTGGACTACGTTTTATAGCATAGTGGTATTTCCATGTTGATTTAAAGTAGTTATAGGTGTCCCAGGTTATGGGTGTTCCAGAGGCTGAATTCACACTATAGAAAGACGTGGCCCATCTGAAGTTAATCCCCCATTATAGTGGTTTGTACAAGAAGTAATTCGTGTTTTTTCAAATATAGTCAAGGAGCTGATAAAGTTGCAACTCTGACTTCAACTGGTATCTCTTTAAGAGGGAAGACCAAGGCTGAATATCCACTGCTGGTGACTGCTGAGCAATGAAGATAAATTGGGACAAAAAAATAGATCTCTGAAAATCTGTAAATCTATTTTAGTGACATAAAATTGCTAATGGAACCAAGCTGATTGGGGACAGAATTTCTGAAAGTTAAGCAAATAGAGAAAATGAAAATGTGATAACATGCTGCACTTAAGTGATATATCTTCCTTCTCCCTCCCCATCCCCCTGTTAAAGAGCACTTGTGTTCCTGTTTTCACATTGGGACACTGATAACAAGAGCTGTTCAGTTAAGGATAGCAAGAAAATGTTATTCATAGAAGAAAGTGTAAAAAAAAAAAAAAAAAAAAAAAAGATGAAGAGAATTGTTGTAGAAGAAAATGCAGCTGATTTGATGACTTACTCTTGACAGGATAAACATTCACCTCAGCTGTCTGTGCATTGCTTACAAATAAGATTGCTTATACATTCCAGTCTTTTCTTGGGAACTGACATGAAGCTATTTTATGATTTTTGACTCCTTGTTGTACCCCTATGAAATACAGATAATGACATTTTTAATCTTTTCTGGGGTTTCTTCTTTCCACAGCTCTGATCTTCATGAGTTCTAGTATATTAGATAAAGAACATAAGGATAGCTGTAGTGTGGGTCATACCAAATATCTGTTTCATCCAGGCTTCTGAAAGCTTGTGGATTGAGATAAAAATATGACAAATATGTAGTGATGCTTTCTGAAACATTTTCTCAATATCCACTTGTTCATTTGAGTCTTGCCTCTTCTCTCTGTTTCCATCCAGAATTCTCACATCATTTGTTTTTTTCAGTTTCTCTGCTCTTTCTACTGTGACTGTCATATATATGGAAAATTCTTTGTGATTAATAGCAAGGAACAACATATATCTCATTTTGTGCTGGACTTTCTCATTGGACTCTCATTTGAACCCATTTTCTTGTGCTGCTTTTTCAAATTTTAAGCTGCTGAACAGCTCATGAGTTCTTGTCCTTTATTTTCTCAAGAATTCTTTTCCTCTGTGATTTTACTATCATTCGTTAAGAACTGGAAAAATCTCTCCCCTCTCCACCTTAATCTTATCCTTATCTCCTAGCTATCCTAGCTAGCAAATTAGTTTTGAAGACTGAATTCTTAAAATCTCTGATTCTTCTTCACTGCCTATCTAAAAAAGAATTAGCAGTATCATTCTGTAATCACTTGTGTACAGGTTTGCCTCTTACTGTCACCTTTTCAACTAACTTTTATTCCAATTTATATATAATATAAATAATATAACTTCTATTCCAACTATAATCTTTCTCTTTTTGTTTTCTCCAACTTGGACGAGGTGGTCTACTTTTTCACTCTAAGACACTAATGAAGAATTTTTACTCTGTTTCAACAATGGAGGTCTAAGTACTAAATTATCACCATGTTGAGCACTTCAGAATATTTCAATAGGTATGAAAAAAAAAAAATCATATTCCTCTCATCTGCCTAGTTTGGGCTCTAAAGTAGTCCCTACACCATGATGGAGGGCTTGGTTTTTTCTCTTTTATTTTCCTTCTCTTCACATTCCCTAGTTTTATTGGCTTGGACACAATGCCAGTCCAATGTAACTGTATCATATTTGGTTGGTTTACAGCCTAGACAGATAAGTGTTGTTATAACCTCATCTACTCTTTAGACATGAGTACTGGTAAGTGGAGAAAGAGGCACATGGATATACGAATTGGGTATGATGACTGTAGGTAAAGTCCTCACCTGGAAGTTTTGGTTTTGGATTTGCTTTTGGTCTTATTTCAACCATAGCTTTGTCCTCAGATATCCCAGTTGTGTTCTGTCTTTCAGGCTGGTGATAGCCTTAGCCAGCGTTTCAGCCTCTGCTACCTGAAGTTGTTCTACTCTATTAAAATCAATATTTACTAAAGGAAGGGTTTACATTTGTTGCTTTTAGTAGTGTCCTTGTCCACTTATACTGAATATCATTCTTTCTAGCCTAGCTGTAGTGGATTGACCATGGCTAGCAACTAAACACCCATTCTGTTGTTCACTTACTCCCCTCACCCTCCCACAACAGGATGAGGGAGAGAATCAGAAGAGAAAAAACAAGAAATCTTGTGGCTTAAGATAAAGACAGTTTAACAGGTGAAACAAATCTGTACATCCAAGTAAAGCAAAATAAGGAATTTCATTACTTCTTATCAGCAGGCAGATGTTTAGCTGCTTCCTGGACAGCAGAGCTTCGTAGTGCATAATGGTTACTTGGGAAGACAAATGTCATAACTCCGAATGTTCTCCCTGTCTCCTCTTCTCCCTGAGATTTATTGTTGAGCATATTGTCATATGGTACAGGATATCCCTTTGGTCAGTTGGGGTCAGCTGCCCTGGCTGTCCCCTCCAAAATTCTTGCTCACCCCAAGCCTACTCACTTGGGGAGCAGCATGAGAAATGGAGATGGCCTTGATGCTGTGCAAGCACTGCACAGCAGCAGCCAAAACACTGGGATGTTATTAAATGCTCTGTTAGTCACAAATGCAAAACACGGTTTCATACTCTCTGCTATGAACAAAGTTAACTCCATCCCTGCCAGACTCAGTACACTAATTAATACTTAAATGGACCTTTTCGTTCTCCTTAGTTGCCATCTGTGTTAGTTCTGTGTAACTCATTGTTGCCTGTGAATATCACACAGTTGTGTCTGTTTCTGTGCATGTTTTGTTTGGATAATATGGGCATTTTGTAAGGGGTTGAAGATTCCAAGTGCTTAATTACCTAAAAAATTATGCATTATCATCCTTAAACAAAAGTGAAGCTATAAAGGAAGTCTGAGAGAAGAACTGAGTACCATTTTCTATGGCTTCAATTTAGGTCTTGGCTATATTTTCTTCCTAATTTCTGGCAGCAATAAATTTTCTCCAGGATTCACAAGAGCACCCCTGAAGTTTCTGTTACTGGACTTGGTTGAAAGAAAGAGTTCAGATCAGATGCTTCTATAGCAAAAACTAACTCTGGATTAATCTTTATGAACCAAAAGACTGAGTCCTCCTCTTTTGACTGTCTGCATTAGTGGCTACTGTGAAGATCCTTGTGTTGCATTTTGATAGGATTTCTTTAAAGTAGTTACAATCCTCTAGACTGTGGTTGGAGTTCATAAGGTTCACTGAGAATGAGCATCTTCTGGTTTTGTTTCATTCAGAAGAAATTACAGTTTGTGCGTGCCAAGACTGTTCTGCAGTGTGAACAAAAACACAAGAAGTGGGATGGTCAAGAAATGGATCTATACTGGAAAAGTAATCTATTTGCATCCTTTGTCTTTGGAATCAACCATAAAAATGAGTTGTTAATTTCTGAGAGGTCTGATACCTGTGAAGTACCTAAAGGGGCTGGTGTTGGTGCAAACATAGTGACCTGGGTGGCAATAGAACATATTGTGCAATGACTGTGGTAAAACATGCTGGCCTTTTCACCTGTGGGGTGAAACAACTGGTGTTTGACCTTTTTCTGAACCTTCTGGGATCAGGCTCCAAGAATCTATGGGGCTTAAAAGCAGCCTTTAGCTGTGCTTTTAGGTTTCTATGTCTAACTTTTTGCTGCATGGTGTCTTACTGCCAACAGGAGGGACAAGAAGTACTTCTCCCTTCAGCCCTGATCCGTTATGCTATAGTTCTGACTTTAGAGAACTGCCCAGAATGCGGTATGTTGGGAAAAGCCCTCCAGCCAAGGGAAGAACTGACCCCTAGTCTGCTGTACCTTGCCTGAATTAATTTATTACCTTAGCATGATGATGCAAATACTTTCTCTTTTGCCCTAGGTTGTATGTAGTTAAAATATTTTTGTGTGTCTTAATTAAAGTGTGTCAGGTTCTGAAACTGTTTCCCATGGGCACCCTAAGTTTTCAGGAAGAAATTATGTTGTGTATGACTGATTTGGCACTTCTCATGGATACCTTCCTTGATCCTAGTCAGAAAGGCGCTGCGTGCCTCATTCTTAAGCTGCTATCCCTATTTGCTTTGCAAGGAGCCAAAGTACATAATTCAACCCTGTGTAAATCCACACCTTATACTTGTTGCAGGAATGCTTGAATATCATGACTTAAATCTCTGGACTGCACCATTAAGGATTTTACATGTTTGTGAAGAAACTGATGAGTAGCCACATCCTTTTGATGCAGCTCCCAGCACTCTAATTTTAGAGCATCGTTTACTGGAAGGCCAGAATCAACAATGCGGAAATTAAATATCAGAAAAAATGCAGCCTGTTTTGCCAGGGCAGCCAGACCATAACTGCGTGTCAAGTGCTGCTGGATGCTGCAGAATGATTTAACCCTTTATTCTGACTTGCTGAAGCTACGAGGGATGAAAGACAGTAGTTGTCATACTTTCTTTTATTTGTATTGAATTTCATTACTGCAAATGTAGATCCAACTGTTCAATTCAAAGCCATGGCTTATACACAGCACTTTCTTTATAAGTTCGGTTCCTTGAAGTGTTTGTGCAGGATGACTAATAACAATCTCATTAAATCTTCTTTTTTGTTCTGTGAAGATTCACTCTGAAGGTTAGTATTACTTGCTTTGTTTGAATGGGTGTTACAGCTAAAATTTTTGCACTGAAGTGAAATACATTATACTGAAAAACTGTCAAACATGCTCAATTCCTGTTACCATAGGAATTCATGAACAACAGAAGACTATATTTTTAACAACCTTTCAGTTCTTGGAATTCCATTTTATTGAAATAGGTAGCAAGATAGTGTTTTGATTCCAGAAAATGTTGACTGAGGGGTTAGGACAACAGGCCAGCCTTATTTCTCTTAAAGTCGTAATGACAATACTGAATTATCACTATGGGAAGAGAAAATAAGCCTAGCTTTTGTGTCTCCTGAGTCTTGTTTTTCTGAAGGCTCTGGTGTGACTCAAAGATTCACAGCAATGTTAAAATGTCATGCGGCATTATTCTACATAGAGCTCATGTGGGAGTCTGCCGCAAAGTTTCTGCTGTATTTTCTAGATGCAAAAGTAAACCCCCACTCCTCCTTGGAGGAACTTGGAAGTACAATGTACTTGAACTCATATATGTACACTGGTTTTTGGACAGGGCTTTGAAGTAAGATGACTATGGAATAATTGTATTTCATAGTCCATTTCAGATCAGTTTGGGAAGGGATGTTGTATATCACAAGACAACAAATCATTGAAATATCTGTAATTTAAGATAGTTTTCCTTGATCATGTAACTGGAAGATAGCATAGCAATTTCACTGAACAAAAAGCTTCAGTCTTCAAAAGGAGAAAGGTAAAAAATCCCAGTATTTGAAAAAGTAGAGGAAAACTTTAATGACTGAAGTGGCCACATGGCTGAAGGACCATGAAGATTATTAAGAGACTGCAGCACCTTTCATATGAAGAAAGTCTGAGATACCTGGCCTTGTTTAGTCTAGAGATGCTCAGGGGGCATCTCCTCAACATAGAGAATACCTGAAGGGAGATTGTAAAGAACCCAGTGACAACACGAGACAATGGGCGCAAACCGAAAATGGGAAGTTCCCTCTGAACATCAGAGAACGCTTTTCACTGTGAGGGTGACCAAGCACTGGCACACAGATTGCCCAGGGAGTTTGTGGAGTTTCCCTCCTTGGAGATATTCAGGAGTTATCTGGATATGGTCCTGGGCAATTGGCTCTAGGTGAACCTGCTTGAGCAGGGGGTTGGACTGGGTGGCCTCCAGAGCTCCTTTTCTACCTTAGTCATTCTGTGAAAATCAATCCATAATTGTTGTAATCCACAAACCTCTTTCTCAGAAAATTACTATTATCTTCATATTTCCCACCCTTTTCTGCTTAACAGTAAGGTTCTTAAAAAAATCCTCCTTTCTTTTGTCTGCTCACATTCTCTGTCAGTTCTCACTTTGGGTTGGATTCATCATCTGGTCAGTCTCATGTTTTATCCTCTACTGGAGATAAACGGTCTCCTTAGGTGCTAATGTCTTCATGTTCAATGTCAACCCTTCCTTAGTGACCTTGACGAAATAAGTGAGGAACCCATGGTTAGCTGTGAAATGCTCATGACAAGTGCCTTTATGCTTGTGTGTGTGTGTGTATATATACATTTATACATACACACACATACAGGAATACATACATGTGTCAGCTGTTACAAATGCTTACATGCTAGCCCAAATGCTCCCACAGCCTTCCTGTCCTCATCTCATTCTAAATTTGCACTCTTCACCTGTAACTAGATTTACCTGATGGTTGACCGTAAGTGCTAGGAATAAGAGCTCTCTGTTTTAATGGCTTTGTGAAATGTCAGCAATAATGGAATCCAATCATGATCTACATCTCTCAGGATTCCTGTAGCATAGGCAAATGGTTTCTGCTCCTATATTACTCAGTCCCACAGTGCAGGGACTTTTATTATTTTCAAGTAAAAATTAAGCTGAAGCCCACTTATATTTGATCACTATTAAATAAATGACACACTTGTTATTTAAATGCTTTTTTCCTACCTTGTTCACATCCTTCATTATTATAGCTTATTATGGGCTTTAGATTAAGGTTTTAATGATACAATTGGGTTTTCAAGGTATTCAGCGGAGGTGATTCTAAAATGTGGTACTTCACAAAAATCTATTTCTAACAGCTCCCATAGAAGCCACATGTGAGAGGACTATTGTCATGCTGAAGAAGTCTACCTGAATACTGAGTTAAAAAATTCTCTCCAGTGCTTCTTTTTCTATTGAGAGTATTGTTTCAGTCTAAACTACCACTTATATATATAAAAAAAGAATAACCTGGCTTTGTTTTTCTGTCACAGGTTTGGATCTTTGGGCCTTCAGCCATACTTCATATCCCCATTATTGCACCATAATTTCTGAATGTTAGGAAGAGTATTGACTCTCTGAGGAACCAATCCTTCTTTTTACTGAATACCACCTGAGTCTTCAGAAGTTCTGGATTTTTTTAAAAAAATTGAAATAAGTGATATGTATACAATAAATTCATCATTTTTTTTCCTCAAAAGACTATTTGAGCACTTGCAGTGATCAAGCCATGTTAAATAATCCAAGATTTCCTTTTATAACTTTAGTAGTTCTTGGAAGCACATCTAAATTATCTGTCTCCTTCCCTGCTCCAATAGCAACCAAACAGGTCAAAAAAAGTGAACATTAACCAGGAAGAAATGCTTGTTATGTTTTTTCTTAAAAGTTCTAGAAATTCCTTGGCTGTTTTATCTCTTGGAATTCCTTTTTGGAATTTCATGAATTAGAACGCCATATCTCTACCTGAAGTGACTGCATCCGAGTAAACCCCCTATATAAAGAAAAAAACTTCCACTTTTCAGTAATGTCTGGCTTGGAGAACCTGTGGCTATCGAATCAGTCAGCAGGATGTTTTTGATTATGGCTCTGTCTGTAGATTTCCATAATCCTGTAAAGTGCTGATTGAGAAATAAAATTAGAAATGTGAGGGCAGTGAGAATTGAAATTGAAATAATAGTGGTAATGCAATTGTATATTCATTTAGTTATGTATTTGGGAAGACAATTACTTATTCTTTAGCTGTTCCAATTCTGGACACAAGATGTTTGTAAATTCTAATTTGGTACTCAGCTGTCTGTCTTAGATTTTGTTAAAAATTACTCTTCAAGGTGAAAGGTTAGATTGTTCTGAGAAAACAGAAGTCTGTCTTTTCAAAGCTCCCTTCTCAATAATCTAACTCCTACACTTTTTTCCTCAGGAGGCCCTGAGAAAGCTGCTTGTTTTTTGTTGTTTTTTTTTTTTTTTTCCTTGAGGCATGGAAGAATCTCTAATATTCTTTTCTATAACATATATCTTCTTTGGTTGTATTTTTAATACTGGAGTAATCTCCATGTTGTTCAAAGCTACTAGTTTAAGGAGATGCAAAATTTGCAAGCCTTGTATGTCCTGAATGGAGCTACTGCATGTACTCACCCCAGCAACACACAAGGCTGAGCCTACAAAGTTCATGCTACAGTGCATGCGGCCACAGCTGAAAGTGTCATGGTGGCATCTAAACCATAAATCAGTACAGTCCAGTGTGTATATTTTACCGTTTTATGATGATGATGATGATGATGATGATGATGTTTGTTTGTTTGTTTTTTAATTGGCTGGCTGACATTGAGGGATCGCTATCAGTATACGTATATGCAGAACCAATCAAGTCTGACTCCTGTGGGAACAGTAAGATATTTTGTACTTTGAGAAATCAGATTTTAATTTGGGGTATATACAGAAAGTTAAACTCATTAAAATAAATAAAATTTAAGAAAACTGAATAAGATAACCTCTCCAAAGAGCTAAACAGTGATTTATTGGCTGGTCTTAAGGTCAAGAGTTACAGGTGGTCTTGTTTGCAAGTAAAAATTATAACTTCTGTCACAAGAAGGGGGATGCTTTATATGTAGCAAACATGTCTTATAATAGGTTTTTGCAATCAGTTATTTTTAAAGTCGGGGGGGGGGGGGTGGGGGGGGTGTTGTTTTTTGTTTTCGAAAAGGGTACCAAAGCACATTCTAAATGAAATGGAACCTTTAAATTCAGGTCCAGATAATTTTAGAAAATTCAGGAGCTCCACTGAATAACTTTTAACAGCTAGTTTTAGCAGGACTTTTATGAATTGGCAATAATCCAACTCATTGACTCATGGTTTTAGAAAGTGCTATGGATAATTTGTCTAATGGCATAGCATAGTGCTCCAAAGCAGAGTAAATCACAATGCATGACTTGGATGTGTGACCAATGTGTTTTGTTCACTGGGTCAGCAAGTAATTAGAGAGAAGATTCAAGCCCTGGCACACAACAGCAAGCTATCCTGAGGAAGAAAGTTACCACCACCGCTATAAACTCTACCAACCTTCAAATATTTTCTATTTGCCCCCTAATCTCATCAACATAAAGTCCTGTATTGACTGCACTACTTGTAGGAGTCACTCCTATTCACAAGTACAAAACTAGAAAGATTTTAAGAGCTTGCACATCCTTTTATTTTACATCATAATCCCTCCTCCATCTCCCTTTTTTGTTTTCTGTTTCATTTACTGACACTCAAAAGAAAAAAAACAATCTTTGCTTGTTTGCATGTGTGTACACTTTTAAGAATACTTGGATAGTCCAGATGAGGAAGATGCCAGAAAGAAAATTGCTTTCACTTAAATGCATTTTTGAAAAGTGGAATATACATATTTCCTATCTGCATAGAAGTCTAAGGAGAGCTGTCATCTGTAGATTTTTCTATAAGGTTTGTTTGATTACTTTTTTGAATGCTTTATTAGGGACACCTGAGTGGGAGAGGGAATGAGAAAGTTCTTTCAGTCACATAAAAACTTAAATTTATGCAGGAAGATTTAAATGGCTTTTAGGCTGAGAGCTAGGGAAAGTAGTATTTTAGTTATGAATCCCAACTATGAAACTTAACCAACAGCAGTAAATAAAAAACTTACTTGGCTGAATATTTTAGAAGATGGCTACACCTATTTTTAATAATTTGTAGGATAGATCAATTGCAGTGTTAACTTGGATTCAACTAACATGTCTTCAGTCTAATATAGCAGGAATAATCTGTAAGTAGCATTTTAAAAATTAAAATATATAATGTTCTAAAAGGGCCATATTCTTGCAGCTAGCCAAAAGGTGTGATAGAAGCCTCATATAGATCCAAGAGACCCTTTTCCAGTCCTTGACTGTCAGAAATAGAGGAATTCATGGCACAACAGACCTTTTCATCTGAGTGTGGAGAGGTTGAACTTCATGGTTTGACATGCTCCTCACAGGGAAATTTGCTTCTCTGTCCAAGGAAAGAAAGGAGTGTACAGTGTCTAGTTCTTTTCTGCAAGACTCCTTCCCTATCATTTCTCTTTCTGGATGCTGTTTGTTCCAGCTAGGTTAATCGGGCATTCCAGGCAAGGGTATCTTGAGTCGATGAGACACCATTTAATCTTTTCCTTTCATAGCAGCTGAGAACTGGATCTGTCTGATGGCCATCTTTTTCTATTCCCTGACACTTGCTTAGGCCTGTAGCTTTCTTTTCAAACCCACTTCTTTTGATCTCTAGGAAGAAAAGCTACTTTAGATTTTGTTTGTTTTCCTTATAAAAATCAATGGTATCAGAATGCCAAATATCTGCACTTAGAATACATGTTCTTTTCTCTATTGTTCAATCAGGAAAAGGTCAATTTTTAATGGAAGTCTTTTACTCAGTGCATGGGCTCTGTCAGAGGCTTTCTTTTGTCCATTTTATTACTAGTGCCATATTTTCTGTTAATGAGTAGACACTTCCCATGTGTAAGGTTTTGTGCAGCAGTAGAGAATAAGGTGTTTGCTATCTTTCACTTCTCGAGAGGCCTGCCTCCTGGTTGTTGATAGTGATATTGCACACAGTAATTTCTCAATATAAAATTGGTACTGAGAAGGACTGACTTTTTGCAAGACTGTCTTTTCAAATATGTGAAGGCTTTTCCATGACCTTCTGTCCATCAAGTTTTACCTGTCCATCATTGTATATTCCTTATGGCACCTCAACAACCAAGTAGGCTTTTGGCATAACTAACAGTTACTCAGTCCCATATCAGGCTTTGGTAAATTTGTGTGGTAATTCAATAGGTGCTTTCTCTTTCTCAGGAGTCTGAGCTTCTTCAAGCTACTTCACCTGCCTCACTGTCTCCTTATCATGTACAGAGTAGTTTTGACTCTGGACAGGCTGTCTCCCAGCTCTATGTTTTAGTCATGCACTAAGGAAAATGGAGTGTTCCCTATCCTGACTGTGTTGCTTTACCCATATCCAGTGAGGTGAGACTGCAGTGGAAAAACAAATTCAGGTCTTATCTTCTTGATGTCATAGATACCTTAGTGAGCCTGTTTTCTAAGAATTTTATTTCCTTTTGCATTTTTGAAAACAAAATCTTAATGAAATTTGCTTCAAGAAGTTTACTGCTTCCTGGAGGTCATAGCAGAACGTCTGAAATGCTGTGCTAAAATAACTTGCTGTTGTAGTGTGAGATTAGACATTGTTTCATGGTGTGGATTTGAATTATGATGTGGATTTCATGGTATGGATTTGATGTGGATTTGGTGTTTCATGGTGTGGATTTGAATTATGGTAGCACATTCTGATTAAATGATTTTGAATTCTTAACAAGCTTTACTTGACATTATTTTTCACATCAAAATTATAAATAATTAAAACCAGAGAAAATTATTTTCCATTCAAGATCTCAGAACATTTCCTTCAAAATATTTCCTTAGCCCTCACCTAACTGCAGTTTATCTGGAGCTGGAAATCACCCATAAAAGAATGAGTGAAAGGTGAAAATTAATTCTACAGTGATCCTGAGGATGACTTTTCTACTGAGGATCATTAAGAAACAGAAATCTATTTGCTGTCTCAGTAGCAATCAGATAAATCATGTTGAGTCTAGACACCTTGTTGTGGATACATCAAAAAGCAGATGTACTCATATGTTCCTCTAAGTGCCTCAGTATAACATTTAGCTCCTGCTAATGTTCACAGAATATCCATTAGACTTGCAGTCACTGAAGCTGACTCTGCAACTAAATTTTACCCATCACTGCCTAAATTCTGGTAGTTTCAAGTCACTTAATTCCTATCTTATTTAAAAGTCTTGTCAGTATTGACAAAACAGACATTTGCTTTTGGAAGAAATAGATTCCGATGCATATTTAGATGTCATCTAACACAATTAAATGCATGTCTTTCCTCCCCTTCCTCTTTTAGACACCATTGATTTAAGAATCAGGGTGTACGATGTTTTTCCACTAGTTCTGAAGTTTTATTGTCTTGTAATAAATCCACTTTGTACAGACTACTTAAATATTGAGTGAAAGACAGAAAGCAGAACAGACTGGTTCTGTACAGACTAGCAGTTAGGGCACCCACTAGGGAAGGAAAACATCATCTTTTTATTTCCTGCTCCAATAAATACTTAATATGAAATACTGAAATATTCATTAATAAGTGGAATGGTATCTGACCATATATGAAGTAACATTTTAGCCTGCATGAAGTTAAAATGAAGGAACTTCTACAATGACCCTGAGGAAAGAAGGTCCAACATCTGGCATGATGTATAATTAGCTGGTTGTTAGGAAATACTGAAAGAAAACTTGCCACCAGTGCTATTGAGAAATTTCTTTCCATGGTTTTATTAGGAATTTGAACTAATACAGCTCTGTTACAATATAAGATGTATAACTTATTTCCATTATATTAGGCCCAATGGGATCATTAAAAAAAAGTTTTCACTCATAACTGCTTGGTCAGTACCAGGACTAAAAACCAGACTCTGCATATTAAAGAGCACCTAGAAATAATGACATTTCCAGTGTGCCATGAAGTGATGAGCACCAAACTAATTTATTTTTGTGGAGAAATTGTTATGCTCTGCATTAATATTTGATGCATAAGTACAGGGCAGCAGGCAATATATTTCAGTGAAGTAGAGAAGTTCAGCCTTTTCTGAGTGCTGACTAGGTAGTAACTCATGAAAATGTGTTGCTCAGTTCAATCCAGGTCCTAGTAATAAAGTGGGTATTTAGTTACTGGGAAGATGCAAGTGGTAGAAGGCCACAGATGGATGGGCATGTCACAGAGACTGCCACTGAAATTGCCATTAGATGGAAGCCTTTGTTGACCTTCAGCTGAACGGTCGAATCCTAAATGGACAAAGAAATTAATCTAGTGTCTCTTTCTTGCCTTTTGGTAGTAATTAGTTTGATAGATCTTTTCCCCTCTTTACTGATCGGAGGCATTTGCACTCTATGGCATTTATAAAAATTCACGTCCACCGTAACTTCTCATATATTTGGAGCACTGGTAGGCGGTGCGTAGGTAAGGTGAGCAACTAATCACTCATTATGCAGTTCTGCCAATCAAACACATCTGCTACTTTTTTCTTAGTATAAAACACTGATAACAGTTTTGATCCTTTATAAACAATTTTTGGGAAGTATTTTACATAGCACAGATAGTTAGCCTTTAGACATTACACTGTTATTTGGAAGTAATATAATCATTAACTACATATATTTTTCTTCTTCACAAATAGCCTGTGAAAGGTTTAAAACAAAGGTGCTTGTCTGAAAATGTTTGATGATACCATGTAAACATGTTTGAAATTATGGCTTTTTATTACTTTTTGTAAAAATCTGTATTCAGGTGTTTATTAGTTATTGAGAAATTATAATTTTTTTTTTTTTGCTTTTTTTGAATGTTTGATTAGGTGATACAGAGGTAATGAACTATTCTGCCCTCCCAGCAGAATTTGGTTGCAAATTTAGCCTGTGTTTAGTTACCATGGTGATAAGGGTTTTTTAATATAGCTTTGTTCTTTTACCCTTTTATTCTTTTAAAGAACAGATGTATGCTTTGATACTTTTTTAAAGCCTTCATAGGAACAAAAATTTGATGTATAAACAATTTGCAAATTCCAAATGAAATATTGTATCAGTGTGGTTGAGAAGAAATATTGCAGATGTATCTTTCTTCATATTTGTAAACAGCTTCCTTTTAAACTATCAATCTAGGCAATATATCTCTAACAAAGTGCTAAAATATGTGTTACAATGAAAGACATTAATGTGGTGGTTTGGGCTCCTTCTTTCAAATCCCTTCTCTTGAACAAAAGACATTCTGGCTTGTCCCTCTCCAACTGTTTAGGACACAAGTTGTTTACTCCTGAGTAATAATTAAACTCCTCTTGGACTTGTATTGATAAGATGTCAATAATGGCAACTATTCCAGAATGGAGTATTCAGTGCAAATCTGTAATGGCCATAGAATGTGTGCTGGAAGGAAACTAGAAGGGTCACCTTATTTATCCTCTGATTCAAGGGTGAGATAAACTATTTCTTACAGCTTTTTTCATTCCTGATGACCTTCAGTGGCCAAAACTCCATAGTTTCTTATGGATCAAAAAGAAATGGAGGAACTACATGCAATCGATTGACGTGTGAATGTGGTAACCTCAAAATTCTGTTCTTTACATATCCATGCATGTTGTGTAAGCCAAGTTGATTATATACTTCCATGCCAAATCCTGCTCCTATATGACCCAACTGTAGCAACTATGCATGAAAAGAGGTTCTCTTAGAAAGAGACACCATCATTTTTGTGACAGCAGTGCGGAGAAGGGAAGAAGGGGCCTCGTTGGCAGACACAGGTGTAGGAGTCTATTATGTTAAGTTAGAGAAAATTTAGTTATGTCTTTACTCTGTGGATTGGTTATAAGACCCACAGATAACAAGATTAAGACAGATGCAAATTGAATTTTGAGTCTTAAGTGCATTTTAAAACTGAAGACATATACAGTACTATTAGCGATGAATAAATTAATTGGAGATTTATAGGAGCATTCAAAAGCAAGACGTGCAGCATGTAGGAGGGGAGTGTGGGCAGAAATAGGAAATGACTGGCAATGTAAAACTGCAGAAGTAAAAATATTTAATTGAATTATTGTGATTAAGTGATCTGGCTCTGAATGCTGAGATTTGGACTTTGGGACAGTAAAAAAAATGTTTCGGGCAAAAAGGAAAGCCAATCTGTTTTTTAGAACAAGGATTAGCACGTAGGTCCAATAAGGAGATACCTTATGCTTGAATCCCTGTTTTGGTGCAAGCCTTTTTTTCCTATTAACTTAGAAAGTTTAATAAAAGTAGCTAGAAAATGCTTTAGAAGGTGGTATTTAAAAATACCTTTTTTTTTTTTTTTTTTCAGCATGGATCTTAGAAACAATACAGATGACATACAATTTTTCCATCTTTTGAACAATTAATTTAATTTCTAAAATATTTTATCTGTCTGTTTTCTTAAATTTAAAAATATTGAAATTATATTTACAGTCTAATAGTTTCTTTAAACTTTACAGTGACTAAATTTTTCAGCTATATTTGTAACCCCACAACTTCATAACCTATGTTTTCCCAAAAGTAGTATTAATGTGAGACCTTTAAATATTCAGTCTGTTTATTTCACGGTCTAAAATAATATCCTAGATTTTCAGAACACTGGATTCAACTATTCCATAAAGCAAGTAGTGTAAAATAAACAAAGATTAAGATGTATTAGTGAATATATGTAGTTTAACTTGTCAGCTGAACAGAGAAATTATGAGCTTTTCAAACATTACAATGGCTATTGAATTTTTCTCAGTGTGGGGGTGAACCAGTCCCACTGTTGGTGATACTTTTGCCAGCAGACCCATTTCTTTGCTTTTTCAAGGGTTTCATCTGGGGTTCCTTAGCTGTCCTGTCCTCCCTGTTAGCACATGCAACTCAGTCACATTTAAACAATATTATAACTTCTTTTAAAATGAATTTACCTATTTTGTCTATCTGTCTATGTGTAGTGTAAAGTGATTTCATGGCACAATATTTTTTAAGGTAGACTCCAGATGTAGCTATAGACTCACTAGACTCTCTTCAGCACTTCACCTGATATATAGCAAAGGTATGTCTAGTTGTGCATAGGTCTAGAGTGAGGGGGGAAGAAATTCATACTTTCTTTCTGATTGCAGATAGATAACAACACAGAGACAGCTGTTACAGTATATTCCAGAACTGATATTCTGGTGTTGACTTATTTTAGGCAGAGTAGTCAAACTGGTTTAAATGGTTTAAATGCCACTAAATCTTCAGCTCATCTGCACTTACATAGGATGCAAGCTTGCCTTCATGTAAACCTGTTCTGCATTACACTCTTATAGCTCTGATTTTAACTTATCTTTTTAAGGAAAATAATCTGTTGCACAGATGCAGAAAGCTACTTTTGGTCTTCACAAGCACAGTCTTTCAATATCCCTTAATCACAACAGAGTAGGAAGCCTAGTTTCCAAATAGAAAGTATCGTTGGCTATGCTACTGAAGATGGCCAAGAAATTCTCTTGCATGCCAGAACCTCTTAGTTGTCAGACTATACGGTGACAACTATATTAATGTTTAAGTTCAATTCAGGAACATGCTTTTGATGTGAATCTTCTGACTGTTCCTACTTTCCATGCTTTGAGTTGCACTGACTCTGGAGAAGTTTCAGACTGTGTGAACTGAAATGAAATCTAGGGTGTGCTCCAGAGGAAAAGCCAGTGTGCTCCAGCCACTAGGGAATGTTCAGCCTATTGGACCAGACCAGAGGTAATCTGCATGAAAACCTTCAAAATAAAAATACTGTGGACACATACCATATTCTCAGCACCAAATATTTGTCTCTACAAATCTCTCCCATTGTGCAGCACTACTTTTCAATGTAGATGTAGCTTGCTAGATCTCTTTTTCTGTCTGATCGGTTTACTTACTGTTGAAGGAGGAATGGACACAGTAGGCTTGAATCCTTTCTGCAAATCATATCTGATTCAAGCTAACCTTTTCTTTTTTTTAGGTAGCCCATTACCAGTAAATCACAACCTGTGCATCCCTGGCTGCTTGAATAGTGTGCTGGGTGTTTAAGAGCAGAACTTCATCTTGCACTTCAGGCATTTAACCTCATCACAACCACTTAACACTTAAGGAGAAGAGAGAAAATGGTTTAAAATTAATCTAATTCAAAATACAAGAAGTCTTATTTATAGTGATACAAAAGAAACAAAAATGAGTCGACACTATAGATTTTTCCTGTTACTCACTAACAATCTTTTGTCTTCTGTTGACTATTGGCTAAGTGGCAAAATGACACTGTGATAAATTGGTCCTGTAATTGGTTTAAGATACAATTCAGATGGTTGAAGTGGGCTTTATTAGCACATTAATAACTGAGCCCTTTAGCAGAAAGAAAACAATATAAAAATTATTTTGGTACCTTGCAAGCACAGGGAAAGCATTCTTCAAAAAATTTGCCTGCTTGCTGATAGCCTTTTCAGTGATTTTTCATGAGCTCTGTCATACAAAGGGTGAGACTGTTTAATTTATTTCTATTTTCTAATTCAAGTAATGTAGGTAGCAATATTCTCACCAGCAATCCATAGCATGCTGCTGTAAAAAATGGACTCTTGTTCCACTTAAAAATATCCTGAGTCTGGGAACCAGCATGAGACTGTAGTTATTTGGGATGCCTCTATCTCCCTCCCAGCTCCTCCTGGTGTGAGTGTTGCTAGCTCTTCTTGTTTCTGTGTGTTTTCTTGTGATGGCAAGAACTCCTATATGTTTTGTTTAAAGAAAAAAAAAGTCTGTGTACCTGGTGGAGAAAAAGACATTTTGCTGCTGCAGCCTGCTTCAAATGGGAACCCTATAAAGGGGAGAAGAGATAGCATGTGCTTTTCTCAAGAACAGCTTGGGCCATGCACTTGGGCCATCCACACAGGGAACACGCTGGAGTGTAGGGCAGGATGGGCTGAGAGAGACTATGTGGAGACTGCAGTTTATGCTCTCCATGTAAATATGTTGTTGGCAGAGAACATGTTTGTTAACAGTCTGAAGAAAATATTTTTTCCCTCTGTAGATGGATTTTCACTATTAATAGTTATACGATTTATGTTAATTTTGTCCTAACAAGGCATTTTGTGTCTTACAGTAGGTGCACAGTGGGAGAAGGGACATAATTTCACGTCAAGGTTTTGGCCAATTGAAGATCCTGGCCCAACACTTCAGTCTCCTCCATGTCCCTAGCCCTGAAACAAGAAGATGATCCTTAAGGAAGGTGTCTCTTTTTTCCACTCTGTCGCCCGTCCTTTGTTGGTATAGGGAAACTTTGGTCCTGAGCTTTTGTTCTAGCTCTTGTATATATCCAACAATAACTGATTATTTTTTAGAGAGCAGCAGAGAAGGATGTAAAAGATCATTTGCTACAACAGCAACAGCCTTTCCCTTTAAGTTTGTTTCCTGAATCCTCAAACCACCAGGCAAGACAGGACATTTGTACCCAGAGGACAGAATGAAGCACAGAAGTTATTTTTGTCTTAAGTGATAAGTAGATGTTAAAACAGTTTGGCTTATCCTGTTAACATAAGCTTTGGGTTTGTGTCAGCAGAGCAGGACTGAAGTGAACTAAACAGCGCTGTGAGAATCCATATGAGAACTACAAGAACTTCTTCCAAACATTGACATTCAGACCTTGTGTGAACCTGCTTCTGAGCTCCCTTGCACTGGGAGGGCTGTGTTTGAAACTACCTGTGAGGATTTACATATACTGTCTTTAGCTTTCTGCCTGAGATGCTCACCCTTTCAGTCTTTAAGTGAGAATGTGCAAAACTGGCTAAAAGCTGATGGCTGTACCCTCAACGTTACAGGGGTCAGAGTGATATACTGCTGCCGATAGTGGGGGCTGTGCTATGAGTCAAGACCTTGTTCCTCACTCGCATCATAATTCAGGGCTTGTGTAACTATCATGGGAGAACAACCTAGGAAGTTTTGTGCCAAATTCTCTCCCAGCTTGACCCAGAATTGTTAATCCCACTTCACCTGTTTCAGGTTGTGTCTTCTCAAAAGACATACAGAAGAACCTACATGGTTGAACCAAAGTCTTAGTGTATCCAGCACACAATGGTTTGTACTGAAGGTGTCTGGAAACCTGCAGAAAGCAGGATGGGACTCATCTGTTTAATACCTTTATCTATCACCCTGGAGGAAGTGACTGAGTGCTCATAAAATTTGTAGATGACGCCAGACTTGGGTGACACTAGTTGATACGCTCAAGGGCATGGCTGCCATCCAGAGGGATGTAGACAAGCTGGAGGAATGGTACAATAATGACTTAATGAAATTCAGCCAAGTCCTGCACCTGAGAAGGAAGTGCCCCTTCCTATAACACAGTCTGGAGTTGCCTGGCTGGGGAGCAGCTGTGCAGGAAACGTCCTGGGGGTGCTGGTGGGCATTGACCTGAAGTTGAGCCAGCAGTGGCCCTGGCAGCAGTAAGGGCCAACAGCATCCAGGGCTGTAACACTAGGAGCACAGCCAATAAGTTGAGCAATGGATTGCCTTCCTCGTCTCAGCACTTGTTATATCACATCTGAAATACTGTGGGCAGGTTTGAGCACCCCAGTACAGGAAAGACATCAATGAACTGGAGCAAGTTCAGCAGAACTTGCATTGTCTTCAATTGCTATCAATTTGAGGCTTGAGATGCACAGAGGTGATGGGCTCAATTGCTGAGTGAGGTGGAAGCAGCTACCCCCTACCCTTGCAATGGCCTTCACTCCCATTTTACACTTTCCACTCCACTATCTTGCATTTGAATTTTGAAAGCTGCTTCCCACCTCCAAAGCAAAGTGGGATATCTGGGAGGATATTTTTCAACAAAGCAGGATTTTAAAGAAAAAGATGTAATTTCTCAGTTTGCCTACATATCTCAGTTTGAATCTCGTCGTAATTTGGAAGCTGATATGAAAGGATGGGCCTGAAATACTATTTTAGGGCTGAATACTGCCAAGCCTTGTGGGGACTAAAATTCCCAAACTGCTCCTTCAAGGCCTTAAAAGCTGTGAGTCAGGACTCAGAAAATCATGTCCTGGGTTTGATAATACGAGTTACTTATCATGATACATTTAGATGTTTCATAACATATTCAGATCTATGCCTTCTGACAATATCCTTTTGACCCTTCTGGCTTTGTGGCTCATTTTCAAGCTTTTCCCTGTAGCCAGAAGGGTTTTTTTTCCTGACTTTTTTTCTGGCTTTGCTTTTTAAACTTAATGTAAATTGATGGTAATGGTCTAGTGTGTACAGACAATGTCAAATCTAAAGTTTTTAAGATAAAGGTCCATGATTAAAATCTATGAGCTGGCAACACCAAAAATTGGATGCACATATTGTAATTTAGTCTTATTTTAGATATAATTTATATGGATGTACAATATAATTCTTATGTCTATAATCATAGTTCCTCCTAATTGACTGCTTAGCAAGTGATTATCACAGTAATTCCTGGGGTTTAATATCTGTAATAAAATAATGTTTGCTTTATCTCTTCTAAGAAGTTCATTTGGTCCAGCAAGTGCATCAAAATTCTTCTCCATAGCAGAGAAAAACAGCTATCAGTGGAGAATTTGTACCTAAGTAACAGGCTGTTTAAAATTAGGAATTTCCAGGGTGGATTATTACTTGAAGGTTTACACTTAGAGCCATACAGTCAGCGTTTATATCTGATGCCAAGCTGCAGGGAAATATTCCTGACAATGTTTTCCTTGTGCCCCTCACTGACTGACTGAAATTTACAGCTGACCTCCCTGACAATAATTCTGTCAGAGGATCAGTCCTTCAGGCAAATTGCCAGCTCAGACATGAAAATCCGCAAATGGAAGAATGCAGAAAGCCTTTTGCATTAAAACTGTAGAGATGTAAATTTTCCCTGACAAAGCTGGTGTTGTGGCTTCTTTTGCAGATTTCTCCTTCATCATTTTTCTTCCAACTGAGGGAGGAGAAATGATATTTTTCTTATCCCAGGGCATGTCCAATAATACTAAAATGCTGTTGTACTAAATGCCAAGGACTCATTATTGTTCTTGAATATTTGTGTCTCTAATGGAAATGTGTGGCCTCTGAGAAAGTTTCAGTTAGTTCCCAATTCCAGATATCAAAATTTCTTCAAAATATCAAAATAGAAGGGTTTCATTATGAATTAATCTAAGGGAAAGAATATATTCGTTGCAAGGGTTTTACCGGTAGGTCATGCCCCTTTAGAGCTTTATGCCCGTCAGGTACAATGTGCTGTAAAAGGTGTCAGTGATTCAACAGGACACACTTTTTTATTAACAGATAGATACATGGGACAATTTCACAGGTGTTATGTTGCTGAAGGTGCTGGTTTTGAGCTGGGAAATAATACATTCATCTGTGTAACTGTGTTCTGCATGATGATTCACTTTTCATGTAATTAACAATTTACTTCTCTACCCACGCTCTCTGTTGTCTGTTGCTGTGTCCTATAGAATAACTACTGTGTTTCAAAGATCAGGAAGATGAACCTAGAATTTAATGAATAATTAACATGCAGATTTCATAGGTGAAGTGCCTTAGAAGCCCCAGGAATAAAAAATACCATGCAGAAGTACCACTCTGACAGGGTGAATTTATGATGAGCACAGACATGATCTCAGTTCAATTCCTGCTTCATTTGGAGCCTTTCCAAGTGGTTACAGGTAATTCATTTTAGGCTAAAGTTTTTGTGTCTGGTACCTGTAGCAGACCACTGCCCTCATGAAGGTATGTTTCACAGAAGCAGTCAGGAAACTGAAATAACATCACTTATGGCCAAAAGCTAACAGAAAGCTCTCCCAGGCAAGAAGCAGCAGATGATGCACTCAAAATCTTTTTTTTTTTTTTTTGCCCAAAAGGGAACACGTTATATGTACATGCATACATATATATATATGTATATATATAACTTGAACTAAGAATTTATTCTTAGGCCAGTGAATACTTTAACAGTCTAATCAAAATAAAACAACCATTTGCAGTCCATTTTGCAGGAATACCAACACTCATTGTCCACGTTGATTAAAAAAAAAAGAAATGCCTTTGACAAGTGCCACATGACAAATTATTTCTATAACATAAAACCTAAAGGTCATGTTTCCAACATTTACTATTTTCTCTTCACTGTTAATCTTGTAAAAGCAGGTTAATGACTTTGGTAACTTGTAGAATGTTCTGAGCCCTGGAATTCTGTATTTGGGGATATATATATATATATATATATATACTGACAGATTGGAAAAAAAAAAAAAGACATGAACCAGGGAATGAGATTTAATAACAAAATTTGCTCATTTTCCTGTGCAAATAGTTCTATTGACTTTTGCAAGACTACTGTAAAGTGAAACTAAGGCATTCAATAATAATAGCTGTCAGTTTCCAAAGAATTAATCTCTTCCTGCAACAGAGTACTGTCCGTTCTCCTCCTGTATTATACAGTTAATCAACATCCATTTCTAATGGGTTGTTTTATCTGCATGAGATTATTTATGATTTACTTATGCACCTAGAGGAGTATGTCTAATGATAAGCAGTGCTGATCCTCTGTACTTACACACTGGGCACTTATCCTAGCTTCTTAAGATGGTATCTGAGCTTTGTAAGACTATCCTTCCCCTCGCAACTGATATTTTTGTGCCTTGTTACTTACGGCTATTCCAATTCTCTCAATGCTTTTGAACTTTTGTCATTGAAGAAAGGGACTAATTCTGATGAAAACAATGAAGAGTTGGAGGTGAAAAGGGGTAAAATGCAACATAGTTTTCCAAAATGAGATAGATCATGCCAGGCTGTCGCGGGTGCGGGCGCCGTGCGCGGGCAGCGGGGCCGCAGG
>NW_020799097.1:31659330-31713653 GCF_003259725.1 Athene cunicularia | reverse complement strand
GGGCGGGGCTGCCCCGTGCCGGACACAGCCGGTTCCAGCCGGCTCCAGCCCGCCCACGGCAGGGCACGGCCCAGCCCCGGCACAGGGCGGCCGCGGGGAAACCTGCGTAAGGAGGGGCAGAAATGCCACAGGGAGAGGAGGAGAGAAAACAAGGTCAGAGGGAACAGGAGGCGCTCCATGGCAGAGCAGATATCAAGGCTGCAGCCCACAAAGAGCCCACGCTGGAGCAGAGAAAAGAGTGAGGAGGAAGGATTGGCCAAGAAGAGCTGTTATGGGCTGACTCCAACACCGGTTCTCCATCCCCCTGCACTGCTCGGGGTGAGGGGAAGGTAAAAGAGTTGAGAGTGTGTTGTGGAGGCTCACAAATTGCACTCCAAAATTTCGGTTGGCACTCCAGCAGTTGTTCATAAACTGCAGATCTGAATGTCCATGGGAGGGAAAAAACCTATTACTGCACAATCAGTTCAATACATTTCTAGGATTTAACCACAATCCAAAATGCTCAGTCACTCACCTAAAAAGTGAGGGCTCTTAACCTCAAGGAGTTTGTTTTGGGCAGCATCCCAACCCAAGGGGAGCACCCTTGACTGCAGCCATGCTGCTCTACAGGGGACTGGCTCAAAATGGCTGCCCCAAGGGACTCCATTTTTATCCAAGCTGAATCTGATCTGTGGTCAATGTCAGTGCCCACTTGGCTGAGGGCCCAATTATTGTAAACACCTGAGAATGAGGACACAAAAAAGGAACCAGCAGCCACTATGTCTCAACAGTCAGGAAGACCCATCTCTGTCAGGGTGGGTGCACCTGCCATAGAGTGAAGGAGTGAAGTTGAGCCTGGGAAGAGGGAGGGTAGGGAGAACATGTTGTTTTAATGTTTCTGTTTGTTTCTCATTACCTGAATCAATAATTAAATAGGCATTTTAGTTGGCAATAAATTAATTTTACCTGCACTGCATCTGTTTTACCTCTCTTGGTAAATAGTAAGCAATCTGCCTTCTTTTATCTCAACCCATGACGTTTCTCATTCCTGCTTGCCTTTTCTCCCCTTGTCTAGCTGAATGGAGAGGGGAAAGGGAAAGGTGAGCAGCTGAGTAGGAGTTTGGCTGTTAACCAAGGCTAACCCACCACACAGACTAATTTCATAGATTCCTTTAAAAACATTTTATTTTGCCTTTAGTAGCTGCAGACAGAACTTTCTGTCCTGGAAAAAAGCTCTTAGTCTTACCTCTCTATCAGTTTGTCATGACCATATGTGGAAATCTAGTTTGAAGTCTGAGCAGCTAGGGAAGCTCTAATTGAAACTTTTTCATAGAATCAGAGGATGGTTGAGGTTGGAAAGGACCTCTGGAGGTTATGTGATCCAACATCCCTGCTCAGGCAGGACCACCTAGAGCCAGTGGCTCAGGATCATGTCCAGATGGCTTTTGAATATCTTTGAAGTGGGAGACACAACCTCACTGGGCAACCTGTGCCAGTGTTTGGTCACCCTTGTAGAAGAAGTGTTTCCTGATGTTCGGAGGGAACTTCTTGTGTTCCAATCTGTGCCCATTGCCTCTTGTCCTGTTACTGGGCACCACTGAAAAGAACCTGACTCCATCTTCTGTACATCCTTCCTGCAGGTATGTAGGAGATCCCCCCGAAGCTTCTCTTCTTCAGGCTGAAGTGTCAGCTCTGTCAGCTTTTCCTCAGGAGACATGCTTCAGTCCATCATCTTCGTGATCATTTGCTGGACTCCCATATGTCCCATGTCTCTCTTGTACTGGGCAGCCCAGAACCGAACACAGCACTCCAGGTGTGGCCTCATAGGTACTGAGTCGAGGGGAAGGATCACTTCCAATGGCCTACTGGTAGCACTCCTCCTAATGAAGCTCAAAATACCATTAGCCTTCTTTGCCACAATGGCACATTGCTGGCTTGTGTTCAACATGGTGTCCACCATGTCCTCCAGGTCCTTTTCTGTAAGGCTCCTTTCCTGCTGGTGGTTCCCCAGCATACACTCCTGCCTGGAGTTCTTTCTCCACAGCTGCAGGACTTTGTACTTCCCTTTGTAGATCTTCATGAGGTTCCTTTCAGCCCATTTCTTCACACTGTGAAGGTCCCTCTGGATGGCAGGGTTTTTTGTTTGTTTGTTTGTTTGTTTGTTTTTAATGGAAAAGAAGAGGATCAAAGCTTTTGGAGCATTCAAAGTGGACAGGTTCTGCTGGAGGGAACCCTTCACCAGCCACAGAAGGAATAGACACCATCTGAAGTTCAGTTATGCAAGCAAGGTCTGGAACATTTTAGGTAAGAATTTGTTTTGCTTTTGGAGTAATAAAATGGTTTTGTTTGTGCTGGATACCAAAAGCATCAAATGTTCACCTGGCAAAGGGTCTTTCCAATCTATATCACAATCTGTCCCACTGAATCAGGGAGCTTAAATGAGAAACTCAACCCTTATCTGTACTAACAGAAATACAGTCAGGAAAAATGTAGACTTAAGAAACACAGCTGATGTAAATGAGTTGCATATTAGGTATGCTGACACAGAAGTCATTTTGTCTTCTAGAATAAGGTGGCAGCCTTGGTTAAAGACAAACTCAATATATTTGTATTTTATTTTGTTAAAATTGTTTCATATGGTAAGTTGCAAGGTTGAGTATTGACATAGCAACAAGTTGATGTGTTGACATCACTTGGTGAAGACAATTTCCATAACTAAACATATAATTCTTTAATTATTTTAATCAGTATCAATGCATTAACTAATAAAATGAAGAGATATTTTGAAAATTAACACATTCCATAGACAAATTAAGATGAAAAATTATGCAAAAGAAGGTGGTTTAAAGGAAATTTTCCATCACTAGTGCTCCTGGACCTCATGGATTTTTTCTGCTAGGACATGTCAAGGTAAACTAGGAAGTCAGATCTAGCCTCTGAGCAGTAAATGTGCTACTTTATTCCTGCAGTGTTTTCAATACCTTTATTCTGCCTGACCAGTGACGAATCCGTCTGGTATAACAGATGTTGCGTGAGCCTTCTCTCGTCTCATTCAAGTTGGAGTACAGCAGAGAAAGAGGCTTCTCTCTCTTGAGGGAGTGTCCACTTATTCTGAAGGAATTTTGTCTTGTAAGTAAATCTGCATAGCTAAGGCAGCTACAGGGTAGTGACAGATTGGAAGTGGAGGCAGCTCTGAGGTGCTGAACAGTGTAGAGTGACTTGACTTGAGACCCTTGTTTAGGAAATTTAGTTCTGCCTTAGAGGGATGAAATGTTTGCAGGATGGACAAGGACTGTTTAGTAAATAACTCTTCTCACAGAGGTAAATTTGAGTCCTAAATAGACATGGTTTAAGCTGATTTTGTTTTCAGAGGAAATCTCTAGACAGGTCAACTGAGCCCTTTGTCAATGCTGGCAACATACTTTCAAAGAATAATTATTTCAGCTTTAGTGTACATAGACTGAAGTTTTATGTAGTAAGTTAGAAATATGGGGAAGAAATATCATAATCTACAGTGGTGAAAGTAGAATGATAGATCTATACTTTATGAGAGTGGTATTTCTGGATTCATACGCCAAATTCACAGGTGATCTGTTGAAGTTTAAGTAGGGGAATGTACATCTTCATAACATTCTCTAGTATATAATCTGCATCTCTTAAACTATGTATATTACAACCTTGTTTTATATCATTTTTGAAATTGGAAGACTGTGCTTACACTAGGGTTTTAGAATTTTTTCAGAGTCTAGAAGAACGGTGTGAAATAGTCAAAGCACAATGGCATTAATTTAAAAGAATGGCCCTTGAGTTACTTGCATTCTCCTTTGGCAGGGGATAATAAAAAATATAGAACAGCGGAGATAACTTTGTTCCTACATGTAGTGGGCCAAATTGCAAAGGTCACGTGTAAAGGTTGCAACCTATATAAACCAGATTCTGTGGGAGTGGGAAATAAATAAAATAATATCAGCTCAGTGTCCCTTGCACCCATTTTCATTCACCTCTGATTTAAACCCCGTGAAGTTGTGTTTTAATGAACCATGCACTCTGGTCTTAAGACACTAATGTAAACTCTTCCAGCTTTGATTAGCGGAGCCAGCAAGGTATTAATTTTTAAATGGGACGTTCTCTGCAGGGAAGCTTTCTGCCAAAGTGTATCTTAAAGTCCTCCTTAAGATGGAAATCTAAACAAGGTGCCAAAGGAGAGATTATATAGTAAAGATTGTCTGTAATATTACATTGCAGTGAAGTCCTACTCTAAGAATTACTAATAAAACACTAAAACATTTATTAGACTCAATTATGCATATCTGCAACCATTTTGTGGAGATCTTCATTTAGCCATAGCTTTTAAATAAGTAATAATGGACAGATGCATTAACTCTTGTCCTCTTCCCAAGCCTTTATTCCACCATTAGGTTTGCTAAACTGAAAAGCCTCCTCTCAGAGGATGCATTTAGCATTTGATAGGGTAACCTCTCAGTCTGCACAAGAGCTTGAGACAGCAACAGCTTTGCCAATATACACACATTGGCTCCCCTGTTCTGTCTCATTCAGTGTTGGTTTGTCACAGGCTGTTTGCTCTGGATCATTGTAGAGTTTAGGAAAAGGATGGCTGCTAGAGACTAATTTGAAATTTAATGGCCACCATGACAGCAACTGGTATATGCTTGTGTTTACAGAGGATCATATTTAGGAGGGGATTCTGTGCCTTGGGAGAAGATGAATAATACATTTTTCCCCATGACTAGACAATTAAATCTTGCAGTTTAAGGCACAGGTCTACCTTTCTTCTAATTAGGATAAAGAATTTTCTTGATGGTTCTTTTATGAAGATTACTATGCCCAATTCAGTTTGAAAATTCCTTAACAGTTTATAATTTGTAGCCATCTGTCAGTGGCCTGGTAAGGCATAATAACTGTCTCCTGTTCTCAGGCATTAATACATTCCTCTGAAGCACCTTTTTCCTAAGCCATACCAGTCATTATAATTTAATATACATTCCATTATGCTTTAATTACCTGATCATCTGTGCAGATTATGGTTCAGTATTAAAAAAAAGGGACATTCACAATGTTTGTCAGAAGCAAGTGCCCTTTTCTTATCTTCACCTGCCGTGTATGTTTGCTCCAAATTAAGCTAAGGTTGGTAATTGGAGAAATGAAAGAGGTTGTGAACTGAAAATCAGTTTGGTGTACAGGAATGTAAGGCACAAAAGAATACTTTCTTATGAAATATTTTTGTTCTTTGCCTTTTTATGTACATATAATTATTTATGCTAATTATAACTAAAGTAGAGATATTTTACGTGTACATGAGAGTGGCAATTATATGTGACCTCCAAAACCAGAAACTTGTAAGAAACAAGTTAGAATTACAATGTTAGAAAATACAAGCCCTGCTATGGGAGCTTCTGCATCTAGGCCTGTATTTGTCCTGGAACAAAGGCAGTATTCTCACTCCACTGCATAGAAGCACAATTTGAGTTTAGAATGAAGTACTTGTCTCATACAGTTATATGTTATCCAGTTATTATATCAGAGAACTTGTTTAAAACCCCCTGTTTTCTTTTGGTTGAATTTAAGCCAGATCCTTAGCAGGAAAAATTGTCTTGTCGCTGAATTCAGCAGAAGGTCTTGATGGATTATGAGCAAGTGAAAGTAGCTGATTACCTAGTATGGAGGGTACTGATCCCTCTGTGATATGGAATGGAGAGCCCTGTGGGTTGAGAGCCTTTGTCCATCACTGCTGGATGTCCACAAAATGGCAGACTTTCCTGTTCCCTCATCCCCCAGTTCCCACTCTTTGCTCAGGAAGGCATCTCATCCTAAAGATTTTGGCTGTATCACTATTTGACTAAAGAGTTAAGACAACAGCATTTTAGTGCAAGGTCGTAGGAAAATTCTTGCCATGTCATTTAGAATCATGCACAGAAATATGTTTTACCTAGAAATAAAAAGAATCTGAAGAGGGATATTCTTTACTACTTTAGTTAGGAACTAAGGTAATAGAAGTAACTAAGGTAATAGAGATCAAACTTTGTTTTGTTTTGTTTTGTTTTGGTCACTAGCAGACAGTACCAGAATTACGCTGTATTATTCAGACTAATGCTTTATTTGTGTGACTCCATCAGGTGATTTCACACAAGTTTAGCTGATGGGGTAGTGATGTGAAAGAAGTATGGTAGTAGCAACAAGTTAAATTATATTATTCTTTTGCCTGCAACTTGTGGAAGTAGCCTTTGAGGTCCAAGTCCTACACTGAGAGGAGGGATAGGTGTTAATTTTATCAATATCTTGCAGTTCTATATGTCATTCACTTCATGCTATGACAGTAACAGATTTAGAATACATGCCCATCGTTTCCATACTCACCACATTATCTGGGCTTTACTGTTACAGTCCTGAATCTTTGGCTTTTTTTTTTTTTTCTCACATAAGTTCTCATGGATCATGTGGGCTAGATGTATCCTGATGTAAATGGGAGACAGGGAGGCCACAATCATATTTTAGACAGGTACCATGTCAGACAAGGACATCTGGCATAATGTCTGTGGCAAGGGACAGAGTCAGGACTGTGACATGATGGTATTAACACTAATTGTGATTGCCAATGGAATTTTTTGGAGAAGAGTAGGATTTATTTCTTGTAGAGTCTGTGATGAATCCTGTAGATGTGCACAATGGCATATTTCTGATAATTTTATTGGCTTCAATGCTGCTACTTTCATATAAAATATTAAGCAAATTTGTAAGTACTTGATGGTTATGTGGATGAAATGGTTCCTTTGTAACAACTGGAAAATTTTCATATGCAAAAGAAATCATACTTGATAGTCTTTGCCAAACTACCTGGAATGGTTCATGTTGTCATGTAAATTTTAATTTTTATTGTAAAGGTATATGGGGAGAAGTATCATGTGATCAGCCAGTAGCTGATGTTAGGCACTAACTTCAAGCCTGCTGGACTTAAGCCACAGAACCACCCAGTGCCTTAGTTCTTTAGTTATTGAAAAGCAAGAATGTGTTTGCTTAATTAAAGGTTGAAGTCTGCATATATTATTGTAATGACACGTAAATAATCTTAAAATAAGGTATTCCCACTCCACTGTCGTGTATACAGTAACCTTCTGAAGTGCAGTGAAGGCAAATCCAAATTGGCCCTGCATGAGCCAGCTGGGATCTAGAAGCCCTGCATCTCTTTTTTGCACAAATGCACATCCAAGCTGAGACGGCCTGTTGATTTGGATAAAGTGTCAGATGGCATACTCTGCCTTCAGATCTTGGTTGGATGTCCATATTATGTGTGAATGGTACCATATAGGCTTAGATCCTTGCTTTGCCTTGATCTTCCTTGGTACAGGGATCTTTTCACCACCCTTCACAGATGAAAGCAAGCAAAATGTTGTTATATATCTATATGCAACAAGTAATGTTAGCCTGAACTGGATTAGAAGGGAATAGATTCTGATCTCTTCCCAAATGAAGAAAGATTCCTGAAAGATGCTGCTTGTTTTATGCTATCATATACATGTCATTTTGATATAATTTTTTTTTTTTAGGTATTGGTAGCTGGTCGTATGAGTGAATTTGAGTATTTGAAACATACATTTACGTGTCTGCTTTGATTATATGCCTCTCTCTTGTGCAAGGATAATGGATCTTGCAGGTACACTCGTGAGACACAGTACACACTTCAGATCACTGGCCTGTTAGTACGTGCCAGGTTTAAAGAAGCTAGACTTTAAGGGACTCTATAACAAATGGACCAAAAAAATTGCTGCAAAAGATTGAGTAATGTAGGGAAGAACAAACAGCAAATCAATGGTCTATTTAGCTTGCAACTCTTTGGTGTTGCATCTTACATTTGTTTGCACAGTGTCTCATGCTTTGTATTTGTTGGCAATATCATAAACATATAATTAATATAAATTGCAATTCGTGGTATTCAGTGATAGTCCTGAAAGAATGTTTGCTGAGGACAACTAACTAAAATGAGAAGACAAGTTCCAGATGAGGTGCTTGGCAAGATAAAATAAATTGATTATAAAGGATGAAAACATAATTTGTGTAAACCTGACTTACGCATAGCTATATCACCTCCTACAAAGATAAATAACAACAAAAAATTCCAAACTTCCCTTTTTAAGTCTTCAGTATCAAGGATTTGCCTAAGCAATGACTTTGTGAGACTGAGCTCCCTAAACGCTTTCGAAAACAGTATGCTGGAGATAATAAATGAGTGACTCAATGCTTTGGCACACTCCTGAAAATGTGAACAGTTGGGACCACAGCTAACAGCAACAGATGGGGACTTCTCCAGCTTTGAATGTTCAGTAGGAGGCCACAGTAATTCTGTAAGCATGCCAAAGAAAACACCAAGTTGGAATAAATAATTACTAGGCTTGCGGTCTCCTACACTCTTCAGTCCCCAGACTTGCCGTTCAATACCTTCCTTCACGCCCACCTGATTATTGGACCTTCACAACCTTTCTCATTAAAACCAGTGACAAAACTCAGCCCAGACTGCCTAGAACCTCTCAATTTCCTGCATCACCTTTAAAAATGTCATCTTTATGTCATCTTGTTTGGAGACTGGCTGAAGATGTTTCATGTCGAAGCCTTGAACTGTATGGACCATTATTGTCAGTGTTAACACCATTTTACATGGTTGGTGCTACGTTTACTCACAGCACAGTTTATGAATGTCACCAGCACTTTCACTTATGTTTTGCCCACTTCATATCAAGCTGCCTGCTGAACATTCCATCTCTCTATTGGTCCACAAGAAAGGGTAACAATGTGGAAAGGATTGCAGTGATTTAATTGTTCTACTGACACTTAGCTTTCTATCACCATGTCAATCAACAAGACTAAATACTTAGGCTAATGTCCAGGGGTGACCAAGACACATTTGACAGCTAACCAGTCAGGGACCATACTGTGCTGATGCCAATGAGTTGGAGAAAGCATCAGTCAGGGAGGAGAGGTTGAGATGAGACTTATGACACTTTTCAATCAAGACTTGAGATTTGATGTTGTGTCTGGCTGTGATACTGAATTCTTATTTCCTCTTAGATAATAATTTTGCAGCATTCTGGGCAAGATTTTATGGGCAGTATAGTAAGTGTTTTCTGTATGTAGAGCTTTCACCATGAGCTGTGAATCTACCATTTCAAGGATTCATTAGCCCTGTAGGTGTAACTACAAATATAAGTTGTTTAAAACACAAACAACTATATGACAGGTGCAGCCCATACATGAAGTAGAACCTTGCAGTGCTGCTTATTACAAGCCTCCACGAACTGTTTGGTGGTTTCCAGATGATTTCAAGACATCTGTTTTCACTAACAGAACTCACACTGTGTTGGAGTAGTCAACTGGAGATAAAAAAGGCAGGATTCAGTCCAAATTATTGGAAACCTAATCAATACAGCTAACAACTTTTAAAATGCAGTTTAGCTAACCAAATTCAGACATCTACTTTAAGTGATTTGAACTAATCCTGAGTCACCATTGACTACACTGGGTGGATCTTAACTGACTATAGTAGGAACCTAGTATACTTATAGACACTCACATGTAGACAACTGAAAGTAGGTGTATTACTCTGGAGTTCACTCGCATTTTGCTTTTCTGGATCATATTCTGTCACTGTTAGAATCAGAGGAGGTTGACCTCTAGCAAAAAAAAGGCTTTTCAGCTGGATTTTTCTAAGCTTATTTTTCAGTTCCAGGTTTAGAATATCTGTAGTCATGTGAAATTCCATACATTAAAAACACCTTCTCTAGGTGTCACCATAAGAAGACAAACTAAAAGTAGTATTTCTGATTAATTGTTAATGTGTGTGAGTGTGTGTATTATTTAGCTTAAATGTAATGTAAATTGGAAAAGTCTGAATTTAAGCTTAAGAATTCATTTCAACTTGTGAAATTAACAGCAACAATAAGCATGTGAGAAGCATATCTGTATCCATAGCTAAATCTGTATCTGTATGTAATTAGACACAGTTAAATACATGTCTTCCTAATATTATGATTGTTATTTTTCCCTATGGTATTTTGGAAAGTATGATATTAGGCTTAATTGTGGCAATTTCAAGAAATAGAAGTTCTTTATGGGAATCATCAGTTTGTTGGTTAAGTATTCCAAATGGCAGAGATCTCTGTGAACTCTGCTCCAAAATCTACCATAACACTCTGTAGTAAGTACTCTGTGGGCATCTAACATATCTGGTCCAAAAGCCCAGGAGACTGACTAGTGCTCACTGAGTGTGACTTTGTAGTGAAGTGAATTTTGGATATCATATTCTCTTTATGATGAGCCAAGGGAGAACTATAGGCTATGTCTGCCTCCCTGGCAGCTCAGTCCCTCCCTTTACAGACATGCGCATAGGTGAAACAATTTTTTCCTTGTCAGTCATGACAGCAGTCAAAGGAAGGAAGATATTTTTAACTTTGGCTCAAGAACACAGATTAAGCAGTCTTGTACAAGATAACAGAGGAACAGGACAATGACTTTGTATACCCTGAGTCACAGCTCAATTCCTTGCCAACAACAACCTCTAGAGAAAGTTTCCTCTGTTTCCATAAGAATACTTGCTTGTCCTGTGAAAGTAGGGTGATGTTAGTTCCCTGTTGCTTTATAATATTCCTGCTATTATGCTACTGCTGGTCAGGCAAAGAATATCAGATAAAAAAAACCATCTCCACATGTCAGTAACATAGTAATTAATCATACTGGAGTTAATTTGTTTGAATAGGTAAATCTGGAGTGGTGTATTTTTCTAGTTTTTCAAATGTGTAATAAAAAAAAAAAAAAAAGAAAAATATTAATTCCAGCATGGGCAGAAAGTTAAGTACAGGATAAAAATGATCTGAAATCTATATATTCCACAAGGAATGAGAAAAAAATAAGCAGAAGCCTTACCAGTCTGATAATGAGGCTGTGGGAGGTAGAAAATATCAATAAAGAGTCCAAAAGAGCTGATCTAAGCAATGATCTAATGAGCTCCTATTTCATAGCATTAGACTTTTTTCTTTTAAAGGGACATAGCCAAAAAAATAACCTTAGACATGATCTTGTTTTAAGGTCATTCTAATCTTGTGGAAATGTCCTTAGTGTATGAGCATTGATTTTGTTCTTAAAATATTTCACTTTAGGAGAAATTTGATAAGGTAGTAACTGCTTATAGGCTCTTATGCCCCTTTTTTCCCCCTAATGTCTGTGCAGGAGCCAAGAAATCTTTCCATAGTCTTTTTTTTTTTTTCTTTTTTTTTTTTTTTTAAAGTAATCTTGGTAATTTCATTGTGATGAAACCAAATCAATTAATTGTAGTCAACTGGGAATCTGGGAATTAAGTGAAACTCAGATATTAGTAACTTAAATGGGCCACAGATCTCTGTCTGGGGTTTGACTGATCAAGAAAGAAATGAATGTTTAATACAGATCCAATTAGATCTCCCAAATTTCTAGTTTCAGAAATATCATTAAAATATTGGTGATTACATTTGATTTTGCCTGTTTAGGACTTGCTACTGTGACATCTACCAAATAGCTTGAGCTGAAGTTCCATTTCTTTTCCATCATCTTTACTTCCCCCTTCCCTCCCCCCTTTTGTTTAATTGGTGCTTCCCGGAATCCTATTCTGTAACAAAGGGAGTAAACAAAAAGAGGTGGCCTAGGGCCACCTAATGCATAAATGGGTACGATTGTTTCTTCCATCTGTTGTTAGTAGTTCCATATGCAGCTGTCTGCTCCCACCACTGCCTTACTAAAATCTGCGAGGTGCTGCTTGCACACTGCCCAGTCCACAGGGTGAGTATAAATGAACAGCAAAATGGCTCAGTCTGTCTTGGAGAAGGTCAGAGGGAAGGGTACAAATACAATTACTAGATTTGTGGCAAGGTAGAATGGAAATCGTCCAATCTGAACATTACTTGGCATAGGGCCTACCAATACCTTTACCCTGCATGCCCAAAGATGGTCTCAGAGGTGCTCAGAGTCCAGACGGATGGTCAAGACATGTCATGAGCAAGAAGGAGTCCTCTGCTTGCCTGAAAAGGTGTAATGGACATGCTTAGTGCTCCTTCCTTTCTTAAACTGACAGGTTGTACCCACAGAAGCAAATAGGACATGCAGATGGTTGCCTTGAGTTACCTTAACAGATCAGCGGAAACCTGCAGAGCTTTCCTGGCAGGAATGTGCCAAACATACTGACTTGCAAGAGGTGGCAAATCAATAGGAATCTTATTACAGTTGTTTCTGTGTGAAATCTTAAATTTCGTGGTGCATTAAGTCACAGTTTTGTGTCACGTTAACCTAGCTTTGAGAAAGCAGTAAGTTTCAAAGAATAAGGGGTGTCTTTAAATGAAAAAATCTGTTTTATATTTGGTCAACTATTAATCTGAACAGAATTTCAGTCTTTCAGACTTGTTGATTCATATATCAAAAGCAGAGCTGCGATGTAAAGGTTTATGACTAAAGGCAAGGTAGGTTAATTACTAACCAATGGTCTGAAACCAAAGTACCCTGCAATATAATTTAAGATTTATATAATGGTGATTAATTAATGCACAGTCTGGATTAAGACCAGATAAAGGGAAAAAAATGCTGGTGGAACAACTGTGATTGTATAGAAACACTCTCTTCTGTTTTTCTGAAGTGCTCGATAAGTCCCTGAGGACCACTGCATTTTTTGTAAGTAAACATAACGTTATTTCTATTGCTATTTGATGCATATGGCATATTTACCAAGGTGTTTCAAGTTGGGTCATGGAACTAATTGAACCAAGGTGTGAAAATACTAAGCTTAATAAGTCTCAGCCTATAAAGACAAATTGTCTTCCTCAACCAGTTCTAATTATAACAGATTTCTAACTGGAGCCTGTTGAGTTATATATGTGCCTTTACATTTCAAGGTCTTTCTTGTTCATGTTGCATCTGCTGCAGATTCTGCACAATGATCTCTTGATAAAAATAAAGGTATTCTTACTAGAAATAAATCCTCATTTTCAGACCAAGAAAGGATTTTACTGCTGATCAATGACTTTGAAATAACTTTATTCTTCTTCATGAGCTTTCAACCAAAATGGCTTTCCTCTCTTCAAACGAGGCTATGGGAAATAAAAAATGGCTATAAAATCTGAAGTTCAGTACTTAATTTTATCAGATTAATTGATTTATGACATAGATTTTTTTAAATTTTTTTCTGTTTATGGTGAAATACTTGACCCTGCAAGGCTATAAGTCTGCACAGAAACAAAGCAGGGTCAAGGAGAGGGAACCCACTGCCAGCCACTGCCAGCAGAGATGGTAGACAGTGTTTGGTGCTGCTGCACTCCAGCCTACTTATGTTAGCACAGGAGGACTTGACCTTTGAAGACCATCTTTTCTATTAAAATAATTTAAAAATTACCCTCTCTTCTTTAACAGCATTTTATAAGTGGTATGTTTCTTCCTATTATTCCCCTTTAAAATATCCTAGTTTATTTTCACCAAACCAAATGCTGACTATAACCTGGATTCCTTTTCTTGACAGCATCTACATCGAACCAATGCATCAGATGGATGCATGCTAGTGAAATTGTAGGAACAGCACAATCAGAGGTCATTAAACCAGCAGGAAAATCACTTGCCACATTGACTATGGGTGAGAATAATTTGGCGAGATATTGAGCACAGATTGTCCCTTGTGAGTGCCTGAAGCCACCCTTTTCTAAAAAATTGCCAGCAGGTTGGAGGCGGTCATTGAAGAAAGTGATTGACTAATACAGCTTTAACTTGTAGCAACAACAAATAATTATTTCAGCACATGCCAGAAGGAGGTATATTCTAGTGCACCTTTGGATTTGGATCCATTCAATGCTTGCATTGAATTTTTTAGTCTTCTGGAGGCAATATCCGTAAATATTGATTGAACGTACCTGGTGATTTGAAAGCAATGACTGCAACCTCAGGTCAAAATTTGCATCTTTTAGTGCAGCTGAAATCTGAAGTAGCCATCAATAAATCAATGGAAAAAGGCCCTAAATTGCTGTAGATATCTATAACTATTTATTTCTGACTGTAGTCTAATCTATATTGAGAATATAAATAATGGCTTGTATGGTTTATGTGAAAACCTCTCTTTTTTGAAT
This sequence comes from Athene cunicularia, assembly GCF_003259725.1. Classification (NCBI taxonomy): domain Eukaryota; kingdom Metazoa; phylum Chordata; class Aves; order Strigiformes; family Strigidae; genus Athene; species Athene cunicularia. The sequence goes on along the minus strand of NW_020799097.1, from coordinate 31,699,536 downwards.
TAAAGGAATATGATGTAAAAACAGAAGTTAGATGAAGTAAGGCTTTAACTCACACTATGTCAGTGCAGGGTTGCTTTTTATTGAACACTTATTGAATTTCTGGACATTTATATGCGAACTGAACAAAAGATGGAGTGTACACCATTTTCCTTGAGATGCCATTCCCCAGCCAAACAGATGTCAGTGTCAGGGATATTTGCTGATTCCTCGATTTTTTCCTCCTAATTGGATTTCGTTACTCCTAATTATATAGACTTTTACTATTCTAAAGGATTAATCTTCTTTTAAGGTATGTACATGGGTATAAGTAGCAGACATTTTTTCTTCAGTAATAAGCTACACAGTTGCCAGTTTCAAATGGGTGTACTGCTCAGTCTATAAGGACTGACTAATTGAAGATGTCATGCCAAATATTTGCAATATTTGAAGAAGGCATTCACAGGGCATTCACTGTAGTGTTGGGGTGTTTCCCAAAGCTTTAAAGAACAGTAAAAAATGTAAATCTCAGGTAGCTAAAGAAACTTTGCTCTGTCACTCTTAACCAGCCTTAACCTCACTTTTAGCCCTAGTCCTTCATTTTCAGAGCTGAAATCCTATGCAGTTTTGTCTGAGAACTGTTTGATTTCTGTGTTCAAAGCAGGCTCAGGGGGCCTGCACAAAGAACCCTTTTTCTATCTCAAATACAGCTCCTAAACCAAGATGTCTCCTGAAGCCCATTTCTTTTTCTTAGACATGTAGGCTTGTCTTGAATATTAGTTTCCTATTAAAGGTTGCATTGGGCATACCTGCTGGGGTGTGTGCATCTGGGGCTGCAGGGTGACCTGTGTAGGAGGAGGCAGGAACTGCCTGGGGAGGTCATGGCTAGTTCCAGATAGCTCAGCAGCAGTTGGAAACACGACACTGTGCCCCAAAACTGCAGCCAGTCAGAGGGGAGCATGGCCCTCGTACGTGTTTAAGAAAGGGTGGAAGCTGAGAGAGGCAAGAGATACATGTGGACTCACCTGAGGAGTTATGTGCAGACACATATGAGGAGACACAACAGGAAATATGTGGAAGGGGACACTTGCTGGGGACACAGCTGGAGATGCACTCTTGGAAAGAGGTGTTCTGTGACAGAGCAAAAGCATCCCTGAGGTGACTGTGGGTCATGGTGTGAGAGATGACTTGTAAAAACAGGTCCTGAAAGAAACAGGCCTGGAAGAAACAAGGACTGAGAAAAAGAGCCTGAGAAAAAGATAAAGGTTAATGAGGGGAGTGGAGGCCCTCTGAGCTAAGGAATGTCTCAGACACTCACAAGTAATGAAACTATAGTCATGGGGTGGATGGTATGGAGGTCAAAGCTAAGGCTGCCCAAAGAACACAGGATGCAGCTGGAGGAGGGAGCCTGTAGAGACAGGACGGTTCTGCTCTGGTGCACCTGGTCAAATTTCAAGGGCCATCTGTGCAGTGAATGACCTTTGTTTCATTATCCATGAAATGCATATTAAATTTAACACCCCTGAATATGCTAACAAAGACAAACAAGATCATGCTAATTACACCATCTCATGAAACACCTTACCCCTGCCCATACATGGGATATGTAGGTATGTGGGTCAACCTAGGGGATGGACCCAAGGAAAGTGGCTATAAATTAAGGGGGCTGGGTCCGAGGAGTGAACTGAAGTGAAAAAGATTGATGCCTCCTGGAACCCTCTCTGTCGGGATTGATGCAGGAACTCAGACCAGTGATCTCTATTCCTCTATTCTCTCCATCTTCCTCCTTTCCTTTTTCCCCTTTTTCCTTCACTACCATTTGGCAATGCAAGGCATACTGTATTGCTTACCACACTCATTATATACTTAGCCAATTATCGTGTATCCAATTAGTACATTGGGGGAAGTTAATAAATATTTGGACTTTGAGACTTGTCTCACCATTGTCCACTTCACTGGGGATTTGCAAATCTGAGTTCCTTGTCTCCCATGTCTGAGTGGGATGTGACACATGGGTGACCCATGCCAGAGCAGGGACACTCCTGAGGGACTCCAGCCATGGGTAATCTACACTGGGACAGGGATATCCTTAAAAGGACTGAGGCCTCTGGATGAGCCAAAGGGCAGTAAGAAGCAAGGAGCAGTGAAGTAAAACAAGTAAGAAACAAGGAGGAGCAGAAAGAAACCATTACAGCCAGACTCCAACCTCCTGCACCACACATCACCTCACCCAAGGATTTAGAGGGCCTGAGTGTAATGCACGCTGAAAACAAGGCACCTGGGATGGGGCAGGGTGGAGAGATGCTGGAGGGAGAAGAGGTATTGGACCGAAGCTGAGCCTGGGGAAAGAAGAAAATAGTTTTCACTGATACACTGTCTTCTTAATTCCTAAACATCTGAATCACTAATTAAAAGTTTATGTTAAATACCATTAAGTTAAATTAAGTAAAATTCCATTAATTTAGACTGTTTTGCCTGCCCATCTGTGTGCTGACCCAGCAGTGCAGGGGCTCAGGTTCACCATGGCCTGAGCTGGGTGTTGTTGGTTTAACCCCTGTGTCGGGGCCAGTGACTGCTGCCTCCCCTGCTCCAGCCTCAGCTCTGGGGGTCGCCCTGCTGGGGAGGGGTGACACCCTTCCTTCTTCCCTCTTCCCCCAGTCACTGCCTGTGACAAACCATTGCCTTCTGTGTGTGTGTGTGGCTGGGAGGGCTGGGGCCCACTGTCAGGCTTCAGCTGGCAGCTCAGGAGAAGGAAGATGAGCAGTCTGGAACTGAGAAGAAGAAAGCCCCACCAGGAACACCACCCTCCTCCAATGAGGACAGCAGGATGCTGGTGGTTTGTCGTAACACCTTCTGCCCCTACTGCTCAAGGAGCAGGAAGCTCTCAGCTTGCATTGTCCAAACTATTTTGGAAGGATGAGCATGACACCCAAGAAAAGAGGCCCTTATTTATAAGCTTTCCTGTATGACAATGTTAAGGTTATTAAGCAGGCTTTTGTAAAAATCAGGTTGGACAATGAGCATTGGTATTCCTGCAAGTGGAGTACCAGTAACTGTTGTATTTTATTTGACTGTTAAAGCACTCACTGGCTTAGCAGTAAATTTTTAGCTCCTCATATATAGAGTGTTTTCTTTTGCTCTTAACAAAACTTTTGAGAATAACAAAGGACTGTAGACAATAGGCAGACTACCCGCTAGTGCGCTTGTCAGGTGAAGATCTGAGGAACAGAGATCATCTTTTTTCGGCTTGTCTGTCTCCTGGAAGCCTGGGCTTTGGTGGCAAGATTGTACTTTTTACACTGGACCTTGTCCAGAGACCATAGTGCCACTTCAGACTTTAAACTGCCAAAGAAAGAATGACCGCAGGGAAATGCAGGGCTGGAGTAGACCTCACAGGGTTATCCAGCATGATCCTCTCTTCTGAAGCAGCATAAAGATTCATTCACAGATGAATATCAGAGTCATCAGAAACCTTGAAAGAAAGCATCTCTACAACTTTCCTAGGTGTCATTTCACTTCTCTGTGTCCACTTCTCTGTGTGTCTGTGTTTAAAATTTAGGGGGTTTATATATTCAGGTTTCCAAACTGTGGGCAGCTCTGAGAGAGCAACAGTGCACTGGCTCAAACACAGGTCGGTGGCCAAATTCTAAACCTGAAAATGTAGGCACAGATCAATGTTACAATGGATGCACAGTCCACTATGGTGAGTCTACTTCCCAAATGAAAATATGTTCACGTACCCTCTACTTACCAGTCTGGATTTGTAACCTATAACCTACTGACCATTTCTTGTCTCCAGCCTGATACTCCATACCTGCCCTGCATACCTTTAAATACTTAAATCAGGATCACACCCATAATTTTCACTTCCCTGTTTCCTTTTATCACACTTCACTTCCCATTTCCCTTTCTTTCACCTTCTTAAACCTGTCTGACCTCTGCAGCCACATCTTCTGTCTCACCTTGCTCTTGCAACTAAGTCTGAAGTGCACATCTCAAGCCTAGTTTTGGCACAGAAGCAGCTGCTGCTGCATATCACTTTGAAGTGGTTCATGTAGCACTGCTGATATTTGTATTTACAGTGTGAGAACAATTGATCTAGGTAATATTTCTTCAGCCTTTTCAGAAGAATGTGTCTCAAGGCAGTTTCTGAGTCCTTGCTAAAGCAAGATACATTATATCTACTGCTTCCCTTTAATCCATTATGCCAATTATATTGGCAGACAGGGACATTAGATTGGTTTGACATCATCAGTTCTTAACACACTCAAGTGGGCTGTCTTTTATCATCTTACTGTCCTGCTGCTTTTGAATTGATTGCTTAAGAGTTTGTTCCAGAATCTTTCTGGGAATTGAAGTCAACTGTTCTGTAATTCTCTGGATCCCTCCCTCACACTCCTTGTCTCCCTCTTTCTCAAGATTCCCTTTTCCAGTCTTTTGGGACTTCTCTGGTTGAAACTTGGTAGATTTCTGAGAATGTTCTTGAGCTCAAAGGGATAAAATGGTTTGTCCTGCTTCCTTTTCCCTGTGCATATTGTGTAAGTTGTAAGACCCTGCTGAATTAAATACATTAATTTACTAAATATTGAACCTATTTTTTTGGCATACTTTCCTGATGATTGTTAAATTTAAATTTGTTAAGCCTCAGCAAAGTAAATTTGAGAGGAGTGAAGCCCAGAATATAAACAAATTTTCTGCATCATTTGTAATTGCTCTTTTTCCTGGTCCTCTAACTTTTTAAAGTTTTTTTTAAAGCAAGGGACTTCCTTTAGTATTTGTAGAAATGTATATTACTCATAGATTATATAAATCCTGTTTGACAGACTGTAATCTTCTTCATCCTTCCTTCTTATGTGCTTTAATCTTAGCAGAGAAACAGTCCCTTACAGATGCATAAGACTATTTCCCTTCAAATGAGACAAGTGACTAAATGTCTGGATTAATAGAGATAAGTATACAAGCACTGCAAGAAAAACTACTGTGTCAAGATTAGGAACTGTATTGTCTGTTAGGCTTAATAATGTGCCTTTTTAACACTAACTTTCTATCTCCTCTGTGGTTAGATTGTTTCCATCTTTGTACCTTTTGAACTGGCATCTCTCGTAAACCCAAAATTCATGTACATATTTTGAATATTTCAGTCATACACTTGGAGGGAGGGCAGAAATGGTTACAAAAATAATCTCTCAAGTGGAGAGCAAAAGCACCTTGTACAAGTCAGAAAATAATATTGTTATGGGAAGTTCTAATCCCTTTAAAATATTGCTTGATATTTATGGAGCAACTTCCACCAGAAGATCTTCAGATGTTGTAGAAAAGCTAATTGATTCCACTCTGGTGAATTCTATGAGGTAGGAAGGAAACACCTAAAATTTGTATCAGGAGAGTCAAGCACAGAGGATAAATGACCTATCTCAGGTTACACAGAAAGTCTCAGAAGGGCCAGAATTAAAAAACAGGCTCCTGACTCACAGTCCTTTGTCTTGCTAGCCTTCTCCAATGTAAATAACTTCTTATAGTGAAATTGCATTCTTTAAAATGGAGTTACTGCTTTGCTCTAATAACATTAGAAAAATACAACAACAACAACAAAAAAGAAGAAGAAATCACTTTAGTACCCATCTATTGCAACTTCCCTTTATTCTATTTTCAAGGACTGGGTCTACAGAGAGGCTTCACTGGGCATACAAGATTCCTCTCTTTTAATTAGAACATTAATATTCCCACTGTTTCCTTAGCTTCTAACTAAGAATAATTTTAATTCTTCCCCCTTCAGTCAGTTGGCAAAGAATGTGAAGACTTAGTATCAGGATGAGGTTCTGTGTGCAAAGCTTTCTAAGTCACAAAACATAAGGCTGTGTTGTTATATACATGTCTCTTTTTTTTTTTTTTTTTTTTTTTTTTTTTTGCAGACAAATGTCACATTATCTCTGCACCACAGCAGGATTCATTTGCTTTGCTCTTTCACTTCCCAGAGCAATTTTTTCCTGTATTTTGAACTGAAGGGAATTATGTCATGAAGGTATGCTTAAAATGGTTGCAATGTAACAAAAAGTTTGTCTCCAAATAATAATAAGAAAAAGCCCTTCCAATCAGTGTGTTGCTTAGCAACATGATGCAGAGAGCTGGAAGTGACTGCTGAAATTCATTTGAATTGACAAGGGATCTGCAAATGAGTGACAGAGCCACCCTAGCTGGCAGCTCTGTCAAGAAGGTGGATAAAAAGGGATGACAAAAACTGAAAATTACCAATAGAGAGGGTGGGATGACCTTCAAGATGAGAGGGATGGTGGACTCCCACAAAAGAAAAAAAATAGCAAAAAGTAAGAAACAGAAGGGAAAAACAAGTGAAAAAAAAATTATTAGGACTCCATTCAAACAATTACTCTGGTCAGAAAATATTATTAAGGTTCATCCCTAACCAATTACAGGAAAAAATTGTGCATTGCAGATGTGAAGTGCCATGAATAGGAAAGATTTGGGTATGTGAATTTGCACAACCCAAAGTGCAGTTATCCCTGCACTTGTTCACTCACACACTTGTGTGGACTTATGAGGGAGCTGGGAGCTGCCTCTGCAGATCAGACATCCAGCCATTGCCATTAGCTGTACATGCTTCAGTGACCTGTATCCCAGCTCCACTACTCTGGGAAGAGCATAGAAGGGATAAAACAATTTAGAGTATTTCTTTATGCTCTGTAAATTGGATGCTCTTGAATATTCATTCCCATTTGAATAAACATGAAAACAGAGGCTGTATCAGTAGCTGTTAATGTGTATATCTTTGAGATCACAAGTCAGTCATCACATGTTTTAAAGTGGTACAGGACTACCAGTTTTTCATCTCCAGTCTAGATGCACACAGACACCGAGGAAGTCAGAGCTGGGTCAGGCACACAGTATATGTTAGAGCAGGCATGGGAATACAGAGCAGGTTTTCATTCCCCGGCATTTGAACTGAATTGTCCTATGTCTCTCAGAGGCTCCAGGCTTCCTTTTCCATAGCCCTTTGCAGTTTATACTCAGACTTGTTATGTATGAAAGTGTGTGCATCATTAACTGTTAATATACTTTAAATTTCTTTCAGTACTTCTCACCTGAAGGCTTTCAAAATGCTTTAGAGTTTTAATGAAAAGGAATGTGCACCAAATTCTGCTTATACTAATGTTAATTCATAATAGCTGTGTGAATTCTAATGGTGGTGCCAGATTTACACCGCTGCCTCTGAATGCAAAATGTCAGGCACTGTGCCTGCACTGGTAGCTTTGGATGTGCAACAAACACAACACATGGTAATGACTTCACCTGTTCCCCTGAAAGATTATAATCTCTGGAGTCAAGAGTGTCAATTCTTTAACAAAAACAGTGTAGCTATTTAAAATAGGCTATAATCCTTTGGGAAATGATCAGAAAACCTGTATGTTGTGTTGTCTGACTTCATCAAGATTATAAATGATGTATTTGATTTCAGATGATTGATTATAGCAATTCCTTCAGTACTTCAAGGGATCACATCTGTTATTATTTATAAGAACTGAAATTAATTTGGTGTTTTGAAGCAATTCATTATTTAGGTACTGACGTAAATTTACATGTTTCTGTGGTGTTAGTCTTTACTCTCTAATTGAGAGAAAATACCAAGTCTCCTTATATTCATGTGTTATTAGCAACTGCATAAATATGTGAAAAGTGAAAAAAGTTTTTTTCCTTTCAAAAGCTCTAAATACCTTTAGGTCAATACCGCATTTCATTAGTTATCTTAGTGTACATGGGATTTAGCCATGTTTTCTTAAGAATTTTCTGAAATATGAACAGATATTGAATATTGAGAAGTCCATCCAGAAAAAAGTGAAAATGGATGTAGTACTAGTCTCAAGAAACAGGAAGAGAAGATAGTTTTGTCAGTAGTTATGCTGGTTAAACAGCAGATTCCCAACTGGGTTTGCTTTCTTTTCTGTCGCATGTTGGATATGTGAATGTCAGTCCATTTGTTTTCTCCTCTGATTATTCTTTCCTGATAGACTTTGGTCATGATGTTTGTGCCCATGATTAATGCTTTCTGCTCTCCCTGGGTGGCTGGAACCATCTGTCCCATCTGGGTGGAGGTGAGTGGGCCTGTTATTTACTGAATACAACCTATGGTAATACAATATATTTTCCATTAGCATTCAGGAACTTTTTATTGATACGGAGCATTGTGCTGTATGTATTCAGTAACATGTTATCAGTGTTGGTCCTACAGACTTCTCATAATATGAAGTCAGGTTCAATACCAGGATCACTACCTACAAAGCCCTTATTGCTCTGAGCCCAGAGGATCTAAGGGTATGTTAGCATTGTGTGGCAGAACTCAGTGCAGTGGTTCCACAGCTTGCAACAAAGAAGTTAGCAGAGGAGTGGAAAATGGATGTGGTAATTTATGGTCAGTGTTAGGTTAATGATTGGGCTAAATGATCTTCAAGGTCTTTTCCAACCTAGATGATTCTGTGATCCTGTAATGTGACAGTATGTCCAAGACGGACAGATTTCAGGACACCAGCATGGATGCATATCAGCTCCTGCAGAGAGAGACACCTCAGAATTTGGCAATCTGGAGGTCTATTCTGCTTGTAAAATTCTCCCCGTTCAGAGAAGTCAAGGGAGTAAAAGCTTCATACTTGACCAACATTACTCATGTCACCTTATGCTCTGGCGTCTGGTACTAGACACTGGGGTGGCACGAACAGGACAAGCACTTCTGTGGAACTCTCTGGCAGCTCAGCTGGGACAAGCTGGCTGCTTCCTGCATGTGTGCATGATACTGCTGGGGCTGGTTTCCCTGCTCATGTCATTGACACTGATGATGTATTGTGGGATAACTCTTGTTCTATAACTTACAAACGGCTTGTGTGACATAACATTTTACTTATCAGTTTTTAAAGGGTAGCAGCTGTCATCTGCTAGCTAAAATGCTCTATTTTAGAGTTTATTGCATTTCTGGTCAGTTTTGAAGAGATGACAGAATAGAATGTCCTTTCTTTCCCTGGTCCTCTGTCTTGTTTCCCCCTTGCTATGGTAATCTAAGTGCTAAACACAGTGTTGTCTCTGCACGCTACAGTCTAAACCTGCTGCAGCCCATGGTTGCTGTATGTGCTGGTCTGACACTCTCTATGTGTCAGTGACAAAACCTGTCATCTTTGCCTATTGCATAGACTGTGTTTATTTCTCACAGGTCAAGATAAATAAATGGAGGGATTTGTGTAGGTGGTTTTGTTTTTTTGTTGGGTTTTGTTTGTTTGTATGTTTGTTTGTTTAACTCAGCTGTCCTTGTTAGAAATGCTCTGTTCTTGGTCTTGAGGGAGCTCTCAAACCCAGATATGGTGGGTGACCCACATGGTGCCTCAGCTCAAGAAGGGGATACTGAATAGAGTGGAATATAGTACTTAGCAGTTTACAGACCACTGCTGCAGCTTTCAGGCATTAAGGGCAAAATGTATTAGCTGCTTTAGAACAAATTAATAAATGAACAGAATTGCTGAGGAGAGGGCAGAGTGCATAATTGGCATCAACTATGTTATCAGGACATGCTTCAAATAGATAATGGTTTTCAAAAACCATCTGAGAAAATGACGTACTTAAAAAAGGCACGAGAAAAAAGCCAAAACCAGACTTGTGCCTGTTTCTGGTGATTATTCAAGTGGAAATTAAAAGATCCCTTAGTGCTTTCTGAAGAGAGAAGAGGAAAATACAGCTTTCCTGGCCTGCGCTCCATCTGCCAATAAAAGTGACTTTAAAGCCTAAAACTTCATGTAAGTTACTGCCAGAGCTACAGTAGCTATTGCAGTTGCCAAAAAAGGCATTTACAATGCTGGTATCTGACTTATTCCTATGAATCCCTCTGAGATGAAGACAGCACTCCACATAACCCATCTACTCTTTATTGGAAATTACATTTATAGATACACAGTTTTATATAGTAATTCCTTTTGTCCCTACTGTGAGACATCAACCACTCCTTGCCATGTCAGTCTCCTCTAGGAGTAGATAGAGACGTTTCTCTGCTGCTTTCTGTACTCATATAAATGTTGTATCTATTACCAGAGCCTCTGATAACCTGAAAACGGAACTGAAAGGAATTCTTTCATCCAAAGAAATGGCAGTGGTATCCCAATAGCTTAAAATGGTTGTATTGAAATATTTTTATATTTGCCATGAAATATAACTTTTATTTTAGTGTTCATCCATTTTCTAAGCGTTCTAAACATTCATAAATGAAGTGAGAATTAACAAAAAACCTGGCACAAAGTGTTTAACACATTATAAAAGAGGTAGGTAAGGACACATCTCTCTTGTCAACTCTGGATTAAAAAACAAGGGTAGACAGAGATAATGAAATGGTTTTATAGTTTTACATTATTTTCAGATTATAATACATAACATTTTCATCAGTCTGTGTGCAAATGCATCATATAATATTTTTTAGTGCCAGAACTGTCATTCACAGGAGCACATGCGAACATGGGCTCACTGTCTCATGAAAACTGTGGTCCTGTTTTCCACAACAGAGCAAACACAGGTCTGTGCATTGTCCAGCTCCTCTAACTGTTCATTTGCTAATGGAAACAGTGCCAGCACAAACGAGGAGGATATTCTCAATATGAGAGCAGACCTAAATGAAAGCTTTGCAATGTATTCTGTGGTTTTTTCCCATTTTGATTTGAAAACTAATGATGGCAAGAACTGAAAATTCTCAGGTTTTTAAATGTGCATTTATTCCTGATTTTCTGCAGCAAATAATGCTTGGTCTGCTAACCACTCAATAAATAGCTTGTCAGGAAGTAGGTTCATTCTGATTTCTGATTAGAAGACTTCTGGAGCTACAGCAGCTATTGCAGTTGCCAAAGTTGGTGCTTACACTGCTTGTATTGGGTATGTGTACTGTGTGCTGGTGTGTGATGTAGACTGAGTTGTCAGTGATGGGCAGCATTCTTGACCGGGCTCCGAGTTTTTGACCCTGCACTTGAAGTGCTCACATGTTCAGCACTCCCTCTAGCCTTGCATCCTCACAGCTGTTATCAGCTGGGACATTGACAGGTACAGAAAACTGTGTGGTGACCTTGGTCCTTAATGGGTAAGAAGGAAAACTGTGACTGAACCTGGAGACTGGATCAGGAAACCTAGTGGAACTAAAGAGAAGAAAGGTGAGGAAAGATGTCACTTGAGATAGAACCAGTTTGTGAAGGAAGAGCTAATAGGCTATGCCTATCCATCGAGTAAGCTAGCTCCCAAGCTCTAGCTGTGAAGCCAGCTAGTACTGTCTGACCACATCTAAACTGTGTCATGGTTTCCTGCTCCAGAACAGAGTGACTGCACCCAATCTGATGGTTGCCTATCTCTGGCCACTCATGGCCCTTTCCAGCAGCTGATCTGGGAGAAGGCTAGCTGGCCCGAATGAATACATGGTAGGGGCCATTCTAAAGATTTATAAGTATAAAGTATAGATGAACAACTTTTAGGGTCAGTGTTTATGTCCTGGAACACTTCAGTTTCACAGGATGGACAAAATCTTGAATGATGCTAACCTACTACTCCTATCAGTTATCCAGTTCAGGCTGCATGTGTTTTTTCACTACATAATAATTTTCCTCTTGTCTCATGTGATAGTTGAAATTATGCCACAGAAAGGAGTTAATGAGGAAAGATAAGAAATTATGTTAAAAGATTATTACCAAGTCTGCAAAATCAAGCTTTCAAAAAATTTGAAAATGCCAAAGTACCTCTGATGCATATACATTAAGACAGCCTTCAACCACATAATTGCATGCTATTTTTCTCAGGACATTTGGCTTACTCAGTGCACACAGTAGATAGCCTTAGTTTCTCAATATGTGGATAGCCATCGTGGTATCTGCTAGTAAATAGCTTCTATTACAGTTCAAGCACATCAGTCATTTTTGCTGACTGTACTAGAAATCAACTGAAGATGTTATTTTATAGACTTGTGTAGGGAAAATTATGAAAGCTCAGAGGAAGAGGTTATATATTAAGGGAAGCAAAGAACAATCAGTTGTAAGGAGTATATTTATATGTGTGATAGACACCAGTGTATTTAATTTACTGGTGTCCAGCAAGGCCAGACTCAGGGGCTGGAAGCTGCAAGCTCACCTGGATGCAGGAGTGTTCACTGCGCAGTAAACCCTAAGGGCAGCTGTGGTTTGGACTAAGTACTGACTTACAAGGGCAACGTGAATGTGGGGCTGGCTGCAGCTGTCCCTGTAGAAACGAATATATCATAGCAACTCTGAAAAAAGTTGTCAGTGTGGGCTTGTCAGTTTGGCAGCCCAGCCATGCTCTGTTTGTGCTCCACTCTGCTTTTCCCTTCTTGCTGCTGGGGTATTAAGAGGACAGAGTTGTGTGCTCTGCAAAGAGTGAGACTGTCTTGCAGGTTTGTATTTGTGTGTTCTTTTTTCTTTGTTAATGATACTATTATCCTATAGTTCTTATGCTATGAACACAGTTTATTACTAATAAACAAAAACTCTATTTCTAGTGTTTTCCCTCAGGGGGTTCCAAACAACAGTTACTTATGGATAGAAGCACTGTCACCTCCTGCTTCTTGGACTGTACCAGAGTGCAATGATCATCTAGTAAATGGGGTTTATACATAACAGTATGGAAGCTTGTTCATAACTGCCAGTGGCTAATTCACTGGTAAATGCTCTTAAGTCTATTGGATTTTGCTCAGTCTTTTACCTGAGCACTAGTCTCCAATTTAATTAATTACTGACCAGTCCTAGCAGTATCTTTTATGTTCTTAAATAAATCACCTGCTCTTTCTTCAAAGCTCAGCTGGCTTTCTATAGCAATAAAGCATTACTTAACCTAATCTAAACCCTTTTACAGTCCTTATCACATTCAATCTCTCTACCAGGCTATCTGTGAAGTTGACCTGGCTTCTCAGAAAAGACTTCCTCTTTCCTTGGAAGTGATTTCTTGAGTGATGCCCCATTTTCAAGGAGACAGCATAATTCTCTAACGGCTCTTTAAGAAATTAGTCCTCTTCTTAAGGAAGGGTTGAAGAAGTCTGAGTAGCAGCATCTTTATCTGGCATCCTTCCATTCCCTATGAATGATGGTCCTCTCTTCAGGCACTGATTCCACTGCTTTGATGGCTGCAGTCTTGACATTTTCACTAACTTTTCTTCCATCTCCTGGGAGGTGTGTTTGAAAACTGTTTAAATTTATGGTGCTTTGCTTGACTGTGCAATGTTTTCTCAGGCAAACACAGAGGCCAATTAAGTATGGTAAGGGTCCTTTATTTGTCCTTCAGCTTTGCATAAGAAACTGCAGTTTCAAAATAAAAATGGTTTTGAAAGAATATAACCACTTAGAATTTTCAGATATTAATTTTTGCTACACTTTTAGCAGAATGTGATAAATAGTCTCTCTTCCTGCAAAGTATGTGTGTTTATTTAGCCCTTAGCAGTCTGTTACTATAACTAGTCTTCAGTGAGTATAGTTCTTTAAACATAGTTCTTTCTGCAGTCCTTCACAACTCTCTGTAGTTTCCAAAATGGTGATACTAAATTGAGGCAAACATCACTTTTTAGAGAGCCAACATTCAGAGTGCAAAAATTCCTCACTTTAATAATTCATACTGAGCAGCATTCAACTTAACAATTGCTCATTTGGATGAATAAACAACATGGGGTGGTAGCTCAGCTGGAGTAAATTAGTGTAATATTGTTTCAGTCACTAGAGTTATAGCAGTTTAGACCAGTGGAGGGTTTCGTCACACAATTTTATTTAGAGTTTTTTAAAATTTATTTACTCTGGCATTCATAACTGTAGTAGATGGCAACTTCACATAATTAATTGATTCATTCATATAGTTCCCTTGGGAAGTAGGAAGGTACGGTATTCATTTTACAGATGATCAACTAAGATACAAAGGGACACTTTGAAAAGATATTGACATTTCTAAAATGTCCAGTGTCTTCATGCTTTCAAAAAATAACATCATAGAATTGCAGAACCATAGTAATTTTGTCTGGAGGGGACCTCTGAAGGCCTTGAGTCCTCCCCCCTGCCTGAAGCAGGACTATTGCTGGTACCAGAACAGGTCAGCCATGATTTTGTCCAATTAAGTCCTGAAAACCTGCAAACATGGAGACTCCATAACCTTTCCAGGCAACTTGAGTTGCATTGACCTTCTGATGATTTTTTTTTTTTTTCCTCTCTAATATTCAGTTTGAACTTCCTAAACCACAGCTTGTGGTGCTTGACAATTTTTATTTCTCTTGCCACTTCTGAGTAAGGCTTAGCTCCATAATTTCTGTAATTGTTTCAAGGAGTGATAAGCAGGCAATTAACTCACTGTTTACCCTCTTTTCTGTGAAATTAAACCAGCCCAACTCCTTCCACCTGTCCTTGTAGCTCATGTGCTTGCAACCTTTGACTGTCTCAGTAGCCCTATACTGGACACTCTCCAGCTTCTCAGCATTGGATTTACCAACTATATGCTGCCTTTCTGTACCTTCATATCTTTAAAAATATGATCCAAATACAAAGATTGAGTAATTTGCTCAAAGCCAACCAAGATAGTTATTAGTCATATTTTCCAAGGAATTTAGGAGCCAAAAGAGATAGATAGGAGATTAGAGAGATTTTCAAAATTACCCAGGCACCTAGAAGCTTCTTTAACTATCTAGTATAATCTTGATCTTCTTCCTACTGACTCCCAGACAACCTTTCACTTACAAGATCATAGAGTGAAGCATACAGCTTTAGATCCTATGTGTGTAGCAAGGAGGCATATAAAGATTTGTTTGGAAGGATATACAATGATTGATGGCCTGCCAAGTATTGTCATTAATGAATTCACGTGAGATTTGCTTTGCTGTGCTTGAAAGGCTTGTTTTGGCCTTGATATTTGTTGGTTTACACACAGGTTGTTAACATTTCAAATCTTTATCCCTATAAATATCCCCAGAAATTCAGAAATAATGCAGAGGTACTGTAAGGTCTTTGGATATTGTTCAGCTTCCAGAATCGAGTGACTAAGCTTATCATTAACATTGTTTAATTTATTTATATTGCCATTGGATCTGGGAGCTGTAATCATTAACCAGAGGACTTACTTCAACTCCATGCACTGTTCAAATGCAGAACACAGTAGTAATCCCTGGTCCAGCCAGTATTCAGCATAAGCACACGGAAACAGGAAGCAGATGGGTATAAACATGAGGGGGAGTACAAGAAGCAGTAAAATGACATTGATTAGAAGGATAAACACGACGGTGAGGGTACCAGAGGATACAATTAATTTTATAGGCAACACTGTATTGGAAAAGGGGTGGAGTTCTCCTTTGTGGTAGAAAAATGTGATTGAATTGCGGTCTGGGAAGAAAGAATAACAGCTTTGCATCACCTATGTTGAGCATAAAATGATGACAGGACTCCCATGTGACAGTGCAAGGTTTTAGTGAGGACACAGTAAGTTAGGAAAAAAATGTTCTCTAAGTTTCTCTGTTGGATGGTGTAAAGAGCTGCTAGCTAGAAGTGAAAGGACGGTCTGGAAGGGAGGAAGCTGAGGCTGCCCATGGATGACTGCTCTCTTTTTAAAAGTAAATGTGTTGAAACTGTAGTAGGTAGGAAAGAGCTTGGTGTGTGTTCAATTAATCTGGGACAGTTCTTTTTCACACCCTGGGAAGAGGAGGGAAGAAGTGAGGTTGACTACTTGGTAGAAGGTTCCATTTTTGTCCATCTCCTTTCAGCTGTTGCACTACTACCATTTCTTCCCTTTGGTGTTTTAGGCAATATCAGCTTGACAATACTTCTCCTTCAACATTGGCCTACCACTGTTCTACAAAATTTGCAAGGAAACCCAAGTCCTGCATCAGTCTGCAGGGTTTTGTAGTGTAGGTGGCATGCAGTAATGGCAGTCACTTTCATCCCTGTTGCTGTTGACTGTTTAGATAGCACTTAGTGTTCAGGAGCTGCAATGAAGTTTTGAGTACCTGGAGAAATTTCTGTCTCATTAACCCCTTCCATTATTTCTCAGCTCTTAACAGCAGGAGGTGAGCAACAGGAAGATCACAAGCAAAGCAGCCAGTTAATTAACACATCAGTGTACCATCTGCCATACCTGACTCACCAGAGAAGAGCTCTGATCTCACTGCTCTCACTGACCTTACCAAGAACCTTATTAAGAGCTGAGAGATGGGGTATGTTAGGTATGAAATGTAGAAAAAACAGGGAGGCACAATATATAATGAATGGCATGAGCAGTTATGGTAAGAATTAGATAGCATCCTAGTAAGGGGAAGGAAGTGGGGCAACCAGTAAAGAGGTCTAGTGGAAGAGTGAAGGCTACATGAGAGAATGAGAGTTATCCCTAATGATTTATTGCTCTCTCAGACATGTATATTGAAAAAAAAAAATTCTTATGTCTATCATAGAGCTGAGTATAGGGGTTGGCCCTGATTTTTTCTGTATAGTGTCTTTGTTGACGGAACCACTGTGAGACACTGGAAGCATGTGGATTCATCTCACATGATAAATTTAGGAATGTATAGATGAGCTATAAAAGGATTTTAGTTCAAATTCTGAACATTCTCCTGAAAAGATGTGGAATGTGCCTAGAAAATTAAATATGTCTTTCTCACTCAGGTAACTCATATTTGAAAATAATTCCTGTGGAGTTTCAACTTTAACTAAAGGATTTAAACCACACCCGTGAGTGTGAACCCTGAGCTAGCTACTGTATTGAGAGAGATTTATTTCTTAATGTGTTTCCTCTGAAGACACCAGTGGGACTTGAATCTCCAAAACTAAGTTTTATCAGAATGCATACACTAGAGAAAATGTGGAGCGAGAAAGAACAGGAATAAAGGTGCTCAGTAGGAAGACCCCAGCCCACAAGAAGACAGGGACAGGTCTTGTCTTTTTCTCTGTGTGTTCTCAGAAGCCAACAGCCTTTCATTGACTTCCTGAATGATAGTCCCCTCTGAGCTTTGTTGTATGTCTGCTCTTTGCCTTTCTCACGAGCCTGCTGGCTTTGACTCCTTTTTCAAGCCCCCTTTTTGCTGAGATTTCTCACTTTTCCCGAGATACAGGATGTTCTTGCTCAGATGCTTGCAAGAAAGGCTCAATCTCCCTGTCTCCTCAAAGCATTTTGCCAGTATCATCTTGCCCAGACATATATAATACTCTTTCTGAACAAAAAGCATACCATGGAAGCATATTACAAACAATGAAGAAAAAGATACTACTTGCCATAGGTGTGAAATAACATTTGTCTGTAAAAATCCTAACATAACACAGTTCTCTTTGCCTAACCCCTGTATTTTGTAATTAAATGTGGATGGCAAAATTAAAGAATAAACTCCTTTATTTAGTTTATTTTATTTAAAAATATTTTTAATTTAAAAGTAATGTGAAGTATTTATGGTGATAAAGTCTAAATCTCTTTGAACTTGAATAAATTAATTTGAATAAAAAAACCTTAAAATAATATACATCTTAATATGCAATTCTTAAAGGTCTTGTACTCCTATAACTCAAAAATAAGACAAGCAGGAATATACAGGACAACTCAGCTGTATAAAGTTAGTGTTCTTAAAGGTTATAGCAGACTAAGTTTTTCCTATTACAAACTAAGTAGGTCTCCAATGTGTGTGACATTTCAAATAACTTTGTGGAGCAAAAGAGAAGGACTTCTTGTTGGATTTATCTCAACTGTGTTGCTGAGCTTGAAATAGAACTATGTGACAAAGTTCTGAAATACAGTTCTTGCTTGTTCTTTAGCCTCATCCAAGAAGATCTTTTTTTCTACAGCCTGTCTTTAAGGAATTCCTTTCTAGCCAGTCTTTTGTTTTTCTCTTCAATGTAATGCCTCTCACCCAGGCATCTAGCACAAAGCCTTCAGAAGTGTCAGGTAAACACAGTAACCCCTGCTCTACCTCACCCTTTGGTTTCTAGCTAGGCTTGGGTTCTCCTACTGCTCCTACATAATTTGATAGGGATAATCTTTCCTTGTGTGACCCTGACTCTTTTATTCTCATCCTCCAGCCATTTTGTATGACTTCTGATACTATCAGACATGACATTCTTTCAGGTCCCTAAAGCCAATATGCAGTTTTAGATGCCTTGCTCTGTCATTTCATTTTCACCTTAATCTAACTACTTCTTTCTGTGCCTGAAAGTCTATATTTCTACCTTTAGATTTACCTGCTAGACATTTATATTAGCATACCTTAATTTTCTACCTTTTAAAGAAAGCAGTGTGTACCGAAGCTACACTTTCTTTATCTGACAGCTGAGCTCATTACATAAACCAACAAATATTTAAGGAGTAGTCAAATATTTAGATTCAGGAGCATATATTTCTTAAGTTGATCCTAGTTTCCCCTTCATTTAAAATTTAAATGCACACTGTGATTTACAATCATATTTTAAAACAGAAAGGTCAAGATAAAAGTCTTGCTTACATTCATCTTTCCACCTTGTTTGAGAACGACAGGTCTGGAGGTTTTCAAACAGCTGAAGGTGTTCCTGATTAAAACTATTGTCTGTTTTGGGGCAAAATGAAAAAGTGGACTGACTATAAGGTGTTGGTATTTTGTCTGCATGAACCAGAGAAAAGATAGAATTAATGATCCAGTTAGGCTCTCTCACCAGAAAAAAATATTAGATGCTATTACTGCAAATGCAGAGAGACAATTCCTTTTAGGATTTTGTATCAAATACCATTCTTCTTTGTGTCTTTTAAAACCTTAGTAATTTGCTGGTGCTGTACAGGCAGCCAGTGCAAACCATTGTTGAATTACTAAACACTTGCAAGTACACTAATAAAACACTCCTGTAAAAGCTACAATGGCCATAAAAAAAGTCAGGTCTTTAAGTTAAGTAGCACTTTCTGAATGTCTACAGTAAACACCTCAGGAAAGCAGCTCACACTGTTATCAATGGCACTGGAGATATTTATAATCATTTATAACACAATACATCAAGAACAGAGAGACCTTGCATTACAAATTTTGCATTAGAGCACATGTAACAAACAGTGAATAAGACTACTATAAAAACATGGATATATATTGAAAGTATATTCACGCTTTTATTAATGAACCTTTAGAGAGGTTTTTATATTCTTCCATATATTTCTTGCAGAAACTGTTCACTTGATCTAGTATATCCAATAAAGAGACCTTGTTTGCATTGACATATACAGTCTTGGAAACAGATAAATGGAAACTATCAAAATTATTGTATTGATGAAGGTTATCTTTACACTCTTAGTTCTGGTGTGCCATAATCCAAAAATATAAATGGCTTTAACTAATCTGAAGGCAAACAGACCTTATTTTTGTTTTATGTAGTAGTACTGTGATGCATAGTGCTGTAAAACTGAGTGAGTTGTTGCAACGGGCTCAGATGTCTACCAGCTAGGGCCAAACTGTCAACCCTTCTCTATGTGTACTGGGGAGCAGCTGTTCACCGGAGTAGACTCCCTGACTTCAGCTGGTGGTAATAAGTAAATGTCTGGTCCCTAAAAGTGACTAAGGACATGAGGAGGTCATAAAATTTGTTTGTCTGAGGAGTAATACCATAAGCAATTCAAAATACAATGCAAACCTTTTAAATAAAGGCCAGTTAGAAAAAGTTCTAGCTGTGAGGAAGTCTCCTGACCGTGACTGTGGTGTTTCATAAAATGTTTTTAGAGTGGTGTAACTCCACTGTGACTGCCACAGCAGAGTGAACTATTGAGTAAGTCCCTGAAGGCTACATGGGTTTCAGGTCTCTCTCACCTTAGACTTATTATTGAGCATGTCTCTTCAGGTCAAAATTTTTAAAGGCATGTAAATGCTGACCTTGTTTTATTGCCATCCTTTTTTTTTTGTGTTACCTATGAGGACTCAAATATTTTCAGAGAGAGATCTCTTATGAGGTGCAGTTATTGAAGATGTATGAGTTGCAGGTACAGTGGATATTCCCAGGTTCTGCTGTCAGATAAACAATAGTAATTCATGTTATTCCTGCTGTACTTCATTTCAAGTAAACACTGAGCCATTTCATTTTAATCTTTTTAATGTAGCTCCTAGCAGATCTATATCTGGTTGAAAAACTGTTCAGGTTGGGCAAGTACAAAGGCTTAGGCACACACAATAATTCCTAAAAAATGTAAGTACGGGAGATCTATAGCTAATAATAAGTGACTATGTGGGAAGGGATGTTTAGGGTCATGACAAAATTACAGGCTGAGCCTGCCAACTACTTGGCGGCTCTGGTCAGTTAAAACATTTGGTGTTTTATCTTTGATAAAATAAATGTATTTATACATGCTGTTCCTGACTGCCAGATGTCACCACAGATCTGAGATCTGAGGGAGGTTTTGATGCAGAAATGACTTTAGGGAGATGTGGTAGTGTCACATGGAGTATTCGTCATTGCAGTAATTAACGTAAGCAGTAATGACCTCCAGGTCAGTTAGATTCTTAATGACTGTCTGAGCAATGAACATTGCCTCAGACCATTAACTCCTCCAGACAGTCATTTAAGTGTGACTTAACTGACAGTCATTCTTCCTCAACTTTAAAAGATACTCATAGCTGGTTTCCCAAATTTCCCCTATTGTTCAACACTAGGGAGTGCTACACCTTCTTCAGCCAGAAATGGTTTAAAAGCATGCTAGTGTACATAAAATTTCCTAAAAAGGTGGTTATCAGGCTAATAGTTCTCAATCAACTTGGACTGTAGTAAAGTGGATGACATATTCACCCATTTCTCAATACTTACTTTAATTTGATGAGAAAATACGTGCTGGGACTACACCATTTTGTGTTTAGATAATCTTGCTGTGACATTAAAGTACAGAAAACAGCTGCAAACTAAACTGCATTATGAGGATACATATCTATTCCTGTTTATCTGAGTCCATAGCAGCAGATGTTATTGTCATACTATCTGAAAACCAGTACTGCCTGAGCTTATTTAATTGCTGTTTTAAAAAGTGGGTTCAGGTACCAGTCTCTTCTGCTGTGTGGATTTAAAGAACGGTTTAGCATAGTATTTATTCCATTACATTATCTCTGTAAATCTTTCTAGAAATCTTGAAAAGATCTAGGATGCATAAAAGAGCTGCATTCTCATTCTGCAGCAAACGGATTGAGGTTATTTCAACAGACTCAAGGTTAGATAGCAAGATAACATTTTCAGATGTCATTCACAGTATCTGACATAGAAGAGTTTGCAATTCAAGCATTTATTTCTCTTATTACTTTGACAGTTCAGGGTCTACTAATCGGGCTGTGTACCTGTGTTCACAACTAAATATAAGTCAACAATAAATCTCTTCTGTGAAAGTGCTCTCCTTGTTTTAAAGAGATCAAGTTGATCTTCTCATTTTGAAGGAATAACTCAATAAGCCACTGGAAATGTGGCTAGCATAAAATTCAGTAATGTAGTTAAAAGACAAATTTGATCACTTTTTTTTTTTTTTTTTTTTTATGGTGATATCGTTACCTAGTGGCTTTGCATCTTGATGGGGAAGATGGAAACAAGAATCAAAACCAGTCATAGTAACTGGATGTTTCAATTCTGTTCCATATAGGAGAACCAGTTATAATTTTGCTTCAATTAAAAAAATGCAATTGAATTGCTCATTGGCAATCCTAGCATATGTCAGACTTGATTAAAAAGAATAGAAATGGACTGTAGAGGTTTGGGTAATCTCCTGAGAAGTTTTGGGGAACTGAAATGCGTAAAAAGTTTTCAAGAAAAATCAAGTACTTGCATTAAGAAAAAAAAAGTAGATTTCTTTGTGTAGTAATGGTCGTATGACAGATGAGGCTGACAGTGAAACTGTGTATTATTTCTGGATGTAAAGGGTTCATATGGAAGATATCCTCTTTGCCCAAAGAAAACTAACCAACATTGTATTGACAGATGGATTAGTGTGAATCTTATTTCATGTCCATTGAATTTCCTATACTTTGAATCATTTTTCCAGCAGTCATAAGTAAATAACATCAGCCCTGGTATAATCCGTTGGATATGTACTACTACAAATTTGTAATCACAGTTCTGATTTCCCTTCATACAGAAACATTTCCATTCTTCACTACTCCCTCACACTCCTAATCAGAAAAATGTAAAAATTTTAGATGTTTTCCAAATTGTGTTATATCTTATCAAGAATCCAAGCCTTCTGTTCTATGAAAATTCTCTGGTTTGGGAGAAAATGGCAGTGTTTTCTGAATGTTAAGGATTTTAGGGAGAAATGGGAAATACATATCTATCAATTTGCTTATCTCCTTAAATATTATAAAATGTCTTTACTATATATATGTGGAACCACAGTAGTTGAGGTATCGAACATCTGGGACTTGTCAAGGACTCTTGTGTTTTATATATGTATTGAGAAGTATTTAATCATATTTACTGCAGCAAATCATTCTGTAGTATGACCTATCTCCCCCTACAGATTACAGTTGTCTTCTACAATTTCTAAAAAGATTTAAAAACTCAGGGGAATATAGAGGAAATGATAGCATAGGTGTGGTATCTCATCATCCCTTGCCTGTTTGTTTAGACCACAGGTACATAGGTGCCTAAAACATCATGTAATTGCAACCTTGATTTTTAAACTAGTCTTTAGAAAAATTGTCAGTATTGTAAAAGGCCAGAGGCACTTACTTCTACTTTCATCCAGAAGGGTTTGATTTAACATTTTGTCTAAAACAGCAGAAGCTTCAAGCCTGTGTGGAAAAAAGAAAGCATTTTCATTACCTATTTGAATTTTGGTCAAGGGTTCCATTATGAAGAAATGCAAAGAGAAATATTGTGAAGAAATCACTCTTTCTACTATGACTTTCCATTTCAAACTCCAACCTTTCATTAACTTTCAATTTGCAGAAGACAGCTATGTTATTTTTTTGTACCTCTTTGTAATGAACTTCTCTCGCCTTTTAGTTCTCTTGGAGTATCCTTTGATTCTTCCCAAAATGGTTTCCAGCTTTTTGACACCTTTGCATTATTCTTATTCATAGAACTCATTTGACTTTTGACTTTATGGAATTATTTTTGACCCTTTTTAGAAACATCTAAGGGTTAAAGATTGAATCCCAAATGCCTATTTAAACATCTTTTGACTGTCCCATATTTATCATACTCTCATCTTTATAGACACTGGTTTGTCTGTCAAAAAACCAACCTCCTCAGTCCTACACCTTCACAATTTTCTCACCCTCTCATGATTCAGAAGCAGCATGGTTTATACTTGCATGAGGTTGATAGCAATGTTGGTAGGAAAAGACCTCTGGAGGTCAACTTCCCCCATAGACCTAAGTTATGTGCCCTAGACCCCCGACTGTCTTGGAGACTCTGCTGTACACTCTCCAGTTTGTCCACATCCCTCTTGAACTAGATGGAACCACAACTAGGCACTAGAAACTATTTCAGATGCATTTCAGCACTGCTGAGTAGATAGACTATAGCTTCCATTGCTTGCCATGCTTCTCTTAATATAACCTGCTATATGAATAGCTCTATTTGTGGGGAGAGCATACTTTTCACCTTGGTGTTCCCAGTAGCCCACAGTGGGTTTTCAGCAGGGTGATACCCAAGGGAACTACTCCTAGACAGTAGCCCTATGTCCCTGATACCTCCTTTCCTCAAGTCCATTTCTTCTTCCCTAGTTGTCTCTTCACTCTCTCTGCCTCTGAGTTTATTGCTGGTCTTTTTTGGTAGACCCCAGCTGCAACTCCCTTCTGCCTCTGATTTTATGCAGGTTTTCTTCAGCTGCAGATTACTGAAGCCACAGGTTGTTTGAGGACTTGTTTTCAAAGGGTGAAAAGGTCCTGAAATGTTGTTTATAAATTTGAAAACATAGCAAAAAGAACATGATGGATTGTATTTTTTTCTTTGTTTCAATACCCATACCATAAAGACAGAAAATTAAATTTCCCATATGGATGGTCCAAGTTTTTTATCACTTGGAATTTTTACAATGGGCTTAGATAGATCATATTGCTGTATCTCAACCAGAAGTCATCAAATGCATGCAGGAAATGCTGGCTGGTATTCTGTGTCCAGTGTTATGAAAACAGTTAGATGAACTGATAATAATGCCTCTGGCTTTCAAAAGCTGGGTAGAAGAGTTTGTCATTAGAGATTATCATCCTACATATGTTTTGGGGGTTTTTTGACATTTTTTATTAACTCTGTGTGAGCTGAAGAAAAATAATACTAAAACAGAATAGTATTGCAGGAAAATAGGAAGAATATGGTGCTTTATAAGTCTGTTACTATTTCAGATAGAAACAAAGCCAAATCCTGTGAAAAGGTATAAGCTCCAACAGAGCTGCCAAAGTCTCCATGGAGTAATATGTGGATATCTGCAGCTCATGTATCAGCCAAATTTAGAGTGACTCTATTCTGATACAGGAAGGGAAAATGGTGAGAATGGACAAAAATAAAAGTGCCATTAAATCACAAGACATATTGCATTTCTTAATGAAATCAAGTGGGTATTATAAATGTTGATTATCACCTACCAAGACTAAGCTATCTAGGTTCCAACTATAGTTCAAGCCTGTTTTCAGTCCTAAAAGGTGGCTTAGAGCCAGATACTAATATAAATGTTTTGAATTGCCCCTTGAGGAATCTCGTTCTTGTTCCATGTTTGTAGAGGAAATGGGGA
Source organism: Athene cunicularia (assembly GCF_003259725.1). Taxonomy (NCBI): domain Eukaryota; kingdom Metazoa; phylum Chordata; class Aves; order Strigiformes; family Strigidae; genus Athene; species Athene cunicularia. The sequence continues at coordinate 31,674,879 of NW_020799097.1, read as the reverse complement.
TACAAATTTGAAGATGCTAAAGTGTATCTTTGTGAAGATCCTCTTTCTCACCTCACCTTTCCAAAGGTTTTCAAAACACAGTTTTAAAAGTTGTTGGTACTCAGAAGAGGAAAAACAAGCATATGGGACACAGATTTGGAAACTATTGTATGATGGATCTGTACTCCAGATGTCAGCCTTCTTTCTGTGGTAGGACTGGGAAAAATTGTTGAAAATAAAGTTAATTTGAAATTATGTTTTTTTCTCTGCAGTTTGTACTTAAATAGTTATTACACCAAAGGCTGATGTTTCTTTTCCTTAATTTCATTTAGACTACTTCCTTCATGTGCATGGTTCATCAGCAATTGCAGTCACATTTTAAAGCACTGTATTCAAGAATATCAACCTGTTACCCTGACTTGTGTTTCCAAAGCATTCAGGGACACTAATAAACAGAAATCATGTCCCTCACAAATTGTGTGTAAATCAGCACATCCTTCTAAAGTAAGTGCTGTTAAACATACCAGCCCCAGCAGATCTGTTAAGCAGTATTGTCTTACTTTAAGCCTACTAAAGTATCTTTTTCTGCAGGCCTCTTCAGGCTGGTGATCATCAGGATAAGCCTTCTAAACCCCTTGGTAATAATAAGGGATAGTCAGGGTCATCCAAACCAGCTCAATCCAACAAGAATTCGTGTCATGAGTAGTAGCTCTAAGGGAGCTCAGGAAGCTGTTTTGCTGAAAGATACTAATTGTTGTACTGTATTGTGCTAAGTTTCAAGTGTCTAGTTTTGGTCCCTTCTGGTTCAAGAGGGATGCTGTGTAACAAAAACTGTCTGGCAATAGTCATTCCCACTGTAGCTATGATTAATGTGCACACTCTGCACTGATTATTCACAAGTCTGAGGTCCAGAGTGTGATAGAAATATTCTTCAAGTTTGGTATTGATTTTTCTTATCTTCATGTTATGAATTTCTTTCTGCCCCATGACTACTCCAGACTTTCTTCTGAAAAGTTTTGAACTGGACCAATATTTCTGTGGCCTCATGACAATATATTCTTATTGCTGTGTGTTTGGGAGGTAGGTCAAGAACAGTCCTCAGCAAACAGGACTGATTTTTATATGAGACGCTGCAGTAACTGTCTTCACACGTATTTATGAGATCTCACTTTGAGCACTATTTGCTCTGTCTTTGGCTTCCAGCCACCTTACTTGCATGGCAACAAGCAATTTCTGGAAGAACCCAGCAGAATGTGAGCTTGTTTATTCAAATGGTGGGGTCAGACCACTATTATTGCAGGTGACTTCTGCCTGAGCAGCACCTGAGATGAAGGCTGGATATTGAAAAGAACATGACTGCTTGGCACTAGTTGAATTTCTAAAGAGTGTGCTCAGTTGCCAGGAGTAAGCAGATAAGACTGCAGTGATTTTATGAATCAAAGTCTTCTCTTGTCTATTTGAACATTCTTAAGTCTTTATGCCTGACTACTGAATTTAGTATGAACTCACAGTGTAACACCAGCATTTGTTTAACATCATTAAGCTTAACTAAGGTAAATCTCTAGTGTAGCATTAAAAGTAGAAAGAATTTCCTGTATGTGCTCAGGCTGCGGCAGTGTGTACATTTATAATAATTAAATGATGGATGAATGGAGAGTTTCTCTGTACCCTGAGATTTTGGATTACAGGCTGTGAATCCTTCATTGCAAACAGCCTCAAACACTGTCTTTCCAAATTAGCAGCCATGTATTTTTATAACAAGTCTCATGATTTATATGATAAATTTATATAATGATTTTTTATTATTTTATTATTTATATGTTTTCAATAAAATTATTTATAAAACAATGATTTTCCTGGAACATCACCTGGTTTTAATAATTTTAAGATGTCAAGAAATACACTTCATGGACATTTTAGGTATAAGTTGCAATAGCAAGCAATGAAATCAAGCATACATTGTAGTTATGCAGTATCCTAATCTTTTGCAGACCTATCTGTAACTGACTACCCCCATAGTTCTCCTACCTCACCTCTCTGTTATTTTTCCATCTACATCTTGCTCTATCATGTACCTCATCTGCTATAACTTTTATCATGTTGTCTTACAGAGTGTCTGGCCCAGGACTATTCTCTTTTTATATTCTGTTGAGTCTCCCTGGCAGAACCACTCATTTCTTTTCTTGTCTGTGTGTGCTATTCTCAGCCTACACCTTATTATATTAATCTTCACTCAGTTGCATTTTTAAAATTTTTTTTTCTTTTTTCTTTCTCTCTCTCTCTCTCTTTTTTTTTTTTTTTTAAAGAGCTTCTGTGCTTCTAATCCATAAGTCATTGCAGGAAGGACACACTGATTGAAAACCTCTCTTTCCAGGCAGAATGGTAAATTGTTTTTCATTATATGATTCAGATTTCTTGAAGGCTTCAATTTCACCTAGGTCCACTTTTATTGAAAAAAACTCAAAGACGACCGAAGCCAAATAAAGACAAAACAAAAATATCTTTTAAAAATGCTGTTGAAAGCAAATATTTTAGTTTTCATATCTTTAAGTGCATTTTACTGCAGGATTGCAAAACTGTGATTTTTAAAGGCTCGCCCTAGACGTATTGCTAAAAGCACCCTGGTGATTTACTGGTAGGGCAAAGAAAAATGCAGGAGAATTTCAGCAATATATCTGGCATAGTGGCAGGGAGGATTCAGTCTAGCCTAGTGTTCACAGTTTTGCTTATAGCAGTCTAGGAGTAGCTGGTTGTGGGATGCCTGATGTTCTTTTTAACTTGACTGTGATGAAAAGCCCCAGTGACAGCATACCAGAATCTGGGTCTCTGGTGCTGCTTGTGGAACAAAATTGTCCCCTTCAAGATGCATTTCTCCTTTTCTTCCATTGGCCATGCAGTAAAGAATTTATTTCAAAAGACTAACTCCCTTGGTATGAACAAACTTGAAGTTTGATTTTGCAGAAGAAAAGTGACATTTCTTGGTCATTGAAAACCCCACTTACAATAAATGCATCTGTTCTTCATTCACAAGTTAACAAAGGCTATGGAACAGCTTTTTACACAAAAATAATGAAATTGCTGTCAGTTGTGGAAGGGCTTAAAAACACATTTAAGTTTCCTCCTTAATGACTTTCTGCAAAGACACATGCTCACAAACACACACACATATAAAGGTCAGAGTCAAGTCTTCAGCAACTGTGGAAGTTAATTTTCTTTGCTTCATTGTATTTTATTTATTTATTTATTTGTTTGTTTATTTATTTATTTTACATTTACTTCAATTCCAGAGCACTTATCCTGTCTGTAAGAGTTATGGAAGCTCTAGGCAGACAATCATTTCATAGTTTATCTGAGGTTTGCCATGTTTCATACACATATTGTACATTGTCTCATGTCCTCATACTTGTACCAATCTGTTAGGATGGCATAGTTTCAAGTTGGTCAGACTTGCCCTAGGGAATCAGAGAATCTGCTAAGTTTGGTATGAAAAAAGGAACAGGATACTAGTGAAACTTTCTCCTCAGAACATCTCATATCTGCAGTATGGGTGTGCTGGAGGCATGTTGGATTAACTTCTGCTCTGTGGTCCTTCTGCAGAACTGGAGGAGACCGTTATATATTCCCTTCAGACTTTCAAATGATACATACACTGATCCAGACTCTGAAGGAGCACCTCAAACTGAACTAAAATCATCCCAACCTGGCATATAGCAAGTTTTGATTCAAATAAAGATATCTCAAATGTGCACTTTAGGTGAAAAACTGTTTTTGTCTCTCTTTGCTCAAGCTCTTGAAAACATAACCAGTTAAGGGCTGAGCGATTGTATTCAGGATCAGATTCTCCACATAATCTTCTTCATACCTATTACAGGTTGTGAGAAGATTAATGCTTGACAATCAGAGTAACAGCTTTGTTGTGCAGGAGGTGTTATTTTTCCATCTTCTGGCTTTTAAAGACAGACTGAACGCATACAATAAAAGATTAGGTGTGTATCTGTGACATAATGTATCCAGGAAATTGTAATGATGAAAACCTTATGACTAGTTGTTAAAAATCCAATCTATTCTTCTTAATAAGCATGAGGAATTGCTAAAGCCCTAAATGCGGGTAATATAAATTCTTTTTTTTTGATGGTGCCTACAAGGTAGGTTGTAGAGAAGTTCCAAACAAGACTGAAATTCTCAGGTTTTCTGGAAAGTTTCATAAAGTGTTTGGGACATCAATAATGATAGCTAGAGTTGAGCTTCTGCCTCTTGCCAACGACCTATCTTTACCAGAGTCTTCCTGTAAGAGGAAGTGTTTTGCTGATTTATGTGAGAGAACTGTTTGCATATATATAATGATAGAAGAAATTTAGTTACTTTACACATCAGATCCACATCAGATGTGTAAGTCTACATCTACACTAGCATGGGGAAAAATCTAATTAGATTTTTTTTGCTTTGCTTACACTGATATGAATGAAATCTCTGAGGAGACCCATGGATTTATTCCAGATTCACGGTGGTATAACAAAGAATAAAAACTGGCCTAAGTTGCCTATCTTTCCAAGTAAGGTGATTTACCTGCACTTAAAGTAATTTCATTTGTAATGTTTCTTTTTTTATTTGGGAGTAAATCTATATTGTTCACATGTAAAAGAGAAGGATTTTCCAGTACTCAGGAACTTGAAACTGTCAAGTTATGTGTGTTTCCAAGAATACTCTGATGAAGTGCAATCCCTGAACCAGTGTATTTCAGAGAGTACAGTAGCAAATGTCACATCCCCTGCTGACCAGAGCAGACGTTGCTGCTCCCCTTGTTGAGTGGGTTCCAAATTTTGCAGGCCTATACCTGCATCTTGCATGTGGGAATTAATCCTCAACCTGACTATATTAGAGCTGACAGCCTTCCAGGCCCCTCCAGCTGTCACCAAAATAAATTCTCCACCGGCCTTTCCACCTGTGTAGAGTTCCTTAGGTGACAGAGGATACATTTTTCTGATTCACATCATCTATGGTGACACAGATCACAACGTGGCTGCAATAAAGCTGAAGTATTCCTGACAAGAACTCACTGGCTTGTCTTTTTCTCATCTAGGTTAATTCAGTTTTCATGAGGTTTGACTCTGATGCTGTGGTTGTGTAGCATGAAGCTAAAAATCCTGCCAGCTTCACAAATAGATGCCACAGGTTACAGGAGGAATTGTCAGTCAAGGTTGGTGACTGGTGTTTCATAAAACATTCACAACCTGGAGAGAACTGTGGGTTGCTTTTGCTAGCTTTGATGTGGAAGCGGGACTAACTAGCATACCACTGTGTCTCAGTTCACAGAGAGGGCAGATAGGCATCTGGGAACTGCTGAGATGAGACACCCCTTTGAAATGGTAGTAAATTTCACAATACTCACTCCTTGAGCTAGGAAATCAAGGAATTGTAATAATTTGGTTTCTGATCACCGTGAAATGTCTTTGATTGCTTGAATGGCTAAAGGCTTTTTTTGGAGAGGCTCTTGAGACAAAAAGGTAATTTTAGCAGCCTTACTTAAGTCCTCCTATCTCTTTCCAATCTATTTTAGACTCTGTTTTCTCTTACAGTTCCCTCAATCTTCTCGGTACTTTTCCTCAGGCAGCAGGCCAGCAAATGAGAGTCCACAACAAAGCCTTTAGCAGTTTCATCATTCTTAATTCTTCCGAAGGTAGGATGGGATATTTAACTCCTTTTTTCCACTAAATGGCTGAGACAGTTCACTTTGTTTTCTCATCCCTCTTGCATCTAGATAATCAGTACCACTGTCAAGAAGGTATGGCAGGAAGGTCAATCAGGTGGATGCATCAATTTTCTTTACACATCACAAAGAAGCGGCAGTGTAAGGCAAAGGGTAACATGCACCTTTCATCAGCCTTAGGCCTGAGAGAAGGATGGGCAAGTAGAGACTTCAATTCTCTCAATGCTTTAGAATAAGAACTAGCAGTAACATGATCTTCATGTTGGAGTGCAGCAATGGTATCTGTTCATCTCTCCTTCAGGCTTGGATAAATGAGGGTGTGCTTCTACACTGAGGACAGGAATTTAGAACTGGTGATGAAAGAACTTCAGCACAGGCAGAGAAGGACAGTTCAGATTCCTCCTGAAATCACTTCTGGCTTAGGCTGTATTCCTGGAAGACTTTGAGTATGGGAGGACAGGAGTGTACAGCTCCTCAGGAGCTGTGAGAAAGAATCAGTTTCTGGAAAAATGAACAACAAACCTGCTGGCAATGGACACATATGTTGCTGCTGTATGTCCCTTCTGTATGATACTGCTTCTGCCTTGGCTCTCCCTGACCTGCTCTGGGCTGGCGTCCTGCTAAGAAATGAAAAAAAAGCTTTGTGCTCTGACATGTTTGTACGCCTAAGACCTGCATATGTTTGATGTGAGTGGTGGACATAGCAGCAGCTGAAGTACACACTTGCTCTGTCCCAGAACAGGGTCTGGGGTCTTGAGCAAAAACTTTCTCTGTCCAGCCTTTTCATTTCCCACTGCAGTCTAACCGCTTGCCCTCAGCTGCTCTCAGTGAGTAGTGAGTGGCTGCAGTGGGCCCAGGGCAGGAGTTTTGCTGTGAAGCCATTGACACCCCCGAGTGGGGGTACAGTAGAAGGTGTACTCAGCCTCCCCCTCAGAGACAAGAAAAGAAGTAGAATGAATCAATGTGTCATAATCTCCATTTTAGGTAATCCAATAGTCAGTTATGGCTAATAGCAATATGGTATAACACAGGTATTATGTTAAAATAATATTAAAAAATGTTAATCATCTATATTTGAAAGTAAACATACCACTATCCTGAAATACCATTCATACAGGTTGTTATTATTAACTTTTAATAAGTGGTTAGCATTTTTTTAAAGAGGCATTTTGAAAGAATGGCAAATACTTCAATGATTCACTTTCACTGTAAAAATGATATCTTTCTTAGTCAACAATTTAATGAATGCTAAAACCAGTCATCTAGCTACAGTAAACAAAACTTGTGTAGAAAGGCAACCTGGTAGTTTGATAAAAGTTTTAACTGTATTAATATTTACCCCATTAAAGACTAAAATCAATATCTAAGTCACAGCATAAGTCACAAGTAGACAAAACACAGTCATTAAAGAAAGTTAAGTATATTCTTTTGTCTGTGGTCTGTGTGATAAAGTCAAATGTGGACAGAAGCTAACAAGCATTTTCTGATACAGCAGCTGGTATGACAACAGCTACTTAATTACCTGAAATACATGCTTGCATTCAAACAGGTTTCCCCACATAATTTAACTTGCTCAGTATTTTTTCCTGTTCCATGGAAGAGGTTTTCAAGCAGTGTGTAAACTGCAGCCCGTTAAATTCCAAGCATTAGCTCAGATCCATCCTTGCAGAACTGAAGTGGTTTGAAGGTATGACATCTGCAGGAGCTCATAGTTTTTTGTCTTGTTAGAAGGATTGTAACCAAGCTAGGATGCTAATGGGATGGCGGTGGATGAATGGACAACCAGCTTGGTAAACAAATGGTTGGGTGGTTGGGATCACAGGGGTTGTCGGTTTAGAGGTGGATAATAAATGTGTTTGTCAAAGATGCCAGATCGTGCATTCTCATCAGGTTTGCAGATGACACCAAACTGGAGCAACTAGTTGGTACGTCCAAGCAGGACTGCCATGTAGTGAGACAGGAGAGACAGGCCAACAGCAGTGTGCAGCAGCAATGTCCAGCGATATCTTGAGTTGTATCAAGAGCACAGCCAGCAGATTGAGGGAAGGGTACTTGTTAGATCACATTTAGGATACTATGTCCTGTTTTGGTCTTGCCAGCAATGACAAACTGTACTGAGTGCAGGGTATTGTCTGCCAAGATGGTTGGGGTCTGAAGCACTTGCATTAGGGGTGGGGAAATGAGGGAACTGGGCTTATTCAGTCTGGAGAAGAGATGGCTTGGTGTGGGTCACACCTAACAGCATTCCAATTTATCGCAGTCTGGATCTTCCTATAATCTTATGATTAGCCTATGATCCTATGACTGGGTAATCGGAGTCGGATTTGCTCCTTTATCCTTATTTTTCAGAATGGATCAGAGGGAAAGACAGATAGCCATTTGTTTTCTTCAATATCTTGTAAAACATATATTTTTAAAAATTGTTTTGTAATTAGTAACCTTTGGTTGATACCTTTTATTCCTTATTATTTAAAATCAGTTATAGAACATATCTTGAGAAAAAAAATCTTTAGGGACTGGCTTTAGGAAACTACACCTCTCCATAAAGTTTTCTGCTTCATTTCTTTGCTTGCTGTGGTACATGAATGGCCAAAACTGGAAGTAAATGCTGTGGAGTTGAACTTTCAAAACAGTAAAAACATAAAAAATGACCTAAGAGTCCAGGATTTTGTAGCCAAGTACCTACTAGCTAATACCCAACATAAAATATGCTATTGATTTTTAGCTGCAGTGAGCTCTCTGGTGTCTTCAGATCATTGGAGTTTTCAAAGCTCTCCAGCACGTTGTGATTTTAGGTGGACTGAAAATGGAACAAGAGGTCTTCATACCTAGTTCTCTAAGAGAGTTAGCAACTTCTTATCCAAATGTGAAAAGTAGACCCTCTCTTTAGAAGTCATTCTAGGATGAATACACTGAGTTCTTCAGATCTGAAGTTCTGATGCACACTACAAAGACTGTCATCCTCGAGTAGGTTTCTTTATTAAAGTAAGGGACCTCTTGCTATGCAAACATTAATTTCTGTGAAGAGGACAACCTTGCTTTCCCCTACAAAAATGAATCAATTTTTTCTTGCCATACCTGTTTTACAAGAACATAGGGTCTTAAGTGGCAACATTAAATTAAAAAAAAAATATCTACTTTAAATATTTTTTAAATTCAATACAGGTATCTTTGTAATGAGTTTTTTTAGAATATGAAATTTGCATATAAATTTACAGGTAAAAATTAAACAGACTCTTTTCTCTTTGGACATATGTAAATATTATAACGACTTTTAGGCAGCTGGCTAATTCCCCCAAAATATAATCATCAGGTTATAACCAAAGGACGGTGCTGAGGCAGACGATGTTGACCCTTTTTTTTTGGTTTGTTTTTGGAAATGATGTGTGATGGAATTCTGTAGTTATTTTGGACTAAGAATGAAGTGTGAGTGTTTTTTGATTTTGCAGACCTAATAGAGAAAAAATGTGTGTTCTCCTCTTTTAGAATAATATTAAATGTTTATAATTTTCTCTCATTTTTTTAGTTATGAGATAATGAGATAATATTCTTTTTTAATATAGTTTCCTATATAGTACCTAAAAGCCACACCATTTACAATGCAGTTAGAGTTAGGCTGTAAAACAGAACACTTTTTTTTTTTTTTTTTTCATGGTGTAACAGATTATCTTTTCCAGGTCTGAGTAATCTCCCTTGGGAATTGACTGGGCTTTTTTGTAGCATCTAAAGACGAAATTGATTTGTTACGGGAGTGGTTGAGAGACCATTCTAATGTTTCTGTGGCAAAACCAGTGTATATATTTGTTCTCAGAAAGCATGTCATCAGTCTATCCATTGAATACTACTGTCTTTATCTGCTCTGAGGGTGGGAGTGTCTTTCCTTCTTTGCAAAATTATCTGCTGGTCAGTAGACAGCATGAAGAAGCTGGAAAGATTTCCCATCCTACTTATCTTAGAAAGGCTTGAACCATCACCTTCTAACTTTCAGGAAAAGACTGGAAGTTAAGTTTAACTTAAAGTTAAGATGGTATTCCTGGTAGATATACTTGTCATCTTCCTAGTTCAAGTCTGGCCTTTGTGTCACCAGAAATATGAACACCAGAAGGCCAGAAGACCACAAAGAAGTAGCTTGACTGTTGCTCAATAGTTAGGAGAATCTCTCTGAGTGAGAAAGCAAGACTGTAGTGCCAGGTCAGTATGGCAAGTGTTTGTATTCTACATCAGACATTTGTGGCTGAAATCTAACAACCAGCTCAAAGCATAACATTATAATTTTCCTGGCTCCATGACTCCCGCATCCCTGGCTGACCCATATATAATCTTACAGAATGTTTTTTTTCACAATCTGATATTTGGCAGATTAGATTGTCATGGATTTTGTGTCCTTTACTTTTCAGGAGGATATGAACCTGGATAATCTGCATGAAGAATTTAGAGGGCTAACAAAATTATAGAGAAGGTGAATCCTCTACTTGAACAGACATAAATGGTCAGAAAAGGAGCAGGCAAGGTGGATTCTGAGTAAGTAGTGGTAACGTGTAGTAGTGAGGATACCTATGACATTCATATCAAGTTGGAAAACATGACATAAACCCATAATTCTGTGTCTCTATGGAGTGATAGGTGGTGTCTGGATATCCCAGAGCATCTTGGAAAATCTTCCCCTGGAGCTGGATTCACCTGTCCAAACACAAGTGTCTAGTATCATCTCAGGTGTGGGATGGGGTACTGCTTGGACCAGAAGGGTGTAGGTCTCCCTTAAATTGTCTTTCATATCTGCAATCCCCACGCAAATGTTTCAAAAGCTATAGGGCATCTCATATTAACTGCATCCTGCCTCTAGTAATGGGTAAACTGAATTGGTCTTTAGGCTCTATTGACTGTATTGACCTGTTGTCCACTGATTATAATGGGAACTTAGACATTAGCTCACGCTGATGACTAAATCTGGCCAAATCTGGTGCTTAATTTAGAATAATTTTATTGCCCTTAGGGGGCTTTTAAATTCTCTATGCAATCAATGAAAAGATGTTAGTACTTAATTTAGAGAACTGGCTGGGTCTAGTTTGGCTTCAAAGATGCCTCCCTTTTTCTTTAGGTTACAGAAAGAACCGAGACAGCTATGACAGGCAGAGTTAGATTGCCCTGCAGAGTTCTGTGCCTGAAATATTGGCAAGACAGTGTTTTAGTTAGAATTCTAAATGAAATAGAATGTATTCTACCTATCTGTCTTTAGAAACCATAGATAATTATTGCTTGATTTAAGAACCTAATTACTAAAAACAGAGCTCTGAAAATCTTTTCCTAATACACAGTTTGTGAGAAGAGCAGGAAATAAAGTAGTTAGGTTCAACGAGACACTGAATAAAAAATTGAACATACACATTAATCAATTTCAGTTTATTTTTTTATACTATGAGGTCCTTCAGGCATCACCTTTTGCAATTTCCTGAGCCAACAGCCTTGGGACATAATGCAATAAATCATTGAATTGATAATGGGAAAAAACACTAGCTTGTTGCTGTTCTTAAAATTCGATTATGAGAACTAGATTTTAAAAAGTATTTCAACTCCTAAGGGTTTGATCCACAAAAGGACATAGATTTTTTTGATGGTCAGCATGGCATCATAGAAGGTTTAGGTTTCTGTTTCTTACGGTTGATGGCATATGTTGAACAAGGTACATTATTTGCTTATACAACACATGCAAAGAAGTAGGCGTCTCCAGCTGGGATTCACAATAGCTGCTTCAGTTAATCAACAAGAAAACACTGAGACTATAGAGTTGTTTCTTAAATCCCACCTCTCTTGAGGTACAGGTGCTTAACTTTTAGTGACAGGGATGAAGAGTTATGAGCAGCAGCTCCCAAACCCTTCCCTGGCTCAGGTGCCCATTCTGAGTTTTAAAGAGGGTCAACACATGAGTGTACGTCACTCTGAACATGGGGGAGTTCAGTTGGGGAAGGGGGGGTTACAAAAACTGAACAAAAGCTCAGAATTCAGCACACTTTCAGAATGTGGGAAACAACTACTATTCCATCTGAAAGCATTCAAATAGCCCTTGCTCACTTTCTGACTGTAAAACCCAACCAGTGGGTGTAGACAACTTGCTGCAGCAGCAGTGCTACTCAAGAAAGTCTACATACACAGCACTAAAGAGAAGAAAAAGCAGAAAATAAATTACTAAAGTCCACTTGTCAAGACGATTATTTAAGAGAAGCTGTCTAATGCCCATTTGTTACTCAAACAGATGGTCATGTATTTTCCATTAAACTGTTAGATAAAAACATTAAAATTCAGGTATTTTTGAAGCTGGTTGGGTATTTTTCCCCTACTGATTGAAAAGGCATTTTAGAGGCTTCATGGCTGAGTTTTTCCTTTTTCTGCAGGGATCAAACAGAATGCTCTAATGAGTTCCGGATTTACTGAGAATTATTTAAGAACTTTAGCAGACCTGGAAAAGCTGTAAAGGAGACAAAGATAGTAGAAATGAAGGAAGGGCTTCCGTATGAGGACTAACTGTGTGTGGGTTTGTAATCCTGAAAAAGTGTAACTGTGGGCCCAGAGCAGAAGCCTGCATAGTCAAGAAAAGAGGTTGAATTGGTTAGTTATTAACTGTTCCTTATAAGAAATAATGAGTTATAAAATAAAACTAGTTTAGAAAAAACAAGAAGAGCAGTACAGTGCAGTTAATCTGAGTAACTCATTGCCACAGGATGGTCCAATGCAGCCTATGTAAGAGACAATTTTGTCAAAACCAGATAAATAGCTCTTCCTTTACCTTGCAATTGTAATTAATTTACAGAACATTCCAGTGGGAGTGTTAGGCTTAGTAATCATGCCTATATTAACACCAATTGATTTATTCTTAGTAAGGCCTCTTTTGGTTTCCTTGGTAAAAAAGATGTTTCTAGAAAAGCAGCATAGTGTACAGCACTGTACTTGTTGAGACCTGGCTCAAAATGAATCACAGCTCCCCAAACACATATACAACTGGGTACCTCTCTACTTCCCTCAGCAGATGAGAACAGACTCGATTGCACAAGAGAGCCCTAGAACACTTTGAGGGAGGGAAATAATGTTTGCTTCATACAAACTGCTTCTTGCTTATCCAGAGATACTGTACAACCTCGAGCTAATGCCTGAGGAATGGAAAATCTACTATCAATACACAATGTCTCCATCTGCTGATTGCTAACAGAGATTTTCATATTCTTTTGCATAACCCAATGGAAAGCACACTGCTAATGCTATGACAGATGGATGCCTGCTTCCAAGCGGGAAGCAGACCTTCTGTTAAATCTGGTCTCTAAGTACAGCATTGCCTAGCAACTATGGGAAATGGAGACAAGCTAAAGCATCAGAGAACATTTCACCTGGTGCAGCATGGGGCTCGGGTTTTTTGTTTGTTTTCAAAAGAAACTACCCTACTTTAATCCTGTGTAAAACAATATTAGGTTATTTATGCTTTATCACCACAGAAGCAAATGATGTCCTTACAGGAGTGTCAGGACAGCATTTCCCAGAGAAGAGCTCTGTTTCACTGATAATGGAGAAATTCAGATCCAGTAGCGAATCAAATGGAAAAGATCCTTATCTATCTGTATCTTTTACAGCTTTGTCCTAAATTTTCATTGTAAGGAGTCATTAGCATTACATATATGCCAACATTAAGCCTATGACACTCCCAAAGGTGCATCAGCATGGCAGCACTGCTATTATTTTTCTCATCCCTTGTAGCAGCATTTAGTCTCTCCTTTTTCTTTCCAAGAGATATTGCAGAGTATGAGCTAAAGCTCAATCCTCAGAAAATTCTGGATTAAATAATATCACATTAACAAGAGTCCATGTAGCAAATAACCTTGTTAGTGCTTTTATGACGGCAACACTAAGCTCCTTTACACAGCCTTGGATGTGAAATCATGGATATCCTGAACTGCTGTCCAGGTGATCTATGCAGCTCAGCTAGATTTCCTGTATATACTGCTTCCCTATACTGAAAAGTCCATGCCATATTTTGCTTAGCATTGACTTGCCAGAAGAAAATCTTTCTCCGTGTATGTATGTAAGAGGAAGACAGAGAAACTGCATATGGTCTTATATTATTATTGATGTATATTTAAACTGTTGAGAAAAGGAAGTCTTTTGAAAAAAAAATTTGCTTTTTCTATGTAAGTCTAGGGAATATGTATTTTAAATTGAATCAAGCTAAACTCTAGGCTGAGCACAACTGCCTCAATATACTCTAGTGCCAGCTGCAGCAATGTTAGTTAGCTGAGCCCTCAAAGGCGTAAACCTTTCTGTAACTGCAGCTGGAGGACAGGGGAGGTAGTACAGGGCACACCAAGCAGCTCTAGCCTGACCTGGCAGGCAAATGCAGAGCCCCCTGTCATCTTTGCATCTAGTACAATGTAGGGAGTTCTGACTCAATTTCTATTTGCATGTAATGTAATGCCAAACATCAGTGCTCTACCAACATTTAAGCTAGGGCATACAAGTTTGTGTTCTCCTGCTATGTTCAGTCTGACGCATCTTTTCAGAGACACTGATCAGCAAAGCTAAGTATGTGCAGCATCTTGCTTACGGAAAACAAACTCTGCTTTAGTATGAAGCAGTCAAATTGGTAGGCAAATACACTGGGTTTCAGCATGTTCTTAATATTACTAAATATGAAATACATAGGAAAATCAAAATTTCTGTGCAGGGCAGCACAAGCACAGAGTCACGGAACATTGCTGCTCATACATCTCTGGCTGCTGTGTGGTACATAAACACCCAGGCTAATGCTAAACCTGACTCAACTGGGTTATTAATAACAGCACAACTGGGTCAGCAGTGTATTCAGCATAGACTAATTTATATTGTTTCCTGGGTAAATCTGTAGCCTACCCTAAGCTTTCTGCAGTTGTAACTAGACTGCCATTTAAAAGGAATTATGTGGTATAAAGCTTATGCAAATAATCTTTCCACTATAGTTATTGAAATACCAAGGTGATCTAAATTTGTATATGTTTAGATCAATCAAGGAGGAATCTAAAGCTTATATCTGGATTCAGTGGCCTAAGATTCTTGATTTGGTCTCAAAATTTAGAAATTTTGAAAAACCTTCTCTGCTTGAGAGATATCTATTATACTGGATGAAATCCTTAAAATATGTGCAGTTTCTATTATATCTTTATCTAAAGGGAAAATAAACCATTTTTAAGTTAGAACTTGATATAAAATGAGAGAGTTTTCTGGTACACTATCTGATCTGAGGTGTGATGTTAGCAGGCTGTATAGCCAGCCTTGCCAGCTGCCTCCTTCTGTATCAGCCTCTTGATAAAAGGTGAGTTCTGATTGATTGATTGATATATTGCAATACTGAGTATTGCATCATCTAACTTCTAGGCACCTACACCAGTTAATGGACTTGATACCAGTTTGGTAGCTAATTATTTTGTGCTGAAGCATTAATTAGAGAAGTCTACATTCTTCATGAGATGCTCACTCGAAGTAGGCAAAGTCAGGCTCCTTTTCATGACTTAAGTACTTTATTGTGGCCTGGAGAAAGTATTTTCTAACTGAAACGCTTTCCTGAAGGTTGGTTCTAAGTAATTTTCTCTCAGCAGGTGAATGATATTCTCCTCCTACCACTGCTCTGGGTTAAGATCTTGCTGCCAAGCCTCTATTCTAGTCTTCTTTTCTTCCTAAGCAGATTTGTGGTCGTGTTTTCTTCCTCTCTAAGAGCTCTTCAGCTAGTAGGCTGCAGCATATTCAGTTCTGTACAGCAGATACTAAAATAGTTCTTGGAAACATTTTTCTAGAAATATGGCATCTGAAGAGTTGAGATATCTGCCTCTTCCCGCCACCATGCCCCCCCC
>NW_020799097.1:31586120-31659280 GCF_003259725.1 Athene cunicularia | reverse complement strand
CCCCCCCCCCCAGTTATGCTGTAGATGAGGAGAGATTTTGAAGATCTGCTTTTGGTTGTAAGCAGTGAAAGGGGGATTTAGTCTCTCTATTCCTATTTTTTTAACTGTATTTTCTACATAAATCATGCTCTGCTCTTGATTTATAATACGAAACACACTCTTTTTTTGTTGTTTTTTGGTCTAAAATACTTCAGAATTTTTTATCTTTAAAGTCTTTCCTGTTGTTATACAGCAACAAGACCATGCACAAGAAGTAATGGTGCTCAATCAAAATTTTCTTTGGGTGCTGTGCATTGAAATTTAACATTTTCCATTATTCGTCTTTCTGCAATAAGACAAACATTTTTATAAAACAGAACCATTGTAATAGTATTCTGACAAGTCCAATTTATATGGTACATTGTCTCAAAAGAATACCTAAGAAAAAGCAGAATGGCTATACAAGCCTGCTAATACGCTTTAGAAACTCTTTGAAGAAGCTAGAACAACATGCTATTAAAACTCCAAATACATATTCGATATGTGTGTTTTTAAAGAAAACTTTATAAATATCCAAATTTAAGATAAACAAATACAGAATAAAAAGCACTAAGAAACTGATATGTAGACAAAGGTTTATTTACACCATACAACATTTTAAATATTTTATACACAGCTGCAGCAGAGAAAGCTACTCTGAGCTTTCTAGAGAAAACTGCAATAATAAAGATGTGAAATATATTATTCATATAAAAGTGAGATTATTACTTTATTGCATTTAAAGCAATGAAGAATGTAGCTCAACAGACATTCATTTAATGACAAAAACTTTGCTTTTATATTATAAAGTAAAAAGTGTAGTAATGGCCAAACAGACTGTTATAAACTTTAAAAACTGCATAAATATATACATTGTGCTTCATGGTGAAGTTTTTTGAAAACTAAACCAAATGAAGCTGTTACAACATGAATCGTTGCTTGAGGTTTATCTATAAAGATTACCTTACAAATCCATTCCACGGGTACTTACAACACACGATGGTAAGAATTGTACACCTGGTTCTCCACTAGCCGCACTAGTGGGAATATACTGTACGAAAAAAACCACTGACATTTGGCACAGGAAGACCCTGACGTAAAGTAGTCACAACGTTCAGACAAGAGTGTCAGGATTCCCAAAGTCTCTTTATTGTCAGTGCATTGAATTATTTTTGTTTTGTTCAGTTTGTTTTCCTTTTTATTAAACTTCTGTTTGAAAGTCACCTTCTTGCACATCTAAAGGCAAGTTCAGACACTTCTCCCATTCTGCTGGTCTGAGTTCTAAAGCATCTTTTGCCTCTGTGTCTAATACATTTATTGTTGTATAGTGTTGGTAGTCGCCTGTGGTTTTGAAACTGTCCCATGGAGCCTTGCTTGGTGCTGAGTTCTCCTGAAGACCAAAGAAAGAAGAATTAAAACCAAGGATGAAATATCGTGTTTTCAATTTATAAGGCTGATCACTAACGTGCTCTCATGAGACACAGAAGCCAGAGAGGGGAAATGACTTTGCAGGGAGCCAGGCTGGCGGGTGTTCAGCGCCGTTGCGACTCTTTCTCTGTGAACAATCAACACTTTGGCAGGCTCCTCACCTGAGCTGCCAGCTAAGCCCTTTCTTTCACAAGAACCAATGTATGTGAGGAATGGCCGAGTGATCCAGTACCAATAGCCATCTCTGTAACAGCAGTTGTGTAGAAAAGTGAGAGAAGAGAAGGTAATTGAGAATAGCTTGCTGCCTGAAATATGGAGTGGTTTGAAACAGAGATTGCCAGCTGAATTTTAAATTGGGGCAGGTGCATGACAGAACCATGGAAACCTCCTCCTTGAAAATGCTGAGAGCTACCTTGTTTTACAGGCTGATGAGCTCATGTATACTAGGTTTAACATGATGAAAGCTGCTTATTTTGTACTGAATTATTTTATTTTTTAATGCTAAGTTTTATAGTGTAAAAGACCAATTTAATTAGTGATTTCTGCTGTAACACATTGGGTGGGACTTAGGTGTGAAAACTCTAAGATTTCTGCACCATTACAGATGCCTTTGGATATTCTGCCTGATCTCCAACTATCTCTCATGAGAGGTGTAGGTCTCCCTTGAGACTTGTGTCATCATTGCCTGTACCATGATGTAGACTAAGATACCTGAGGCTGTCTAAAATAGCCTGAGATGCCTATATTTAGGTACCTGGATCACTCTCTGACTGTCTTACAGATAGACCATTCCTCTAGGCAGCTTTTAGTAGCAGACCTTTCAAAGACATAACACTGATGTGAAACGGAGTAAACACAACTCTTCCACTGAGATTCCTTTTGAGATTTTGAATTAATTCAAGCTTTACATGGACAGCAAATCTCAAATAGGGGGTGAATGAAAACTTAAATGTCAGCAAAGCTCAGAAGAGGGAGTGAGTGACAACTGGGTGCAAAATAACACATATCACAGCTAAAGGTTCATCAAAGAATCAGGGCCAAATTTCTGCTGGATTAAGATGATGTAAATGATGTAAATCCATTGGCCTCATATCTGCTTAATACCTCTTCTTCATGTCTGTGAGCAGCTCTTCTGAAAAAGTTATAAATACAATGATTCTAGCTCAGTTCCATTAAATACACAATTTTCACATTATGAAATTATATATAAAATTATTACTAATCATAATATTACTGCTAACAAATATGTCACACTAAATTAGCTGTTTTAATTAGGCAGAATCAACGATTTCCTTGCTCTAATTATCAGATGTAGTCAGGGTGTTATGCATGTGTGTATGAGTGTGTGTGTACAAATTTGAATTATGATGATAGCAGAGTCAACTCAGGATGATTTAATTTTTGCTTTTCCTGTGGTAAATATTTATAAAGCTATTATGGAAAAGACACGGCATTACAGTAACCCTGTATGTTTTCTGGACCATCTCACGTATAGGTGAATCTAACTGGACTTGTTTGTACTAATTAATTTAATATCTGCTTGCCTAGCTAGAGGAAAAGCCCTATTGGCCAAATTACATTAGTGAGCTGCTTTCTCTATATAAAGTCCTTTAGACTTGGGACACACATACAGATTTGAAATCTGTTCCCTACAGTTCAATTACCTGTCATCTATAATGATGTCAGTGAGTTAGTTATGGTCTAGCTGTAAAACCTAATGAGTCTCGTTATAGGTTAGATTATTGAAAATATCTTTTGTTCTAATTTCTGAGCTATCTAAAGGTAGCACAGAGTAAGGTCTTCTCAGGAAATAACACTGAATTCAAAGGACTCTTGTTTCATTGTTGTTGTTAAGGATCCATCATATTTTAAATATCTAAGAAGGAAAACTTACCATACTGCCTGATTTTGGTACATCCCGAAATCTGTCCAGTGTCTGAAATTTCTGATTTAACTCTTGAAACAATTCCATGTGCCTCTTTCTTGTATGCATGACCTTCTGCAAAATGGAGCATAATTGCTTGCATTTATAATTGAATCTGGGCTTTTTTAAGAGAAGCATTATTTTCCCCAACATAACAAAGTAAATTGAATTTGGTAGGGCCATCTTTTCCCTATAGACTTGACCAGTGGAAGTGAATTGCACTGAGCCTTCTCTCTGCTCTGTTTAATGTTCTTCCTGTGTACAAGAGACTGTTTTTACCCCACATTTATTGAGTTGCTGAAGTTAAGGGACACTGTTTTTGTGCTAGCTTAAAAGTATTTTGAGAGTGATGTCAGTTTCTCATAAGGATATTTCTCTTGCACATTAGGAATGTTTTCTAGAATTTCTGTTTTCATCATGGATGATAATATTTTAATTTCTACAGGAATGCAACAGCAGTTTGTAATTGTCCCTATCGGAATAATTTTTTGAGAACACTGAACTCAGAAATCTTGGTCCAAAATGGAAAACCCCCAAATGTTATGGTGGTTTTTTGTTTGTTTGTTTGTTTGTTTGTTTTTTTTAATTAGACATCTCTTGTCATTCAGATCATCATAAAATAAAGTTGAAAAGGCATTCATATTAAGAAAAGTAGGCATTATTTTTCAATTTTACTTGCTTTCTTATGTCATGGACTGGGCAATTGGAAACCAGTCCCCCTCTAGCCCATGCACAGGGCACTCTTCCACAAAAACTAATTATATGACTCCTGTGTAAGAGTTGGGGATCCCAAACAGCCCCCACAGTTGGAGGAAACCCTTGGCCATGTATTTGTCTTGGCAGCTACATGGAGAGTAAAGCCTGTTTTGAAGCCTAGACTGTCAAGGCTACCATCTGCATTGTTTCCAAACAAGCTCACACAGAGTATGGATTCAGACTAGCCTCTGGAGCAAAGCTGAAGGCTGCTTTATTGTTCAGCCAATCGCATGGTTCTGTGGTCTGGGTGGACAGGGGACAGGAGGGACTGAGGATGCTTCACCTCAGTCCAACAGCAGATGGGCTCAGCTTGGCTTTTCTTAAACTTTTTCTTGAACTTGAGTTACAGCCAGGGCAGCAACCAATAATGATGACAGAAAAGGTGCAGAACACCAATGCATGTCCACTAATTTTCAAGCCTGATTTTCCCTGAGATTGTACATGACAAACCCTGCAAACTTGTGTACACAGTGCCTGAGTGTGACCCTTCCCAGCAAGACCACTTCTGGCAAGTCTGGATTAGTACCTTTTAAACTGGAGTGGGAGTAGCTGACCCTCAAATAATGCTTTACCAATACTAATTTTAACTTTACCTTTCATTTTCATTCTGTGTTTACAAATTTCATTAAAAGTGGCTTCTATCTTGGCCATGCATTTCTACTGCCATGCTGTAATAACCATATCATCCTTAATAAAGCTACACCATAGCTTAAGAATCACAGAATCATAGAATGGTTTGAGTTGGAAGGGACTTTAAAGATCACCTAGTTCCACCCCCCTGCCATGGGCAGGGACACCTCCCACTAGCCCAGGTTGCTCAAAGCCCCGTCCAACCTGGCCTTGAACACTGCCAGGGAGGGGGCAGCCACAGCTCTGGGCAGCCTGTTCCAGTGTCTCACCACCCTCACAGTAAAGAATTTCTTCCTTATGTCTAATCTAAATCTACTCTCTTTCAATTTAAAGCTCTTACCCCTGGTCCTATCACTACATGTACACTTCTGGGAACAGGAAATTGGCAACATCATTCATAAAAGAGACATGAGATACAGCAAGCAATTAAAGACCTATTAATGTGAGTTTTGGGTGAATAAGGGAAACAATTTTGCAAGATTTGGTGAGGAACTTGAAAAATGTAATTTCACTAAAGGTAGCTAATCTAAATTTATGAGGGAAGTTTCACTTAAGTGACTTCCTAGGGATTCTTTTAAGCTATTGCTGTTATGGTAGACAGGGATATGTAGCAAATTTCACATACACAGAATTTAAAAAAGAAAAGTTCTACCTAATAGATTATTATTGGCTGAAATAAGGAGACATGCTGAAGGGAATAAAACAAATTTGGTGGTTTAAAATACTGGTTCTAAAAGCAGGAAATAGCATATGACTGTGAAATAAGTATCTCCAGTCAGAAACTTTTTAATAGAAGGTTAGGAATATACTGAATGTTACTTTCTGATATTTTTTTGAATTGTGTACCCAAGAATTCATTAAATAGCAAATATGAATAATGTAAATGTCTTACTCAGTTCATTACATTATTCCTGAGGAGAAGCAGGTGGGAGGAGAAATTAAACACTTGCAGTGGAAACTCTTCCAGAAAAAAGGCTTTATATTTTTTTTCTTAATAGCAGAATGACTGGTATGCACATGTACCTATGGATCTTTTCGTTGCTTTGTGTTTTTCTGGCTTCCATTCCATAATTCCTACCCACTGACACCCGCCCCTCCCCACTGCTTATAAAGAACAATCTGAACTGAAAGTGCAGTAATTTAAATTTTCAACTTTAAATTTTCTTTTCTAAACTTCTTTTAAATTCCTTGTTAGAAAGCATCATATTACCTCCTTTCTAGAAAATATGGTCTGTTGGGTAACTCTCTTTTATGAGAAAATAACTCACAGAGTATTTGTAGGCGTTTAATCTGTCTTCTCTATTAAATGGGAAATATGGAAAATGCAGCTTTATCAATCTCAGAAATACACAATTTTTGTCAATACAAAGCTGGAGATTTTGACCAATATATACTAGGATGATTGTAGTAGCATCAGGACCTGAACAGGATGGAAAAGCAGCTTCTCATGCTACCCTTTGAAAGCACATTTTCTTTAGGTGCAGCTGGGGATTTTCCCATTAATGCCACATTCCCTCTAGAAGCACCTCAGCCACATTTTCCTGTGGTCTTTCCTGCAGGCTCTGTAACTCTTGTGCCTCAAACCCTAAAGGGGGTCAGACTGATCTGATACCCCTTCTACATTTCTACTCTCACTCACAAGTAACATCGTCTGTGTTTTGAACAAACTAAGCCTTAGCTGAGCATCTACTCTCAGAAGAGGATTCAGTGGCTATCATCACGATGAGAAGCACTTCAAACATGTACCCAGGTCCCTTTTTTATTTATGACAGGTTTGTAGATGAGTTCAAGCACAAACATTTTCATGAAGATTTGTGGTCAATCTTATGAACAACAGTAATAATAATAATAATAATGTAATTCAATTTGTCTTGGAGAATTTCTATATTGTCACAGGTAAAAATGCTCTCTCTCAAATATTGTATGAAATAGCTAAGTGAAAAGAACAGATGGGGGAGTGCCTTCCCAGCCTTATAATAGAAACATGCTGTGTTTTCAAGATGTTACAGGTATGATCAGCTGCCAAACTTAGGAATGGGAAAGGATTTTTCCCTGCAGGCATATTTTTTTTCACCTTTGTCTTTGAGACATGTCTTCAGGTTAGTAAGAGAATGATTTTAAACTTTTGTGTGAGTTTATAATGTTATAATGAATAGCTATTGCAGAAGAAATTCCAGAAGAATGCAGCTCCAGCAATTAAGGATCACTTTAGTATTATTGCTGGGGAGACTCTCCTGCTCTGTGGAAAAAAAGACATTCCGGTATTCACACTTGTCCTGTGTATCTTTCCTCTTCCTGATGGGTAGAAGCTCAAAAAGAGCCAGCGATCACTTGAATCCTGGGGAGCAGGGTAGTAAGACACTTTTCTGAATTATTTGACATAAATGTTATTACCAGCATAGATCCAATGAATGCCTCATAGAAAGGGGAGAGTGGGGTGGATGACTGGGGAAATTCAGCAGTCAGAGCCTCTCACAGAATTAAAAGGTAATTGTCATCTTGAATCTTAAAATGCATGTCAATAATACTGTTTAACTCTTTTGTATGTTTTTTATAAGTGTCAGTGCACACCTATTATAAAGTCCTCCTGGGAATTTCCACAACATCTGTATTTCTGTTCAACATAATTAGAATGAATTTTATTTGATCTGACAGCTAAGTATTACTGCTGAACCCTCATGAAAGAGCTACTTGTCCAGCTTTAGGGAAAAACAGAACATAATGACTGGGATTGGGAGGCTCTTAGCTTCAGTCACCATAGTCAGCAGCAGCAAGGATCTAAAATGTCCAGACCTATGAATTTTGGTCACGTTTTGGATACTGGACTGCATGAATGAGTCTAAACTAATCCTTGGTAATAGCAAGATAAGAGCTGTAAAGCTGTTGCATGTTGACTGTTGATTTTATCAAAATTCAGATTTCAAATAAATTAGTGTTTTGCAAAATCTAATAGTGGAGAGTATATTATTTGGCAGCAATACTTTCTGTCTACAGACTAAACCCAGTATTTTTTTTTTTTTTTTTTTTTCCCTACATAAAGGCATAAGCTAAGAATGTAAAGGGAAACTATTTAAAAAGGGAAAACAAGATACCACCTAGAGTCCTCTCTAAGATCTATGGTAAGGGCTAGCCAAATAGGATGCCATCATTTTCTCTCTCCCTTTCCTTTAACTGTAGACATAAGCCTTCTATAACACTACCCAGCAGTCACAGGACTTTTACTATTTGTAGCCCATTGCAAAGGCTCTTGAAGGTACACCTGAATTTCTACATATATGGGAGATAACTGGGACAGAGAGTATTTTATGGCATTGAGTACAGTCATGATTTGCCTGTATTCACACTACATAGCAGCTGTATTTGAGTTTCAGCTGTTGTCCTCAGGAAAAAAAAAAAAAAAAAAGTTATTCGTGTGTTTCTTTGTTTTTATTTAAATTTGTCTATATTGAGGCAAGTGTTGCATTGCAGCCCACTAGCACATTCTTTTTTTTTTTTTTTAACCAGTGAAACTGTGACTCTACTGTAGTAAGTCAAACCTGTCCAAGACCATTCTCTGACACCATCTAACATGGAATGTTCTCCATGAATGCTACAAAATTGTTTTAGTCTTCAAAATAAGAAGTCTACAACCAATTGCCTATTGCGAATGGTACCTAGGTTGCAGTGGTTCCCTAAGGATATTTCAGGAACTGTTTGGAGAGACAAGGGTGATCCAGACTAAAATAGCAAAGGTCATTCTAAAAATTCATCCATATAAAAACTGGTATTTTGGAAGCCAGGAATATTCCCCCAACTGCCTTTAGTAAGATAGGCATAGCCTGAGGATTTGTCTTGTATGGATACAGAGAGACATTTGTGAGAGGTTGAGGGTGTAGAGACTGCTGGAAAAGTGTTAAAAGAAAAAGTATAGAGAGTGCCAAGCTTGTCACAGCCTTGTCCATACTGTGTATTTAGCATGTGTTGTCCTCAGAACCACATCCATAGCATTTGGTATCCTCAGTACTGTGGATGGATGTTGTCTCAGAGAGGACCAGCTGGCACTGGTCACAGACAAAGCAGAGAAAGTGTTAAACATTTAAGTGGTATGGCCAATCACTCTAGCTGGACCGCACCTCTGGGCTCTATTCTGGTTTGAAGTCAAGCTGCTTTGAAGTACCAAAATGGCAGTGTTTTGGCCACACAACACTATCTCAATTCCCTTCATCACTATGCTTTGCTGAGCGAAGGAATCTGAGTGGCTATTTGAACATTTTATGGCTTATTTTGCTTTACCTCAGACAGACAGCCACGCTATGGGTGAGGACACAGGAAAGCCTACAGGCTTAATCACAGGAACCATAAAACAGGGAGGTGAGATGGGGTTAGTTTGAGTCAGTACTTTGAAAACACAGCAGCAACTGGCACAGCATCATTGTCACTCTCACTTCCTCAGCAGTGAATCCTAATGGCCCCATCCTTCCCTCTTTACAAACAAATATATTTGCCTACATTATAATCATACTTCTAAAAATATTAGGCAATTATGCTACAAATAAGACAAGAAAAAGGTGTAAGCATCTTAAATACACTATGTAAGTCAAAAGAAGATATGTGATGGGAGGACTGATTCTTGAGAGCAGAATGTGTACAGCATTGTTGGTGTTTATTTGGTGTTGGATTTTGCTCTCCGGAGTGATAGGAAGAATGTTTTAGTATCTGTTGCCACCAGGAATGTTCTCATCATGAACAGAATGATATTCCTACCTTTCAATAAAAACCATTAAAATTCCGAATTCATTATATCACTATAATTATAAAGCTTTTGTTCATACTGCTTTCATTTCATTTTAGACTTGCTTGCTCATCAGAATTTTGGTGTTGATTCATGTTTGGTTTTTTTTTTCCTTTCTATGTATTGTTCCTAAAGCATATTTAGGATAAGCTTTTAATTTTATTTTCCTTAAACTTACTGTGTGAATCTTTGTCTGGTGGATTATCTGAGACATTAAATGACTGCTTAAGGTCACTATACTCTCTGGGTGAAAATGATGTAGGAGATTAAGGCATGATGTTAAACTACCAAGAAACCACAGTCAGACACAAAAGGTCAGTATTTCAGCAGGTCACAACAGCAAAATTCTCTCTCTGCAAGGCTTCTATGACCACTGTTATAGCTGCATTTTGCTAGTTCTGTCTCTTTCTTCTCTAGGGACTAGAATCTGAAATCTGAAAGTACATGTGCTGTGCTTATTGTACAAATAATAATAAAAAATGCTTTTCTTTGCATATGCAAACAGTGAGGGTAATTTATAGCTATATTTGATATATACTGATCACTGGATGTTAATGTTTAGCTTGAGATCTGTAGGTTTCATGTAACTATTACAATTGTTCAACTTGCATGAACCTATGCAAAAACTCCAAATCCATAAATTATTAACTTTCCCTTGAAAACCAACTCCTGTATGGCTTCTGGTAGAGAATAGAGGAAAATCTCTCAGATAAAAAAAACTAAGAGACCTAACCATACTGACTGAGACAGAACAAAATGGTCATTAGCTAGCACAACCAAACCTGCTTATTCAATGTGGATATTCAACCTGAAGAACCTTACATGAACTTGATTTTTTATATAGCATGTGATCTGTAAGCTTTTGCAACTGCAGCACTTTGTCATCAAAATTTTGACACATTCATAATCACTATTTGGATGTGAAACTCGTATGTCAGTAAATCAGTATTGAAGAAAGATAGAAAAAATGATTGACAATCTCCTGAACAAAGCAACCTTCTGTAACACCATGGCCTGTCCTACAGAAGTGACACACTTTTTCAATAGATAAAAAAAAAAAAAAAAAAAAAAAAAAAAAAAAAAAAAAAGAAAAAGAAAACCAGATGAAAATGAAGAGGCAGAGAATTTAAAAACTGAAACCATGATGGTTAATATTGCAATATGACAGTTTGAGCTCAGAATATTTTACAAACAAGTTGCACCAAAGTAGTTTTAATGAATTGCTCATCATGTTCTGTACAGTACCAATTGAACAACCCTATGACATCTCCTATGTCAGAAGACTAAGATCTGCTAAAATGAACACTTCACATTTACTTTTAGGAAAATACTTTTAATAATCAGGAATAATTCAGTAAAACTTACTTCAAAGTCAAGGTCCGAATAACGTGATTTTCTTCTCTATTAAGCAGTAAAAAAGAAAGAAAAAAGAGGTTTCATTAACAAGGGGACTATTCACCAAATCATATTAATGAGTCTAAATAACATTCTTGTTTTCCTATCAGATATATATTAGGAATTCTGTGAGAGGGTGTAGATTTTTATCTTGATAATTTAAGATGAATGCATGACTTTGCATACAGTTTTTTTAGACCAGTATCATATTCTTTTCTCTGAAATAAACCAGACTGCATTTCACCAGGATGCATAACGTGCATGTTACTTGCATGCAATTGAACCTACTGGTGTGTAAAATGTAAATATTTCTGTACTTTCTGTGGTATTTGCAAATTATCGTTATATTTATCCTTTTTACACAGCTATCTATGATTTAGGTTTGTATAGGTATACAGAAATTCTTCCTTTCCTACATCAGGCTTACATTGGTACAACTCCATTGATTTTAATGGAATAAATGATAGCAAAATCAAGCCGAAGCCATCTATACTTTCCATAGCTTCCACTTGTTTTTTTGCAATGAAAATCTGGATGGAGAAAGCAATGATTTTGTTTTACACTTATGACAACTCTGATTCAAAGCATCTGATATAAAGCAAGAATGATTTACTAGTGAAATAATCACTTGTATACAGTGCAACAGAATATGATTATTTAGACATATCACAAATAATTTAGCACATAATTTTTTATAGAGTCTAAAAGAAACCAATTATAAAGTCAAATTATATTAGAAAGAAGCAGAAATATTATAAGGAAGAGATAAAAATATCTTTTTTCTTCTAAGGTTGGAAATTGGATGGCTTGCAATAGACTAAAGAGATGTAGAAACAGTGGTTGGAAGAGCTGAAAAGAGTTCAAAGAACATGTGAATGGAAAGAAAAGATACATTCTCCTTCAGGAAGGAGAGTTAAAGGAAAGGAAAAGTACCCCAAGGAAACAAAAAGGCTTGGTGCTACAATTTAACCCTAATTTTTGTGTTAGGATAGGATGGCTTTAAGTTATGGTAAATTAACCTTTTCAGATTGCTTCTACTTTCTGCAGTGAGATACAAATCAAACCCATTAAGCCAAGATGAATAATGTTACTAACTTCATTAGACTTTGATTCTACTTGGTTTAACAAACACGCAGGTTTTAGCAATTTGTTTTCTTGCAATCGAAATAAATAATTTTACAACTCTTTCATTTGTAGAAAGTGGAAAATGGTTGGTCTCTGAGCCCTTGATAATACTACTTTGTGACATATTGTCTAGTTTTGTAGTAAAATTTTGATACTCCAATCCTCAGTAATATGAAGAAGAGCACTATATCGCTTTTGACACACTGATGTCTAAAGAGCTGGGAGGCCGTATGAAAGAACAGTCTATAAAACAATTCAACCAACCAACAACAAGGTTTGGAGAAGCTATCTTTAATCAGCAAGGCTTGATTTAACCTAGCACATTTAAAAGAGAATATTTAAAAATAAATTAAATAATTCTGCAAAAATAAGTAGTATGAAAACACAAAAACAGCAAAGGTCCTGGAGGCAAAAATAATATGAGGATATTATACCCAAATTCTTAAATTAGCTAAGTTCTTACTTCTCACTCATATTAAGGGGACTATGGTACAAGTGTATCTTGACACAGGCCTTCATCATTCCACAGTAAACCAGCAGCTGAAGAAATCTATGGATCTCTAATGAGGAAGGACCTTTTTAAGGTGCCATTAGAGCACATCTACCACTATGAAAGCTCAGTGGCTACAAAAGAAGAAACTTGTACAGCAGATAACAAAGTGAAGTTTACAGGAGAAGCTTTGAAAAATGCTTGAAAAAGCTATTTTGAAGCTACAGTTCAGTAATAAATCTGGTATCATTGAACTATCTGACTGAGAATCCTAAGTGGAAACATGGAAAATTTAGGAAGAAATGTGTAGTTTGCTAGATACTCTTATTTATAAAACTGGAGCATTTGTATTTTGCCTTAAGTCTGCTTGATCACTGAAAATATTCTTGACATAGCTGGATTATTAGGCTTTGCAGCCTATCACTGTTTACATGGTAAAAAGACATATCTAACAGACTGCAGCATATTTAACTGTGCTATTGTCAGAAAGTGTTAACTATTGCAATTTTGCTGATAGATTACACAAGTTATGACCAAACAGGTCATGCCACAGGTTTATCTCAGTGAGTATATTTGTAGGGCTCACAAGAACCTGTCACAAACACATTTATTTTAAACTTACACAGAACATCTGTTCTGTGCTTGTTCTTCACTTTTTTTCCATGGCTGCATACAATGAAATACAGCACAAGTGCTGTCAAAGCCTGTTCTCCTAAAACATAAAAGTATGTAACTGCCACAGGTCTTTAAATTTCTGAAAAACAAAGGATGCCGGTTATGAATGTGATCCTGCATCACTGAAAGTCATCTGCAATATTGTCACTGACACCACTAGGTACACAGTCAGGTCCTCCGGGCTATTACATCATTGCCTTGAAATGACTGTAGTGTTATTTTTCTGAGAGAGAAACATATTCAGAAGCATGAAGTCACTGGGAATCTTAATTTATGAGGATGGAAGTTTCCCTTCAGTCCCAAATGGAAGTGGTCATTTTTCTCCTAGTTTCTGTAGGATATACAACAAGCTTAAAACATGCAAATCAACACTTTAATTGTTATTGTATATATATTGTTTTTCTTAAATGCAGTTTACTTGTGTCTCTTTTGGCTGATAAAAATGTGGTTTCCCACACATACCTAAATGCTTTCAGAAATCAACCATCTGGCTTATTCTACAATTTAAATTAATGAAAGCCAGCAGCTGAGTGGAGTAAGGGGAAAAAAAATCACTTGCATCAAATGAGTTGCTGAACTGGTTACACCACTATGTTTCTTTTCAAAAAGCTGTTTCTTTTACCCACCTGCAGAACAGAATTATTTTATCCAGCATAAAAATTAGACTAGAAGCTGATTTTTTTTCAAGGATCAGTTGCAGATTGACTTGATTATTAATGTCAGTAGAACATAAATAACAAGTAACTGTAAGAGATAATATCAAATGTTTTCCCTCTTTAGTATTTTGTATTTGGCCAGGTTCTGCAGTGATGCTGCAGGAATGATGCTTCAGAAATGACACAAGGGCAAGTATAAAGTGGTATTTCTGCTGCAGTACCCTCCCTAGTGCTTCAGTGATTTAGGAATTTCCTTGGGAGGATCTTACTCCGTTGAGCTTAATAACACTTTTTTACATTATTCCATTAATCTAATCATGTATTATAATAATTCTTAATTTTGACATCAAATGTGCTGAGGTAGTGAATTCTACAACTTAAATATGCATAGCGTGACAAAGAAAGTAATTTTGTTTATCCCTTTGCCATTTCATTTGATGCTCCTGTTTTTTATATTATAGGGAATATGAATAATCATTCCTTATTCACTATTCACTCATCTGTCTTCCAAGCTGATGAGCTTTAATGCTGAAGACCTGAAAGGATAACTAATAAAGGGACTTCCTAAAAAGCTGAAGACACATGCAATTATTTAGCATCAGGGAGTTAACTGGAATAATTCTGAAAAAGCTCAGGGGTATGGGTAAGTAGTGAACTGCAATCCATGCGCAATTACAAATGCTACAAAAAAAAGGTCAAATCTCCATTTAAACAGGCAAGGATCTGAATAGCCTTTTCTGAACAACTCCAGTGAGTTGTATTAGTGTTCTAAACTGGCAGAAGTCAAATCATGCCTGTAAACTGGGGTAATTTCAGATGACAGCAGCAAAAAGTACTTTAAAAGAGTTAATGACAAGGGATCAAAGGAAAAGATAAAAGAGTGATACAGCTTTAAACAATGTTTAAATATTGGCTCTGGAAGAGGCAAACACAGAAGCTTGTTCGGAAACCTTAGAAGGATATAAACACTGGTAAACAAAGCTGGTGTGAGAAAAAACCGAAAAGTTGTAATTCAGACAAAATAGTGAAAAATAAAGGAAATTGCAGAGATGCTGCTGGGAATAAAGAAAATTTATTTTACTGGAAATAATCTGCTAACGGAAACAGTGGAAGCCCTTCACTCTAGTCTTGAAAGTGAGGTTTGACTCTGCATTGGGGAAATGTGCTGTAGAAAATGTTATTCCATTGCTAGAAAAGATGACCTGACAAGATTTTTTTCATCTCTGATTTCTACAGCTCTTTTATCTTAATTGATAAAATCCATTTTACAGAAAAACAACAAAAAAAAAAGAGATCCAACTTTCATGCCAGGACCAAAGTGAAACTCTGTGAAAAGAAGTCTGGAGCAGTAATTCATTTTAAATCAATTTTACTTTGTACTAATCATGTATAGCTTCTCTGTGTAATTCCAGAGCAACTTTAAACTCTGCTCACTGAAGGACAAAAATAGCATACTGAAGAATAATTTCCATAGAGCATGCACTAATCCGCTGGCACCAGGAAAGAGCTGTTCTCACTAAATGACTAATAAAATCCCTCTCCATCTCTGTAAAATGACAAATGCCTGGTTTTCTCCTTATTCTAGCCAGCATTACACCACTACCTGATTAATTACACGAGATACTTCTGAAGATATATTGCATTGTGCAAAGTATAATTGAAACCAGAGATACCATATTATAGTGAGGGCTATAACCATGCTTCTATTAATATAAAGCCTTATTATCAGCAGTTTATAATTCACTCTGAGATTAGATTTGACATACAAGATCTTAGCCCTGGGAGGATTTCTTTCCTGAACAAAATTACAGAAAAATCTTTTTTGGCCCTCAGAGATATAAAAGTGGAATGTGGATAGACAGTTTTGATTTAAAATGTATTTTGTGTGTATATAACTGGAAAAAAACATTAGTTTCTGAATAGAAAATTGTGTTGGCTCTTAGTTCATAACATGAGCTAGACATAAAGCAAGTACATTTTCATTAAAAAGTGGATTAGCTCTTTAATGTGGGAATTTTAAAATAAGCTAGCAAATTTAGTGCATCAACACACAGCACAAATGTAATTTCAGAGATACCAATTTAAAAATATTCTGGCAAATTATTTTGCTTTGCTGCTCCCTTTTTTAATAGGAAAACCTGCATATGTCTTTACTCAATAAGCAAACCCCACTTGTTTTGTGTTTCTGAAGGCTTTGAGGAAAAGCAAGGCATTTCTTAAATGGACAAGCAATTGAAAATAAGTTTCTTAAGGACAGTATGTACATAAGATAACTTTTTATAATATAAAGTCTGAAATATATGCTGTACTTCATCATGCTGACTAAAATTTTGGTTCTTTAAATCTTCTGTTACTAGAATCTATTCTGCCTAATTCTACCCCCACTCCTGTACAATAACCTGAAAATAAGCTGGATCAATTTCTGAAATCAGAGGAATCTGAGACCTACTCATTCAAGCAAAAGAGAGGGTTGTTATGGGGCTAGCCTTCATTTCACTGAGTCACAAAGCTGGCAAGATCTGTCTCTACAGCTTACTGAAGAATGAAATGAGGAATGGGAGGGAGAGAAATCTCAGATACAGAATGCCTGAAAATGCAATGTGGAAACATGATAAAGAGGAAATTCCTGTGGTGCTCATTTCTTTATTTCTGCTCTCTCTGTCTCTTTACTTCTCATATCATAAATCAAAATGACTCCACACCTTTTTTGGTCTTATTCTGCCTGATGCTCTGGTACTTTATTGACAAGACTGACTGTTTTAACTGTATTTCTTCTTTCCTGTTTGTTTTTTGGTTTGGTTTGGTTTGGTTTCTTTAATTGTAGACCTTGCTCCTTCCCTGATGCTTTAGCTCCATTCTTCCTAACACTTTCATTTTAAGCTTCTCCATTTCTGCCCTTTCTCTTCTTTTTTTTTCAACATGCCTGTCTTTTTTTTCTCTCTATCTACACCTTTACTTTTTCTTTGCACTTCACTATCTTTAATGTATTCCTTTATTTTCTCAGCTGTAACAGTTTTTCTTCCTGAAGTCCCATATCAGCAATTTGGCCAAGGAGCTCTGAAGCATACTTTCTTTGAATATGTTAAGAGATCTTATGAATGAATACAGGATTATTTTGGTCACACAATCAACTTCCCATCTAAGGGCTTTATGTCTTTCTCCACATAAAATCTCATAGCAGAAGCTGAGACAGAAAAAATAAAGAAAGCAGATACGAGACTGGAAAGAGAATCCCAGTCCTTTACATGGCAAACAGTTTGGGAAGTCCTTTCCTTCCTGTTATAAAGCAGATGCTCTTTCTTCCTTTTAATAAATGTTTCTATGTCCTGCCTTTACATGCCCTTCCTCTTATGATAGTTAAAAGTCTTTGGCTCCTTTCAGCTCTTTTCAATTTCTGCTCACATTACACTAACTATAGCTCCCTTGAAAGAACCCATCATTCTTCTTCCACAAAGGTAACAATGCAAGTCTCCTCACATAGTCAGGCAGCAGGCATCTACTCCTTCTTGCATTTTTTTTTTTTGCACAATGAAAAGAAAAGAATTACTTATCCTGGAGTATGTTGAACAAATCAGCTTCTTTCTCTGCATTTAAAACTCCTAATCTTTCCTTGCATCTAAGTGGTTGGGAATGCACTATTTCACTTCAAAGTAATTTCATATTAATGAACTCACCACTCCGAGTATATATTTTCAAAACAAAAACCATTCCAAAAGAATGTATTGAGAACACTTTCTTCATTAAAATCAAAACACTCTAAACTGAAGGAACACACTCCAAGCCACTTTGATGCCAAGGTAGCAAAGCCAGTTTTAATCCAAGCATATAAGGGTTCTGCAGGAGATTAGCCAGATGTTCAATTACTCCTCCTAAGAAACTCTGTAATGTACTAATAAGCCTTCCTGTGCCTATAATCGCATGAGTACTGTTGGGTGCATACCAAACAGAATGAAAAATCACTGACTTGCACATTGTGAATCTGCAGATCCTTAAATTTACACTTATTTGGACAATATTTCTATGTAAATATTATGGTATTCTCAGACTATCTTTTGAATGCTGAAACCGTTCCCTATAGAATAAAGCATTTGATTGTTCCCAACTAAGCATTTTTTTGAGAAAAAAATATGCAGATATAAAAACTAGAAGACCGTTTATGACACAGTGTAGGATTCATCTGACTAAATGTAGGATACCAACATTTTTGATGTTTATGTCTGAACTACTCATTTTGGCTTCTTCTGTGGCACCTGAAGAGAGGCACCTGCAGTATGGGCATGTGATTTACTTCATCCTGGAGCACATGTCTAAAAGTGGCCAAAAATTGCCTGTTTCTCTCCATTGACTCTAAAGGGGACCCAAACATGAAAAGCTCTTTTTCCATATCAGAAGGGGAATACCTACATTTAGATAGCTAATGGCAGGGGTGATGGATCGTCCCTGAAAAGTATGTTCTTGTGCTGATACCATAGTTGTGTTCCAAAACATCCATCTCCAAAGACCTCAATGAATACGAAGACTAAATCGTAGAATTATAGAATGGTTTGGGCCAGAAGGGTCCTTAAAAATGATCTAGTTCCAACCCCCTGCCATGGGCAGGGACACCTTCCACTAGCCCAGGTTGCTCAAAGCCCCGTCCAACCTGGCCTTGAACACTGCCAGGGAGGGGGCAGCCACAGCTTCTCTGGGAAACCTGTGCCAGTGCCTCACCACAATCACAGCGAAGAACTTCTTCCCTATATCTAATCTACTCTCTTTCAGTTTAAAGCCACTACTCCTTGTTTGCTCACTACATGCTGTTGTAAAAAGTCCCTCTCCGGCTTTCTGGTAGGCCTCATTTAGGAAATGGAAGGGTGCTATAAGGTCTTCCCAGAGCTTTCTCTTCTCCAGCTGCGTCTATTCTCTGAACCCCAATCCTCTCAGGCTGTCTTTGTAGGAGAGGTGCTCCATTCCTCTGGTCATCTTCATGGCCGTCCTCTGGACCCACTTAAGCAGGTCCATGTCCTTCTAATGTTGGGGGCCCCAGAGCTGGACACAGTACTCCAGGTGGGGTCTCAAAAGCGTGAAGTAGAAGGGGCAGAATCCCCTCCCTCGACCTGCTGGCCACACTTCTCTTGATGCAGCCCAGGATACAGTTGGCTTTCTGGGCTGTGAGTGCATATTGCTGGCTCATATGCATCTTTTCATCCACCAGTACCCCAGAGTCTTTCTCTGCAGGGCTGCTCTCAATCCACTCACCGTTCAGCCTGTACCTGTGCTTGGGATTTCCCTGGCCCATATTCAGGACCTTGCACTTGGCCTTGTTGAACTTCATGAGGTTTGCATGGGCCCACCTTTCAAGTCTGTCCAGGTCCCTCTGAATGGCACATCCCTTCCCTCCAAAGTGTCAACTGCACCACACAGTTTGGCATCAGCAAACTTGCTGAGGGTGCACTCTATCCCACTGTCCATGTTGCCAACAAAGATGTTAAACAGTGCCAGTCCCAGTACCGACCCCTGAGGAACGGCACTCGCCACTGCTCTCCACTTGGACATCAAGCCACTGAACACAACTCTTTCTGTGAGACCATACAGCCAATATCTTATCAACCGAGCAGTTGATCCATCAACTGATGGATCCAGTTTAGAGACAAGGATGTCATGTGGAACAATGTTGAATGCTTTGCACAAGTCCAGTTAGATGACATCAGTTGCTCTTCCCCTATCCACCAGTGCCGTTATCCCGTTGTAGAAGGCCACCAAATTTATCAGGCACGATTTGCCCTTAGTGCAGCCATGTTGCCTGTCACCAATCACCTCCCTATTTTCTATGTGCTCTAGCATAGCTTCTGGGAGGATCTGCTCCATGATTTTGCCAAGCACATTGGTGAGACTGACTGGCTTGTAGCTTCCTGAGTCTTCCTTTTTTCCCTTTTTAAAAGTGGCGGTTACGTTTTGCCAGTTCCCTCAGGACCCATGGATGTACCTCATCAGGTCCCATGGACTTGTGCACCTTCAAGTTCCTTAGGTGATCTTCAACTTCATCTTTTACAGTGGGTGGTTCTTCATTCTTCTAGTCCCTGCCTTTGTGTTCTACGACTTAGGTGGTGTGGCTGGAGCACTTGCCAGTGAAGCCTGAGGTAAAAAAGCCTATGTCCTTCCAGAGAGGGCCCACATTTTCCCTAGTCTTCCTTTTATCACTGACATACCTATAGAACCTCTTCTTGTTGCCCTTGATGTCTTTGGCCAAAATTAATTTTATCAGGGCTTTAGTTTTCCTAAACTGATCCCTGGCTGCTCAAACAATTTCTCTGTGTTCCTCCCACCTGTTCTTGCTTCCACACTCTGTAGGATCCTTTTTGAGTTTCCTGTTCATCCATGCAGGCCTCCTGGCATTTTTGCATGACTTTGTCTTTGTTCGGATGCATCGCTCCTGAGGTTGGAGGAGGCGATCCTTGAATATTAACCTTGTTTTTCAGGGAAGTGAAAGGGGAACTGCTCCTACAGAGCAGAAATCCTTCTGCTTTTATGTTGGACTTCAGGTGGGACAGCAGTATAAGCTGATAAGAGAAAGATTCTTCCTACTGCTCAGGATCTTTAGAGATGTTCTAGTCATGCTCTGTCTGGAAAAATGTGGGCAGAATGATCAATGTCCTGCTGCAGGTTTAGCTGTTCTGTAGAGTCTGACAAAGCCTTGTCTTTTGGAAGGTCTTGAAATCTAAGATGATATTGTACTGACATAAAAAATATTCTGAAAAAAATCTCTTGCCCTCCCTTCTTTATTTTGTTTATGGCAGAAATAAAAGTTAATCCAGCTGGTCAGTTCTAGCCAATAGCATTTTTGGGCTTTCCCTCAACCATTGCTTCTTACACACTGCACACATAAACCCACAATCATATTCTTTATTTGGCTGGATCTGCTTATCTGGATCTGCTTGAGACTCTGTTTTTCTTTTATGTACATTTTTTTCATGTTCCTATCTTCAATTCATTGCAGCACATCCTTATCAAAAGATGAAGTAATGCTATATAATCAAGTAGCGTTGAGAACCACAAAGGCAGACACAAAAGCCCAGAGTTCCTTTCATTTCTGATCTGCCCTAACACCTGTTTTTTTCCTAATATATGGAATTATGCTGGGTTTGGTTAGGTTTAATAACGTAACTGTTTACAGCTTTCTGGACAAAAATACAGCTTTGTAAACCTAATATGTTTACCAAGTTAGAAGAGACTATATATTTACTACCATATTTTACTATATTTTCTACTACATACTTAATAGTCTCTTCTGATCATAAAAATGATACACAGAATAGTGATTATCTATGGTGGGTGGGTAACTATATCCCATCCGAGAGGTAAGCTTAAAATGTGATACAAATACAGTTAAAAAAAAATGAACTCTAAAGGAGCGGTACATTATACTCATAGATTTTCAGGCACATTTTCTGAAGTGGCCACAGGAATTGGAACTCTGTGTAAGATGAAATAATTATTTTTACAACTTAACTAATGTCTCCTTGTTTTTAGGTCTCCTAGATGGCCTTCATCACCAATGGAAAGAAAGTGGTATCACCAGAGAGCAATTAGACCTCAGGTAAAATGGATGGTATAGTGGCAAGTATGTCTATTTTCTCAAGGAATTATGAACCTTCCCTAGATATCTCACCCATATGTCTAATCTTAACCAGGCTGGATTTGAGTCTCTATATCTGACAAAAAGTATCTGAAAGACGGTATTGTAGATAGACAGGACAGGATACTACTGCAAGGTGAGTTAAGCTATCTTGCTTCTGGGCTTGCATTAAATTGGAGAACCCCTGTCACCACCTAAGATGTATTAAGTAATGTATCTGAGCTGAGGGAAGTAACTTCCTTAAGGATACAAACTTGATTTGAAAGAGTCTGTCTGTCTGAGCACAGAGTGGGCAAGCACTTGCACTATCTTTTACAAAGAAGTTTGAAAATTTGTCCCAAGATTATACACATTCACTTTAACAACAAACAGAAAGTGGATACTATTTGATTACTTGCAAAGCCCCACACTTCATTTTTCAATTAATTATTTCAGTTAAATTATGTCTTGTAAAACATTTGATAGTACACACACAATATAAACAGCAAAAGAAATATTTCACTTTCAAAGACTGTAAAGGCATCTTTTGAAACGAAACTAAGTTCTGTTCTTCTGCCCAAACTCTCCAGCAGATACACAGGTACAACTTCAACTCTATTTAAAAAGAAATATCCACAAGAATCCCCCGTTCTATGAAATACCAGCTACAGTTCTGTGTCTAACAATTGAAAAATCAGGTAGTTACTGCTTCCCTACACAGATGGGTCCAAACATTATATATATATATATATATATATATATATATATAATTGCTTCAGGTTTGCACATACAGTAGAATTTTTTTCCATTTGTAACTTCTTTCCGAGACTAAGTAAGTACCATATATTTCTCATTTGTATTTTTCTTTCCCACCAAATGCTGCATTTCATAACATTTGAAATACTGGTGAAATATATTTCAATTCTTAAGGAGGCCCAAATATGAAATCAAGTCCACCTCACTGGTGATTTTGCATAAGTAAAGGCTCAACAGGAATGGCAGTATTTTATACTTAAATCTTAAGAAATTATGTAAATAGCTTTCACTTTTATAATGTTTAAATCTTCCAGATTGTAGTAATGATTTCCTTTTAAAGGCTTTTCAGTTCACTTTGCAATCTGACTGGAATCTAGGATACTTCACATGCAGTTCACCTTTACTGCACACATCAGTTGTACCAATGCCTGCACACACATGCAAACATGCAATAAAAAATAAATCAGTAAATGGTGAACTACTGGATAGAAGAATCCAAGATTTAGGTTAGTGAGAGCAGAATTAGACCTATCATATCTGAGACAGATATGATTGTCAGCAATAAAATGGCAAATATTTTCAACTGCAAGTGCTTTCAGCTAGGGTCAATGATTATCATTTGTATCTTGCAGGAATACTTTTTCTTCTTGTATCAACGCAGCAAGTTCCAGTGGACTTTACCTGGTAGGTCATGAAATCCTTTGCAGTTGTGTGGAATGTTAAATCTCCAGAACTACAGAGTTTCATACAGACTGGCTCAGAAACTCTAATCTTGTTTTCTAGGTATAAACACCTCTGATAATAAGAGAAATATGAACAGCAGTGTATGATTACCAACAATAATTTATACTGAATTAAAACATTAGCTTCACCCCTTAGACACACAACACAATTTATTGTCTTACCACGTAATTAGAACAACAGAGCGTGCAATTTTTTTATGTACCACTGACCTCTAAAGAGCTCATTGATATTGTGGATCCAGTTTCACTTCTTGATAATCCTGCATTGTCGTCCAGCTCTGAGGCAATGAAATTCTTCACTGCTGTGCGGGGCTCAAATGGTAAATTCTGCATATGTTCTTGGGTGGGAAGATGCTGGTCTAAATTGATATTAAATTGGTCCATTACAGAGGGATTCATATTGAACTCTGGATTAACTTTGTAGTGCAACAGCCTTTCATGAGGCAGTGTATCCATGCCTATATTCATTTTGCTCTCATCTTTCAGTGATGGCTGGGCATTTACTGAGCCCCGGGGCATGACTATATAGTCGCTTTCTATCATCCGTTCTTGAGGGTGGACTATGTCCATATCTGCACCTCTCAAATTATCATCAGTGCATAAATACACAGTCCTCCGCAACTCACTGTTGTCTTTTTTCAAGCACTGATTGGCCAGTTCACTCATACTCATAGGCATGTGGAGACCTGTTGGTTGCTGGATGATGACTTTGGAGATGATGTTTCCAGGCAAGGTAGAATAGCTCATTGCCTCAGGGTTTGGTCCCTTCTCCTCCTCTTCATCATTTAGTGAAATTCTAGAAAGTGTTCCTGTTATAGTAGCTGCTCTGCAAGGTCCAATGTCTTTATGCAAAACTGTGGGTCAGAGAACAGAATTCTTACAACATGCAACCATGTCTGCATAACACTGCTTTTTTGGTGGCTTTATTTAGCAGCATTTCCTTTACCAGTGCATCTTTCTAACTTTTTTCCTATTTTTTTAATAACTTTTATTCTATAAATATTGTTGTGGTTTGTTTTGTTTTTTTTTCTCTTTTAAATCAACATCTCTATCTACTGTGTGTAACTGACACAGATCTCTGACTAAGCCTGAGTCATTTATATAAATTAAAACCACTCCTTCATTTATTCCTAATGCTTTACATAGATCTTAGGTGACCTACAGCTTAAGCAAAAGCCTGCCATGTGGAACTTGATTAAGGGTTTTCCAAAAAATGCACTATGACATCTGTACTGCCATTATTAACTCCACATAACCTCTTGGAAAATGTCAAACAGATTGTAAGGCAGAATCATTTTGTCAATCCACTGTAATGACCTACCATCGTTATTTTCCAGCCATTCCACAAACCATATCATTATAACTATGATCATGTGTTCCTGAGCTCCTAAATGTTTATTTTGACTGACTTTTTTAAACTCTTCTATGTTAAATTGTTTTTTTAAATAAATGTGACAAAAAAGTATCCACATGAGGAAGAAATTCTACTGGTATCAGAAAGACATATTTTCCTGCAACTGAAAAGGTTATAAAGAATATAAACATGTCTCATAACACGCTCATAACCCACTTTTGGTATAGGCCTAGGCCTTCCTGATCAAACCTGTAGCAACATCCTGTAATTTTGGGGGGGGATAAGCTCCACATATAGAAGTTATTAATCCTGCCATAGAATACAACATTTCCAGGAGCTCTGAAAGATACATTCAAAAGCAAAGCATCTATTCAATCACAATTATTGAACTTAAAAAGTAAATATGGCTGTAATTCAACATTTGTAATGAAAGAAAAAGGATATGTTGTAAGAAAAAAAAAAATTGAAGTAACTAATTACTGGGCTTATTCCAGCTGGGTGCAGGGATCTTCTTTTCCCAGTTGAAAATATGTTAATTCACAACAGTGCTATTTTGTGCAATAAAATCCAGCTCATGGGCTGAGACATTAAGACAACCTGAAGTATCTCAGGTGTTACATTTACATCCCCTTTGGTAGCCTGAGGGCTCCAATGACCCAGATCGCCCGATATCTGTCAGTTCAGTGCCATGTTCCATAGCAAGCAGCTCATAAGGCAGGCCACTCTCCCACCTCACACAAAACTGCCTCTCATTTTTCCATTATGAAAAAAACAGTTTGTCTCAAAACAGCAGTGCACAAATGCCCAACTTCTTTAACATGATCAGCTTTCTTGGCTCCCCATGTAGCAAGTGAAGAGAGACACTGTCCTCCAAGATGCAGAACAGCTGAGTCAAGCTTCTGCTCTGACTCACCCTGTGCAGAGGACACCCTCTTAGTCTTTCTCTCTTCATTGAAAACAGCGGGTATCTAGGCAGGATTGCCGTAAAACTGTCCTTTGGAAATATTTCCCAGGTTTAAAAATTTCTGTAGTGTTTAAAGGGTCATTTATTTTACACTGTGCTTCATTTAAGCAAGGTTGGCAAATAAACTGCTTAAAATAGGTTATTTTTAATATGCAGAAACAGACATAGCTGACATTAAAGATCATGTCACTGAAATGTCTTTAGAAAAACAACTTGTTCCGATACAGTGAAATTAAATTTCATTTTCCTGCTACCGTATTAACTACTTTTGATTTCACTTAGAGCCCTAAAAAGTCTTTAAAACTAAACCAATGGATGCATCTTTCATATACAGAGCTTTAAAGATACAGTATGTAATTTTTTTTTTCTTTTTTTTGGGCAAAGGGCATTAGCAAAATGTCTGTTTCACATTTGCTTGTGTACTAGGGCAAGGAAAGCTTTTTGTGCAAGACTGATCTTCTTTCCAAAACCATTTGCTTTCTAATAGGTAATCATACCTTTGGCTGCTTCCCAACTGCTGAATTCTAGTAAAAGGCTTTTGTAGGAATACAAAATAAATGTATTTGTATAGTGGTATCACTTTTTTTGTTTACATTTATAAATATGTGTTGTAAACAATTTTCTGTTTTTCATTTCACAAGGAACTAGTACAAAACTTCTTTTTGTTGGCTAAATACTCTGTCAATGTTCTTACCTGACCGACAAGCAATGTCCACGTCCTT
Source organism: Athene cunicularia (assembly GCF_003259725.1). Classification (NCBI taxonomy): domain Eukaryota; kingdom Metazoa; phylum Chordata; class Aves; order Strigiformes; family Strigidae; genus Athene; species Athene cunicularia. The sequence continues at coordinate 31,633,279 of NW_020799097.1, read as the reverse complement.
TTCAAAATCAGTCTGTAACAAGAAACAACGAAAACAGGACAACCGTTATTAATTGAAAACTAAACCACAATACCTTTTTGCCAACTAGCGCTTCCAAAATGTCCTACTTACAGAGTCATAGTCTCTTAAAAGTGGTTTCTTGTTGCTGAGAAGGTGAAGTGTATTGTTTTACAACAGCAGAGCTTTACAAAGTTTCCTAAAGTATAACTGGGTGGTTTTCAAAGTATGCTGCCTGACCAGAAAAAATAAAATAAAATAGGTGGGAGTATATAATTTTAATAAAACGATACAGTGTATAGTTTTTTTATGTATATGGAAGAGTAACTTCTACATCTCATGGAAGGATCATCTTTAAGGAAGCTTATCATAATAATTTTAAAAACAGAAGTATGGAAAATAGTCTGCAATACAAATTACTGTGAATAAGTGTAATCCAATTAGTCCTGTCTGAAACTTCATTAAGTTGTTATGAAGTGGTTATTTGTTATATAACATTCTGCCCATCCTTGCTACTAATGCAATTATGTCAAGTTTGTACTCCCTGAAAACAACTATTATTTCATTGGGAAAAAATGAATTGTAAGAGCTAAGAATGAATTTTAACAGTTGAAAAACCAAGCACACTTTTCCCAGTTAAGAAAAACTATGTATCCTCTTATAGAATTCAAGGAATTTTGAATTATGTTTCTATTTCCACAAAAAGTTTATTGCATGAAAAACGTTTAATAAAACTGACCTCCATGATTGCGAAGTCCAAACATTGGATTCTTTTTTGAGTCATAATATTTTGAAGGGCATCTGCTTGTTGAGCCTTGCATTTTTTTAGGGCCTCATCCTCTTCCCGTTATTGTCAATGACAAACTGTCATTGAAAGTGAAGGGACCAATATTTGTTTTAATATACTATCTAACAGTATTAGTAAATCCAATTTGGCATACTAAGCCATTCACCATCTCCATAATTCAAGCCACTAAATAGAATCCCCCTCTAGAATAGCACTTTTTCCTTTCTGAATTAGAAAATTTTTCAACCCCTCATGAAGGGAAGACTCTCAAATGTATCAGTGGTCTTTACACCAACAGTAGAGAAAGCCATGATGTATTATTAGGTTACTTTCTCATTTTCTTGTGTAAAAATCTTTTGTCATAAAGAACACTGGTGGAAGATATTAATTCACTGTGCTCCACTCCATAAATGATCACACCAATAATTTAAAGGTTGCTAAGAGATTTAAGCAAGCAGATAATGACCTAAACAGACTTATGCTAAGAATATTTTGGCTGTGCATACTTGCCATGTACAGTACTGTAAGTTTTTTCTTTTGGATAAGAGCAGTAGATTAAGAGTCGAAGAAAAAAATAAAAGCTAACCATGATTTGAGCATGTCCATTAGGAAAAGAACTTGAAGAATCTGCATTAATTGGATCCTGGCAATTTCTCAGTCGACATCTGAATGCATCTTGAACCTGTGAAAACAATATCTTATACTGATTCTTGTGCAACATCATGTACTCTACTCCTATTAAATATTAATCTGTATGGAATACTATGCATGACTTTTGTTTAGCATACTTAATAAATCAGAAGCAGTAAACATAAATGCTTATTTCTGCCATTTCATACATTTGCTATAATCTGTGGCTGCTGCAAAGTCTGTCAGTCTATCACAACAAGACCACAGAATTAGATTTGCCCATGGACAGAATTAACTACTAGTCAGCAATGATCTGGTACTCAAGTCAAATCTTTACTGGGTGATAATATTTGGCTTTGTGTTCTCATTCAGTTTGGTACAGGTCTGATAGTAGGATTAGACATACTATTAGCCACTGCAAAATAAAATGTATCTTCTACTTGGTAAATGTAAGATTCTTGAAAGACAGTACTTAACAGTTAATATAATCAGATACATAGTGCTGTCCTAATTATGCTTTAAAGAATAAGCCATTTTGAATTCTGATTCCAATCATATAGCTCTAACTCAATGCATAGAAGCTCAGGCATCTCTTCTAGGAGGAAAACTCTTCAGACCAGGTAAATATCTTCTGTGTGAGAACAAGAAGAAAAGTGGACTATTTGCACAGAGTTTGTTTTATTGAAACAAAACTAAAAAAAAAGGAACTTCTCAGAAATTGCTGTTTACTAATATGATCTATAATGCAAATTTGACGATGTCTCTAAAATACAAGTATATGTGAGGAATTATCTTTTCATAGAAAAGGCCTTTTTTTTTTTTAACTTCAATTTTGGGCAGAATGCATGTCTAAAGAAATATTACTATATATGCAACACTTATGTGAGAAAGATGTGGTTCAACAGAGAGGCACATCCAAAAGAAAAATCCAGTTCCTGTTTGCTGACAGTGGAATGGAAATAAATTTTGCGGCTTTCTCACACATACCATAGCAGGGACAGCAAGGCAACTTTCGGAATAGAAGGGATATTTTCACCAATACTTTTAAAGTATATAGAGAATATTTCTTTTGAATGCAAAACCTAATTTTTTTCACTTCTATATGTATCCTCAGGTGCATTCTAATATAGTAATATAATCTAAATTTTATAATGTGAATTTTCATTCCTGAATTGTAAGTATTCATATTTGCAATCTGATTGCAAGCTATGACTTGGAAAATGGGAACTTAGTTGGGTGACCTCCAACCAAAAAAACCTAGTATCATTTCTTGTTTGAATATGAAAATACTCTCAATGGAATGCCTACAAAAATCTACACACCATTATTATCTGTAGAAATTACTTGATGTCTTATATTACTAAATAATAATTAAAAGGGAGAACATCATATTCTACTCATGGACATTTTGTGAACAGCAGAAGAGGATAATTCATTAATTGTTGCTGATGAAAAGGGGTCCCCTTTCAATACATCATACTCAGCGGCAAGCTGTATAAGAGCTTTCACAAATTGGAAAATGAAATAGAAAAAAAATATTTATTTTTGTAATTAGGAAGCATTATTTTAAAGTGCTCAACCCTTAAATGAGTAAGAGTGCTCTGCAGTCTTGATAAGTGACTGCTGCAGAAGGAGGAATACTAATATAGAGCAGAAAGAAGAATGAAGCAAGGTGGGAAGGTTTGAACTGATTTCAAAACACCTAGTCTTCCCACATGTGGTAGGGTAATGTAAAGTATGCTTGGCCTGTACCATGACTTTAAGCACTACTCTGATTTTAAGCACTACCCTTGCTGTGGTTTTCCACGTGACATAATTTAATTCTCCCAGTTGTTGCAAATTTAATCCAAGACTCCTCTCACTTTATCAGTGCTGAAGTAAGGTCACACTTCAGCCTTTTGTGCTCTTGCATAAGCACTAGCACAGTGATTTGATTAAAAAAAATTTAAAAAAAAAAAAAAAAAAAAAAAAAAAAAAATTACTCCCTCTAAAGTATCCCCAGCTGTGCTGAATCTCATCTCAAGGCTCATGACACTTGACCCTAAAGCACTCAGAACACGTTATGTGACATCTCATTCTATGCAGTGGCACTCATTTTTGGGACTCTCTGTTCATGAAGCTTCCCCAGTTCAGATAGCTCCAGAGATCTCAAGAATCTCATGTCCTACTTTCACTACCTTCTATATTAAAGTGGTGAAACTTGATGTTTCTTACAAGTGCAAGCAGCATATGATTTGAACATGTTAACAGAATGTCAAATGTAGCTGTATCCATCATATCAACATATGTTGCAATTTCTAGGTGTCCTCACACAAGTCAGAAACAAAAAGGCTGAACTTTCTAAATGCCAACTTATTTTTCCAAATTGCTTGTTCAAACTTGTTGTTTGAATAAAGTCTTTATATTTTGCTTTGAAACATAATCTTGTTCCCCACCCCCTTAAAATCAAGTTACAAGATTTTCTTAGAGCCAGGCAGAGCAGGAGACACAGATGTGATGAACATGCAGATACCAGGGAAGTGGTTTCCTTAGCAACAGTAACCAACTGCAAGCTTTTATAACTTACCCTCTCCCTACTCATGCACTCTATTTTTCTCTTGCAATACAGAAATGTGGGCTTTATACGCCAACGATGCATTTAATCCAAATGCTCTCTAGTCAGCAGAGCACAGCAAAAGGAGAAAACACATGTGGGTTCCTCCCATCACCAGCATTAACAGGAGTTACTCAGTGTGATTCAGAATAGCTTTAGACAATCTCATGTTAAAGCAGGTCAGGCAAACTGGTTTGCTCTGATGGAGAAGCTTCAGCACTAACCTCTCCTATCATGCTCTGTTCTGTGACACATGCCTCACCATCTTCCAAGGACCAATTAGGTATTTAAAGAGCAAGAAGAGGAAAAAAAATACTAGGATCTCTGGACTAAGTGGCAAGATAAATCAGTAATACCTAACACTTTGCATTTTTCTTTCCTAATTCCCAAATGGTCTGTAAGAGGTCTCATGGTTAAGTATTTTATATTTATCTTAGAAGCTGGGAAACAGAATTGTAGAAAGATTTAATATCTTTCCAGAAGACACTGATAGAGGGCAGAAACAGACACAACACATCACTTAGTTGCCTTCTAGTTGTATGTCTTAGTGAACCTCTCCGGCTTTTTGATGCAGCCCTTGTTGCATAAGATTATTGATAGAGCATACTAGAGAAAGTAAAAAATGTTTCTGTCATTTATGTTTATATCAATATAACTAAGAGGAAAATATAAGGGGTCATATATATATAATTGTAAAAGTCTGTGTCTTTTTGTAATGTAACAACAATAAAGGCACAGTAAATCAGGCCTGTCCTCTTCTTTGTTTGAATTTTATGGTGATATATTCCACCTCATACTTTTTTTTTTTCTGACAGTCAGAATTATTGTTTTGCCTGTGCTGGCATGCTATAAATATTAGATCAATTCTATAGGCTATAACTGAGATAGCTTTGTAGCTGTCATCAAGAGTGACAAATATGTTGGCAGGGTTTCCCTGACAGGCACTGGCAGAGCAAAATGGTTTTGCAGACAACAGAAAGTAACAGACTAACTTTCAGCTGGGGAGGTATCCTGTGCAGTGCAAAGACTGCAAGATGGCCACTGTCTTGGCTTGTACACACCTAAGGGTGTCTGGAGCTAGAAAGCCAGACTCTCTAGAGCCAGACTGAAACATAACTTACTGGAGTAACAACTCTTTCTGTGTAGGAACTTGTTGCAGTAAACAATTATGTCTTCGCTGCTGCAAACTGGTCTGTGTAAGTGCAGACTGTACACATTGTTGAAACCAAAATTGTTTCAAGTGCATCAACTTTTACTTCTTTGCTGTTCTTGAAGAGCTTTCTATTAATTTTCTTTTCCCATGTAAAAAAAAAGCACACCTTAACTAGTTCCTCAGGTGTTTTTCAGAGTTTACCATTTAAATCCGGAGGTCTAAAGAAGATTCAGTGTTCTCTGTCAAAAAGAATTCAAACAGCAATATGTCTAGGCTTCTTTGTCTTCCACCACGACCACTATCATCATCTTGACTGGAGATAATCTACTGATTAGTGAATAAGATGTCTCTGTACATTTAATTCTGCCCATGTTCTCATGACTGAAGAAAAAACTCCTTTCCGTTTTTTATAAGGGACAACTTTATCAAACCTAGGGCCTCACTGGGAAATCTTCTCATGAGGCCTTTTTTTTTTTTTTTTTTTTTTTTTTACAATACCATGCAGATAGATTGATCAGTTGTTTTATCAAATGCCTTTCTTCTAGAATTAGGTATAATTCTCAAGACTGGCTTGCAGGAACAACTCCTTCAAGTAGTTAAAGAAACAATGATTCTTTGCAGTTATATACGTATATGTGATCAGTTAAAAGAGCAGCAAATAAACTATAACTAGCTGATTGCCTACACAAAACCAGTTCAGATTCTAAATTCTTGTATAAATATCTTTATAAGCAGATAATTTTGCGTATTGCTTATACTAGAACCAGTGAGTTAACTAGTTCAAGTCAAGGTATATGAAAACTGAGCTTACTTATAGAAAACACTAATTCCACCTCTTATCGCCACAGTCCTACCTGTGAGTAGGGTCAGACAAGAACATTTCCATAAGTTCATCAATATCTAAGCAACTCCTGGGAACAAAGCATTTGCAGCAAATAGCTCTCATTAGTGTAGGGAACCTGTCTTGAATTCAAGGCTTGGGGCATTGTGGGAAGATGCCCATTCAATTTCATCTTAAGCAGTTAAAATATTTTTTTCCAAAATAAATCTCCTGCATTACTGCATTGAGGCAGGCTTTAATGTCTGATTTATTTTTTTTATTTATTTTTTTCTTATTTTAAACACTGCTATGCCATATTATGTTCAGAATTTCTCATGGGTTTTGGTCCATTCCTTGACAAAATCAATGACTGATAATAAATGACTAACAACTGTTGTAACCTCTCTACACCCTCACAAAGGACACAAGAAAATGGAGTGAAGTTGCATCAAGGGAAATTCAAATTGGACATCAGGAAAAGGTTCTTCACTGACAGGGTGGCCAGTCACTAGAACAGGCTGCCCAGGGAAGTGGTCACAGAAACAAGCCTATTGAGAGTTCAAGGATCATCTGGACGATGGTCTTAGTCATATAGTTTAGTTTTAAGTACTCCTGTGAGGAGCAAGGAGTTGGATTCAATGATCCTTATAGGTCCCTTCCAACTTGAGATATTCTATGATTCTATGAAAGATAATGCTGTTTACACTGCTTTTCTTTTGAAGGCTTCACCTGTAACCTTGAGCTAAAGATACATATTTTTAAATAAAAATGGTTCCTCAGTACAGTAACTGGGAGGTGGTATGCCCTTTCCAGCCTAATTAATACATCCCAACGGAAATACAGGTTTCACAGACAGGAAAACCAGTATGGAGCTGCCATTCTCTCTGCTGAAAATAGTTGTGATGTCTTACCGTTTTACTACAAGAATAGGTGAAATGATTGTTTTCCATTCTACAGATGAGAATACTCTCTTTCACAGATGCAAATCATAGGGGGAAAGAAAATGCTGTAGAAAATAAGGGGATAGCAAGACAGTTCTACATAAAATAGATTTGTTGTGAGTATAATTTCTTATCCTGAACATATACTGAAGAACAAAAAAAAAAATTGGAAAAAGAAGAAAAAAGAAAAGGTATTAAAGGAGACAATCCCTTCCACTATGAAAGCTGATAAACTAAGAGAAACAAAAGTTTATAGCCTCTAGCAGCTTGAATAAAGTGGGATGAAGTCAGCAGAATGGAAGGTACTAATTTCTGCAAGATATTGATAAGTTTTTTCCTTAAAAATTTAAAACTTAATTCTTCCATAAGATTGTAATGTATGCATACTCTGTAGTTTACTGATATAAAGATCATGCAAAGTGGTACACTACTGAAAAAATGAAACAAATTATGTCACTCATAATTGTGAGTTTCAATGTTTAAAGGGTATGAATGGTGGAAAGAGAAACCACTGTGTGAGATTCCTCACTCAGCATTGGCAATAAACTTTCTTGAAATACCTTCCTGTGTTTTTAGTCTTGAAATGCTTTTCGATAACTCCTGCACATCATAGGGAACCATGCTAGACATTGTAATTTGGTTTACTGGTGTGGTAAATATCCTGAAGTTGATAAATGGCTAATGCATAGGTATGATATGCCAGTGGACCATGTTACTGCTCTCCAGTACAGCTCCACCTGCTCATTTTTGCTAGACAGTGCCACCACCACAGATCTGCCAGCAAAGCTGTTGTGTTACTGTTCTCAAACCTATCTCAATAAAAATGTAGGGCTAGTTAGAAGGTTAGATAGGTTAGAGAAGCTGTCACCACAGCCAGATTAAAGAGCACTTGTGTGGTAGCTTTGACATCAGTTTTCAGTGGTGACAAATTCTGTGGTGGGTGGCCCTGAGCTGTGAAGAGCAGGCTGCAGTACGAGCTTTTTCTTGCTGCTCTCAAAGCACTCATCTATCTTAATCCTCACTGTCTCCATAACTTAAGTATGTTACCTTAAGTATGTGCCTGAGTTTGTAGAACTGAAAGGGTAGATCTTCACCAATGTAACACCTCAGCTCCTTGTGTCCTCTTTCAGGGACAGTACAAGCAGAAATAGTTTTGTGTTTGAATCAGTTTTAGAGACTGTAAAAATCTATATTTTTTGGTCCTCGGGAAAAGGGCATTCATATTAGCATTTCCCTATACTCACAATATTGAGAAAGCCTAACACTTAAACTGAATTTGGGACTGATCAAAAGCCACCTTTGATTAAGTGGGTACAGTTTTATATTGAAACTGACATTCTACACTTGGTATTAACCAATCTTCCTCCTCTCTCTCTTTCACTTGTTCCTCTACATTTCACCATATAATATTTTTCTCCTTCTATGAAATACATTTCAGCAGAGCAAGCTGTATATAACATTAAAGAGCAGTTGGGATATTAACAGGAGCACACTCCTTTAGAAAACTGGGAAGCCATTCCTCACCTCCCTTCGGAGAATACAATGGACCATGACAATAACAAAGCCTTGTAATGAATCAAATACTGCAAAAAGTATCTGAAATAATATTGATCTTTTGTCTGTCATGGCCAGAACTGCAGACATCCAAGTCAGGGCTAGAAGTGGCAACACCACACAGGAACTCCAAAGGGATGCCCTATCGAAAAAAAAGAGAGAAGCAGCATTGTAATATTCTAAAAAGAGATTAAAAGATTACTATTAAAATAAAACATATTTAAGGATGGCACTTTATCAAGTTAACTTGAAAATCACAGACAAGAATGTAACAGTGTCGTACTTTATGTTCTAAAGAACATCCTGTATTCAGTTAATAAAGAGTTGCTTTTTTTTTTTTTTTTTTTGTTAAAAAGTATTTAAACGTGCTCAGCACTATATACAGTGTTAGCAAACACAGTTGTCATCATCAAACTATTGTCTCACATGCACTGTATAAGATTTGTAACAAGAAGATGTAAATGATCAGGACTAACATGGCATTACTGGCGGTGGTGGCTGACAAAGCTGTTGTTGAAACTACTCCACACTTGGCACATTTGAGCGTCAAACCGCTATGAGGCTCACTCATCTGACTGCAAACAAACAGAACACCCACAAAAAGAACAAAATATTGAATTGTCACCAAAAAACGTTGCTACTGAAATTTAGCTTTTAAATATGACGTCATGCAGAAAAAGTAAGTAGACTTATTCAGGATGAATGCTCTATGTTGTGGCAAAACTGCACTTTGAATTTTACATTATTGTTAGCTTTAAATGTTAATGTTATGGGGCTTAATTTCATGCAGACTCTATTTCTTCTCTTTAAGCTAAAAAAAGGCCCCAAATGTCCAGTGATCAAAACTGCTCAGTACACTCAAATAAACGTAAGCACGTGCTAGGATAGACACACAAAGTGAAATCCCTCTATTCAGACCTGTTAAAAAACTGTTGCAGCTCAAATTGCTTGAGAAAGAGTATAAGACATTTAAAGGAGAAGTATGAAGTACGTACAGTTACAGAGCATTAATAGGGAAAGAAACCTGTAAAATGTATTCAAGCATCAAATCAGTACGGGAATACTGTATAGTCAGATTTGTACTAGTGATCTGAATGGCCCACTAACATCTGAAGTGATTTTATTCATGCCACATGAAGGTCTGAATACAGGGCTTGAAATGTATGGAATCTGATGAAATAAATATCAGTTTGTACTAAAAAAAGGGTGACCTGTTTTGCATTTTAATAAAACACAGTACACAAGCATTAAGCTGAAAGCATTTCGTATGGACAATTGTACCTCGGCACCTGTCAGAAGAGTTAAAGGGCAAAACCTGGAATTTAAATTTTCTTTTACATACAGCATGCATTCAAATTCCTGAGTCAACTGAATAAAGACTTTTGATATTCCTTTTCTTTCTGGTGTCAGAATCAGAAATAACCACAGCTGACTGAGATGCCACAGGAAGGATGCTTTACCTATTCCTAGCTGGAAAGTGGAACATGGTAAAGATAGGTACACACCAGTTTTTTTCCCAGTTCTTTCAACCAATGGAACTCCTTTTTATTTCCAAACCCAACATTCAGAAGATTTTTAGCATACTGCCCAAAACAACATTGAACTCTAGTGGTTTCCATTTTGATTAAAAAAATGATGATTTTCCATAAAAAAGTTCAGTATATTTTCCATAAAAATGCAGTTATTTTCCATAAGAAAACAGTGAGAACCATGACCTTGTATAAGGTGTTTGTGGGGTATGAAAAGAACTCAGTGAAGCCACATCAGTTTACACCAGTTAAAGATCTACATTAATGAATGAATTAGAAAAATGCCTTGGGTAAGCTTAAACTAAGCTTGGGAAAATACTTCATGACTTTGGCAATATTTCAAAGCTGCCAGACTGGATTATTCTCTTTGCCTCTATAGATCTGTTCTGGATCTTGCAAATAATAATAGACCTTGTTGTGTATACAAAACAAATATAATCTTTCTGTCTGGGCATATATCTATGCTATCCCTTATGGCAGGAAATGATGGAGATCCACCAAAACAACAGCTTTTTTTTTTTTTTTTTTTTCCACTTGTTGATTCTCCATATGCTTATTAAGGTCGTAAAAGGCATATTGACTAGCATATTTTACCCCGTTCAATGCTTTAATTCATACATAAATGATTTCTACAGCTGAACCTTTGACTGAACTTTTGACAGGTATGAGTTTGCCAGAAAGAATGAAGTTGGCTTCCTGAGCATGGCTGGCAAGAGATACTTGAGAAATGAGTGACAATCCCCTTTTTAGTGGAGGTCAAATGCTACACCAATTTCTATGCACCAAAGAATGACTCAAGACCCATCATCTGCTAAGTAGTATCAAGGAATGCTGTTGCCAAACCACTATCTCATACTATCACAAAAGTTAAGACTGTTTCTCATTAGGGTATCTACATGCTTTTCCAGAATAGTTGGATTGTTTCTGATAGAATAATTTTTAGTTCTTTATCCATTTATTTTTAATTAAAATACCTTTTTACTATGTTGCACAATTAGGAAGCAAGTTGTTTGTTTCATCAGGAAAGTATGCTATGAGCAAACAGACAGATTTCTATACCCTGCAATTGAGTAGCTGCAAAAAGAAGTGCAGTTAAAATCTAAGCTTGGATATCCTTAGAAAATGTACAAAGCCAAACCTATGGCTGCTCCAACTCCTTAAATCACTGGAATTAGGCCAGATGTGAATTTGAATTGTTGATTACTAAGTTATTACTACTCTTGAAATAATTTGGGTAGTTCTGTAATATTCTAGATTTCATCAGTGTTATTACACAGTAAAGAATGTTGACTGAGCAATGTAGACAAAAGTAAGGTTAAGAAATCAGTACTTTCTAGTGAAAAAGGAGGAAAAGAGAAGGAATAAACCAAAAGTTTTCAGTACGCAGTTGTCAGAATGATGGTGAGAGAGTTGAAAACCAGAAAGAATTAATTGAATTAATATTAAATGAAAATCACACAGCTGAAGTATTTATCATAAATCTGCTCATCTAACCAATGAATTGAACTTATTAGGAATGCTACTGTTAGTGAAATGGTAAAATAATTCAAAGTGAAGCTGTAATAAATTTACCCATAGCAGTAATGCACACCAAAATGAAGATATCAATGCTTATCATTGCTAGAAATGCAGATATTTGTGGTGTGAACTACTAGCTGGGCCAAAAGATAATACTAGAACATATAGCTGCAAAAAATGGTTACTCAAAGTTTAAATATACATTCATAAGCATTAAGAAGGTGATGATGCACTTGAGAAGGTGAAATATTTTTCTCGGAATGAATCTAGGTTTGCTGCTCAGCACTTCAAATCATCGTCACCCACTGAAAAAGTTTCTGATACCACCACTGTCTTAATCCTTTCATCTCATGATAACAAACAGAATTTGAATGTAAACGCAAGTAAATAATCAACAACACAATTTACATTTACTTTTTTTCTTGTTTAGGTTTTAAACCATGGGTTTTTTACTTTGAAATCCTGTTGCACTAATTTAGAACACATATCTATGTAGATATAGATGTAAGAACAAAGGCAAATTCTTCACATAGTCAGAATGGCAGAATAACGTTGACTTCAGTAAAGGATATATTGCTGTAAAATATACTTTATAACAGTTTACACAAATTAGTAACATTTAGTAATTAAATTTGACAGCTAGACAAAAATAATCAGTTCCTTCAGCACACACAGTTCATAAAACTCTTTTCCTAAGTGCAACAACTTTACATGTGTGACAATCTTGTGAAATCTCTGCTCAGATTTGTTTAATCCTCATTTGTATTAACTTAATACTGTTGTACTTGTGTTTTATTATGTTTAGTTTGTATAGTTGCATTCCCTCAGGATAATGCAACGGCAGTTTTGGAGATGAATGGAATCTGTTAGACACACTGTTACACTGATATAAAAGTTCAAAGCACAATCAAAAGCATTTTTTGTGAAGATCTATGATTGAAAATTGGTGATACAATTTTAATATACTTTGAAATAACCCAGTTGCTGCTTACCCCGCTCTGTGTTTGAGCTTTTTATCTAGGATTCCATCTCTGGAAACAAGTTTATTAAATACCAAAATGCCAATCACCATATTGACCTGTCAAAAAGAAAACAAACAGTTGATCTTTCAGTTCCTGAAATAAAATATTATATCCTGTTACTTCAGAAAAAGGCTCTTACAGGACTTCAAAATGCCTCCTGTTACATTTCTGAGTATTCCTTCAGAAACTGCGTAACACTGTCCCTCAGCACACCAAAGGGCTGAATTCTCAATGGGAAATACACACACTCAACAGGCTTAGTTTTGAATCTTGAATTATGCCTGCTATCAAGTTATATGTGTACATGTCTGCTGGCCAGAAGCTTAAGTACTATAGCTTTAATATTTGCTTGGTTTTAATTGCAATTATATACCCTATTCCGGGAAAATGACTGCATTTGAGTTGTGCGCACAGGGAAGAGCTAGTCAGAGCACACGATGACCGTAACTGTGTTCCTTTTTAAACATTTATGGCCCATGTGGGTGTTCCCACTTATGCAGAACCAGCCTGTGGTTTTCTGAATCTTCCTGCAGATTAGTCACTCTATATGTCATTCACCAAAATGCCAGTCTTGAGCCTTTTTTGACTGCAATTTCCTTTTTTTTTTTTTTGTGGGCCAGGTAAATGCCCGGGGTAAGTCTGTTTAGCTGCATTAAAGTAAATGGTGTAATGATCACATACATGGGTTGAAGACCTAACGAAAAATTTCAAGTGTTTCAGCAGTCAGACTTTGGCACTTAATGGACATACTAATGGTATTTAATGGACAAGTTAATGACTGTTATTATCCATTTGTATTCTTGAACTGAACTCTATGAACCGTGTCTCTACATGGCCCTGCAAAAAGGTAATACCAAGTTCTGAATCTATTAAATAAATGTTCCTTTTTTATCTATTTTTTTTTTTTTAATTAGAAAAGGGTAATCCTTTTTTTCCTTTCAAACAGATTTTTCAAGACCTGTGCCAAAATACCTAATTGTTGCCAGTCTGTCCTGCCAACTCTTTTCAGCTTTTCTTATCATCACTTTATTTTCAGCATTTACATTTTTCAGCTGATGTTATACAATTCTTTTGCTTCATACACTTAGGCTTAAGTGGCTGCATGGAACAGCTCCTTCCACAGCTACTAGCTAATGGTAGGGCAAACTGCGACTGTGAACTTCAAGCATCTCTGAACAAAGCTTGCCAATTACACAGAGAACATAGAGTTCCATGTGAAAATTATGACTGGCTTTTTGTAAACATCCTTGGCTCCTCTATCATGACAGGGACTGTGAGTTGTACAAAAGGATCCTGGCTTGACTCCAGGCAATGATGAGACAAACTCCATGGGAGTAGTAAACATCCATTTCATGAAAATCTGTGTAGCTAAATGGCTGTATCTTTGATGACTACTAAGAGTGATTCCCTTTTGCAAGGGAAAATCAGAAATAACCGGTGTTGATAGAGCTACCTTAGTATAAAATTGGTGGAGCAGAATGAAGAATTAGATTCAAAATCTGTAAGGTAAAAATGCTAAACAAATTACTGTAAAAAATCCATACAGACTGCAGAGCAGATGACTGATAGCCAATGGCAGATACAGGGTGCAATTCATCCTACCCTGAAGTAGACACCTGAAATGCTTCTAACGGTTTAAGCTCTAAATGTGTGTATCTTTGTCCACTGACAATGAAACATGGCTGGGATAACCAGCTCAGATGCAGAAATCCACACTGCAGATGTCTACAATTAGGCAAAGTGAAACCTACACCTAAATGCATTTTGAGACTTGTAGAAGATTAATACACAAATGAGTAACATTTCTCAGCTATGATAATTTTTTTCTTTGCCTTCAAAAGCAGTAGCCATGGAGAACTTGCTGGCTGGTTCCACTCCTTCTGTTGCTTTTGCTGGCACAGCAATACACTGCCAAGCAGCACTCTATCAAGACTGTCACTGAACTTCACAAGGCAGTGACAATTGCATTGATGCTACTGATGGTAACTCAGTGATGCCTGTAACAAGTTTTCTGTGCCACTAATCAGTACATTATCCTTTCACAGCTTACTGTGTAAACATGGAGAGATAACTGGTATAAAGAAGTAATGCAATTAAATGAATCATGGATTCAAAATACTGAAGGTATGTTAAACAATACTGAGCTCAGTATTTGCCGCAAAATGTAATGCTAAGCTTTTAAAATTTAAATAGCACATTACATCATTTCATATGAAAATACTGGGAATTATATTAATGTTTACCAAGACAACAGCAGCTGCAGGTCCAACGAAAGCATAAAGTAGCCCTCCTTCAAGAGACAACCAACAGCTGGAAAGAACAATAGAGAAGAACTAACAAATTAAAAATAAGTATAATGCATTGCCAAGAAACCATTAATAATTACTACAGCATGAGATTCTTCTTGTGTGTGTTCAATGCTACATATAGATATTCACATGCACACACAAAAGAAGAATTACTTTGCTGATACGATGATATGAAGATATGAAGAGTTGAAAGTTATTTCCATGACCAATTTTTAATGTTTCAAAAGTTGTAATGTGAACTATACATATACTGAAATGCCTAAAATGTATTAAGAGCACAATAGAAAATAAGTTTGCAAATCTTTATTGAATCTTCTCTAACCATTTATGATGAGTTAACTGAACAGGACTTGCCAGGTAGGTATCTAGCAGCATTTCCACTTACAGTGTCTCAAGGTCAAGTACTTGTAACATGGAACTTTAAAAAAACAGGTTTCTACATATCTTCTCTTGTCATATGGTAATTGCTGTTAGAATTGGGTCTTATAGATAATATTCCAATGGAAGAAAAATCATGTATGACCTAACTGTTCTGTATTCTATAGAATATTTTGCAAACAGCTTAAATGTATATTTTAAGGCATCTGAAAACTGTATTTTCTGGTGAGCTACTAATCTTGCAGAGTTTGTCATATTGCATCAGGGCTTTCACTGAAAACCATCAGATTTCCAAACACAGAGCGCTTACAGAATCAAATTCTAAATATTTGATACACCATAATGTAAAGCTTTCCATTATCTGCAAAAGATCAGGAGCTTCACACACTGAAGTAAATGCAGCTGTGCTGTTTTCCCAGTGATTACACATTCAAAGTACTGCATGTTTATTTGAATACATGATCACACCTACATATAAGAAAACTCAAGTATATGCATTCAAATAATTTACTTGGATCTGATATCCAGAAACATTCACATCACTTGGATCTGACATCCAGAAACATTCACATCAGAATCATACATATCTTCTTTACTTTCCAGTACCAGTTTTGCACTTTTGAAGACCAAGTAACTTAAATAGAAGCACATCATAATATTAATGGTCTGTCAGGGCTGGAATTCTAACTGCAAAGAATTAAAGTGTTTCCTGTTGCAATGAAGTCATTTAAAATCTGCCACATGAACCCAACTGCATCAGTGTGCTAAATTCTGGAATGATAAATTGATGTAAATAGTTCATATCTGCTTCACAGCTAAAAAGGCAATACATGTCAGGCTAGTCTACATCTCACCTCAAAAAACAACTGCAATGATAATGTTCAATTTATTTTCGTAATGTCAAAGAAAAATGCTTTCAAAATTTTCTGCAATTTATCCTACTATTTTTCCCAGTTCTGAGAAGGGGGGAATGTATTCACAGTGCATTTCCCTACCACTATGAACTTTTAAATTTAGTGAAGATGACCACTGTGTGTAACTAGGACATGCAATTAAATTGTTTATGTTTATTGGGAGATGGAAACATCAATTCATAAAAATTGTTGATGTATTTTACTTGAAACATAATTTCAGTTACCTGTGCTGAAAATAAGGGTCAAAAAGTGGTTTTTTTTGTTTGTTTGTTGTTTTTTTTTGTTTTGTTTTTGTTTTCAATAAAAAGAAAACAGTTTCTACTACGAAAAACTTTAAGACCAAGGGAGAAATTTTTATTCCCTTTCCCATGCCCTGAAGCAAAAAGGCTGTACAAAAGACCAGCTTCCATTTAGAGGCAGAGCTGGAAAAAAATGTAGAAGTTGTCCTCTTTTCTTTACACAATCTGAATTTTCAGCAATCTGATTTTCAACAATGTGTGACGTTACTAATTCAATGTATTCCGTACATTCCACTTGAAGAATCTGATATACATTTTTTCCAAATTTTTTCCATTGAAGACTCTGAAGGCAGATTCTCAGGTGTCTTCTTATACCATAAGGCAATTGTTGTCATTTTTTTACTAATTTTTCCTTCTTCTTTTTCTTTGCTCTAATAGCTTTTATCTATGGTTTATAGTTGTTTTTATTTTGTTGCCCTGTTCTGTCTTCCTTCTCCCTGATCCCTACATGGCAGAAAGCCATATAACTTGATTAGTATTAAGAGCGTCCACTGGTGGTTTTATGGGTCCATGTTATATGATCATAAAATTCTGCTGAGTGATGATGTATCTGTGTCCTGTACATTTTGTGAGTTGTTTGATGTTCTCCACGAGAAAGGTTCCTTCTCTTAGGATAGCATGACTATGACAGAACTTTAACTTTTGCTGATATAATGAATTCCTGGAATACCTACTCATTAATATATAGCACTGTATGTAAACATGAGTAGGTCACATAGATTTATTAGCTGTAACTTTTAGCAGTGGTGCTTTCATACCTCTGATCATCTGAAGAAAGGTAAAAACATATTTATTTTTCTCACAGAAGTAGTTGGAAAAATAACCAAGCTTTCAGACACACAAATCTCTTCCACATATCCTGAAATATCTAAAAACTTGTCACTGTGTTTTTTGATTATTTTTAGGAAATCCCTTCAGCTTCTATATCTATATGAGTACAAATGTCTGTGTGAAATATTTTTCACATGCAGTTTTAAATGTACAGTAATATGATTATTTAATAATTGGGACTGAAAGAAAAAGATAGAAATGAGAGACTTTTGGTCACAGAACTGACCAAAACTTATGCAACGTCTTTAGTGATGGAGAAGGAGCAGGACAGGAGCTCTGCTTTTATATCACCCAATAGTTGTTATGGGACACAATTCTTTTGAGTGGGACAGCACATCATCTGGTGATGGAGGACAAATCTCATTTCCTTGCATTCCCCATTCTCCTTATGTAATTCTGATATCAAATACCAAGAAAATGTATTTGCAAATAAAATGGCTGCATTATGGTTCAATTTGTCCCTTGTACACCTTCTTTTGTGCTTTTGTCCCACAGTAGCATGTTAGTTGAATTTGGATTCTGGGAGAGGAGCTGTTATATGCACAGTGCTCTATTTTACTTTACAGGTTGGCCTTAATGAATGATTTGTTGCTTTGTCTGAATATTTCAGTACACCCTCTTTTAAAAATGCATTCAGCCCAGGAAGGAAGCAGGAAGCAACACTAACTAAAGCAAGTAGTCACACATTAATAATTTCAGTCGAGTAAATGCAATGGGATTGATCCTGCAAGGAACAGAGCTACATCCCCAATGGGGTCTGGACACTGTAATCTTGTGATTTGTAATTCTCACAGCCTAAATGGTTCTCCAGTCCTGGTTCAAGGACTAAATAATGAAAAAGCCAGCAACATGAGTAGATAATAGTTAGAAAAAAATGTCAGAGGAGTGGGTCCTCAATATAATTCCCAAAAGATGGCTAACCATTGTTTCACTAATGATTGCCAGCTAGCTATGTGCAAGTTAAGCACTTAAGTAAGCCATTCCCCATTAAAAAATATAAGACGCATGCTGTCACATTTTAAGCTAAAGACCTCAGAGGTTAGAGATGGTATTCAGGAGGAGATTTGGTTTTGAATCGTTACCCACCCAGATCTGGGATGAGGGTTTGAAGCTTTCCCCATCATATGCCAAGATGGTTGGACACACAGGGCAGGGAGGGGGAATCCTGATCTCACTCGGTGATGATGCTAAGGACAATAATTAAATATTCATTGAAGCGAGGACCTGACCTAACTCATTCACATCTCTGATGAATGCCCTCATTACGAGGCTACAGAGTCATATTTCCTCTCCTTCTGTCCAGATGCATACTAAATTTCTTAGACAACATGAGGAGAGCTCCAAACAGAATGACTGAAGGAAACTCACTCTTGCATATATAACGTCTCAATAGTTAGAACACTCTGCTGGCAGGAGGGACACTCAGGCCAAGCCTCTCCAGCAGGAGACAACCAAAGGGCAGCCTCACTGCGGAGTGAAATTTTCAGGGGGCTAATTATGCACTGAAACAGTCAGGTGGCTAAACAGGAAATTATTAATAAAATGTAAATGAAGTATACACATCTCCTCCTTGCTGTCTCTCAAGTACAGCCCAGTCCAGGAAATGGTCTGGATCAGGTACTCCAGGAGAGAGGGGATGAATGGGAAAGCTATTCTGAGATTTCTGTGGGGCTTTGGCTCCAAGCAGCTCAGGGGCATTAAAGCTGAGGTACATGCTTGGTGGGCAGAAACATGGGTGCCAAAGACACTCCTGCCAGTAGTTTTAGACATGTTTAGAAGTTGGCAAATACTAGCCATTACATTTAATATTCTTTATGGTAAATGTATTTAAATGTTAGGTGTCTAAATGGACCTAACCCTCAGTGTTTCTAAAAGGCTTGCTACTTCAAGAAACCTCACAAGAAATCCAGGATCCCTGGTGCTTTACTGAGCTCAGTCCAAGACTGGCATATGGTTTTCTCTTTGTCCTTTTGTAGACCACTCAGTGACTCTTAGGGCAGTTCCAAGTGTGAATAGATACCTGTAGAGCCTTTAGACTATGCTATGTAGTTCCTGATGGGTATGACAGTCTTGTTAATTAAAACCATATTTTATCATTTCAGATTGACTTACTAGTGGGCTGTTCCATATCCTTTTGTCTTGGTAAAGCCTATTGATATTGCAACCACTAGTGCTGGTAAACCTGAAAAAAACCAAACCAGTAATAACCATTAGATGCTGAGTAAAATATTGCTATTCTGCCTGGACAAAAAATGACAGAGCAAGCTAGTGCAAAATGGCCAATTTTACATGGAACGAATCATTTAATAAAACACAGTGCTATTGCAGGATTTGTTTTTCTGAAGCACTGTTAGGGAGGAGAACACTGTTTTCTGCCCACGGTGTACCACTTTGATGTAGCTAAATTACTGGTACATTTGACAGGTCTTAAAGTGAACTAGGAAGAGGCTCTATGAATATTCAGTGAATGTTTTTTCTTGTTTTATTTTGATTTCTTCATACTACACTACTTTGCTGAAAATCTTCTAAAATTTTGTTAAAACACATTTATAAAAGAATGCTAAAATATACCCCAGCATAGTTTGAGCTTGAGATAAAGTGGAAAGGCTCCTAACCTAGTTTTCTTTTTAGTAATGTGATGTCTACTATCTTTCAGGTTTACTAAAGAAAATGATTATATTCTTGACATTGTCTCTGCATTAAATGTTTCATTTCAATGATTCTGAGGAAATGACTTTTACAGACTTACCCCATCCAAGGCACAGGAAACGCTTCCTTATGAGCCGTGTCCTAATTTTTCCAGTAACAGCCATATATGACTGCCACGCTTCTGTCAAAACCCAACAGAATGAAGCTAAGAAGAAGAAGTGTAAAAATGCGGTGGTTGTGGTGCAGATGCCCTGCAGGGAGCAAAGAGAAGCTCATGCTGAATACTCATTTCTCTCTTCAATTCAAAGAGTTGTCATATTCTATCATCTTAACCTTTATACTTAGCATCAACTCCCCCTTTACGATGTGGTGGCCACAAGAAGAGAGAAAAAGACAGAGGGGTGTCTCTGGGGATTAGGCAGAAGTTTTGACTTTTCCCAAACACTGAGTGCTTAGCAGGGACAAAGAACACAAAATAAATCATGCAACCAGATTTTTCTCTACACATTTACTTTGACCAGGGAACCATCATAAGGCCATTGTCGTAAACAAGTTACAAAATTACTGATTATAAAATCTCACAAAGCTGAATAAGGAAAATGTGGGGACAAAAATGTTCCTAATTGTCAGTTACGTTTTCCTTTCCTCCATGCAGAAAGATCCTGACTGTAAATCTGAATTTGAGGCAATAGATTGATTTATTTGATTTCTTATTTGACCTATTGGAATATACTGCTGGAGATCTTTTTAGTCACGTTTAAGTATCATAACCCTAACAATTACCCTGGATATTATTTTTATGGCTGTCAGTCATCTGAAAAGGAGCTTTATTTTGTCACTGTAATTAAACTTCACATTGTGGCTCATTATATAAATGAGCTTCTTCACATAAATTGTGATCTACTCTCCGCTGTGCTCCCTAAGAAGCCTGTTGAAGGCTACAAAATGCAGCGTCCATTGTACCCCAGAACCAAATCTACACCAGTAAAGTTAAGAATATCCTTATCACAATTTATCAAAATTTGAAGTGTCAAAATTATATCAAGGTAAAAAAATAATTCACATCCTCAATATTAACAATGCAAGATCATACTTGAGAAATGTAGATATTGTTTTGATGATTATTTCTTTTTTTTTTTTTTTTTTTTTTTTTTTTTAACTATAATCCCAGTCCAGCAAACTATTTAGGGAGCAAATATGCAAGTTCCTAATTATATATACATGGTTGTATATACCGTTACTGGTAACTGCAAAAATTGGTGAATAAGCTGTATATGACATCATGCATGTTTTCTAGTTGATTTTATTTTTCTAATTGCTTTCAGGTCTTTTTGTTTTGAATTTTCTATTGTGTTAATTTTCTCAAATTCTTATCTGAAATCAGCTGTGTTGGTACACTCCAATAGTTATCTGAAATACATAGCTGATAGCTGATATCAGCTGATATTAGAATTAGCTGCTATCAACCTTCGAAGTTATGCACTCGAACAGTCAAAACTTAATGATTTCCTGCTATGAATTTACAGATGTGACGAACACCTTGTTTTCTAATCCTGGGTCAAATTGTCTATTTAAATCGGGGGGAAAGGGGTTCTATATAGTTATATGCAAAATAACTGTTGTTTATTTTTAAAAAGCGAGGAATGTAAACTGGAAAAAAACAGCAGATCCTGAAAATGCGCTAGTCATTTCATCCTAGATTTTGCCATTAATTCCTATGTTTAAATGTCCCTAAAGTATGTGGATTCATAAAATGCATCCTGTTAAAGCCTGACTGGTAGCAGTATTTTCTGTATATAAAAAATAAATACTTATTTAAAATGAAAGTTATGCAGTGAAACACACAATAAAATAAGAGAAAATACAGAAAATAAGAGAAAATACAGAAATGTCCTTTCTTTTACTAGCTGGCTCATATGTTATGAATTCCCATTATGCAGCTTTAATTTGGTTTCCTATCAATATTTTAGTAAAAGCTAGCATATTCTGTTGGAATGAGAATTTGACACTAAAATGTCTTTTGCAGGATAATACAGAAGCTTTTAGTGAGAAACTGCATAGGTAAAATGTGGTATTACCCTGAAAAAAACTGTGAATATATTGTTTCCCTTATAAATAATGCAAATACAAACAAATTCTCATCTTTTTGGTGAAAACATTGCTAATTTATAGGTGAGTATGGATTGTAGGATTGACTTCATAATTTATCCACTGTATTGAATGTAAGATAGAAGATGCTAATCTGAGACAAATGTGGACATGTCTGTTCTAGTAGAAAGAACTGCGATGAAAATGTTAATGATCATGTTGATTACAAAATGAGAAGACAGAAGCAAGTGTTATTAGAAGTGAGCTGTGCTTTAGCTGGAATATATAACTGCTGATTATAACTAACTCTTCTGAATGGCAGACAGGGGTCTTTAATGAACACCGATGGTAAGTCTGTATCACTGATATAACTGTGTATCTGCATCACATGCCATCAGAAAGATGCAAATCAGCCTCAAAACATCACCTAACAACCACTGTGGGATTCTGATGACAGAATCATGTGCAGACAGTGCTTGAAGTCAACTCAGTCTCCCTCCTTCCCCAGCCGGAGAAGTGGTCCTGGCAAATGAAACTCCTCTCTCCCATTTACAGCCATGGGCTCGGCATGGTTGACAAATACCTGCCTAGAAATCTGGCATTTATGTACTTCTGTATTCCTCCCCTTTGATAAGCAAATAAACAAACAACGCTGTCCTATCAGGAAAGCACTATATCTGGGAAGTCTATTTCCAAATATGAACAACAGTTCATTTTCACTAAAGGCTGTTATCAAATGGGGCATTGAGTATCTCTAGCCAGACCATGATTTTAGCAAGTACTTTATTAGTAGCTTTTTCTTTCTCACCAGGTCATGGTCTGCTCCAATTTCTCCTTCTCCCTTTCCTCTTTTCCCTTGCCATGGGACCACCACCTCCCCTCACGTTGCTGTACATGCAGCAGCATCACTAAAACCTTGCGGCCCATCACTCACAGAAAGTTGCAGTGTGTCAACCTGTCTGCACCAAGACATAGTGATACTCATCTTCCCCACTGCTTTAGGAGGAAATGTTTCTTATTTGTTTCTAATTCTAGTTTATTAAAATTCACTGAACTAATTACCTGTGCTGAGCACCTGTCAACTTGCAACAAAATTAATTTTAACAGCCTAATTTATTCACTATTTCTTCAAGCTTCTGAAATTAAGTCAACTCTGCTATTCTAACCTCCTCTTCCTCCCATTGCTGTTGTTCTCAGCAGCTCATATTTAATTCTAATTACAAGTGGGGGAAGGGAGCTTTTCTGTCCTCAGAATGCACAATTTCAGGAGCTTTAATTGAGCCTCAAGTGTTTAGCTAACTTGAATATCTAAGTAAGATCATTCATCCCTTCTTTATAAACAATATACTATTGAAAGCAAGGGCTCACATCAGGTATCAATTATTTCCTTCTTTCATACTTGTAAGACACCAACTCCAAATAAGCACAGCTGAGAAACGTAAAAAACAGTGCAAACTTAAAGCTACTTGTTCTAACAATTTATTTTTAAAATTAATAATGATTAATAATATAGAGAACATTTATCGATATTTATGACCTAGGAAAAAAAACCGTTAGAAATGCAAATGCAAAGTAATAATTTATCATTATTTCTGGAGCATCTAGTGGTTGGTTGGTTTTGGTTTTTGTTTGGGTTTTTTTGGTTTTTTTTTTTTTTTTTACTAGAACAGGTTTTATAATAGCAGTGTGAGCAGGTCTTCCACACAAAGAGGGTTATGTAAGGACACCTGATTTGTCTTCTTGCCCTGAAACAGGTTCTATTTGCTTCAGCAAACTAGTTGCCCATCTCTGGGTTCTTATAAACAGTATAAGAAACAAAGCTACTGGAAAATGAACATAAAAAATGAAGCCTGTATTGGTGATAGTAGAATAAATAGGGCTAAAATTCACTCAGGTGGATTATGTCATGAAGTAGAAATGAAAGTAGAAAATCTTTTTTCTTTTCTTTTACAGGCTTGAGTACTGCTAACACAACTTGTTCAAGCAAAGAATTCAGGAAATCTGGTAACCATATTGAAAATGGCACTACAGTGGAAGGAATTGTTCTAAAATAATGTTACTGGTATTTTAAGCTAACAGCAATGAAACTATTTATTTTAATTAACTTATAGACAAACTTGCAGATCTTCTAAAAATCTTCTCCAATGTCCTTAAAAGTTGAAGGCTCAAGTGGTTTAATTTCATTATACTGTGTTCTGATATCTGACATGATAACCCAAAATAATTAGCACTTGATTTCATGAGCATTTATGTGAGGAGATAGGCACAGTTAATTATTATACTGCAGGATTCTATGTGTGGTATAAGACTGTGAATGGTAACCTTTACTTGGATTTTTAGAGCAAGCTAATTTTTCAGTGAAACAACGGTGGGTTTTGAGTAGTTATATGATCTCCCCCACAAAGATAATGAGCAATAACTAAGGACACTCAATTTTTGTCTTCTTCTACTCAATCATTTTTGTTTGCCCACAACAATCAAGATGTCTTTCTAGGTTCTGATAAATAGCTTGTAATCTGGCTGTAAATGGTCCAGCTGTTTCTGTCGTTCTTTTGGTTTAGTTTACAACTATAGTCTCACAAAGGACATCTATATCAACAGCACTGCAATGCCACAGGAAGATATTTTCAGTTTTTTTTTTTTTTTTTTTTTTTTTTTTTTCATCATGTGCAAATCACAATAGTTGTTAAACTTTGGGGCCACTACATGTGCCCAGCCTCAGGGTGCAGTAGAATTTGTTCGGCTATTTTGATTTAAGGTTTATTTGTCTGCCATACCTTGCCTTCTCTTCTGACATCTGTCCTCTTATCTGACAGTATAACCCCAGTGATCCTAGGCAATGCTGTAAGTGTGACTGAAAGAAAACTTATACTTTAAAGAGTAAGCTTTCTCTGTATTTGCACTTTCTAGACACACTTTAAGTATCTGTCTTATTTTCACCTGAAGTTTCTAAAGACAGATTCAATTCCTGCTCCTCTTTTTCCAATGTTTACCTCAAAGGTATTTATGAAAATTACCTCTCTGTGAGTAAAGCATTCACAGGCTTTATTGACACTTATGAAGAACAGTCAGAAGTCTCCCATTTTTTCCCAGGTACAGAGTCCAGCAATAGAGGTGCTGTTTGTGTCTGATCCACTAAAAGTATAGTCTTCTTTTTAGCTTCTAGCCTTTGCGGTTAGTTTTCTTCTTCTTTGATAGTTGTCACCTCTATCACTCAACACCCTCTGCATTTAAATTTGATACCATATAGTTATACTTCAGCATCCCTCAGTTATGTCTACAGATAACTGCTGGGTTTTATCCAAACTAATTCCTCTGCTAACCACTATCCTTCTCCAGTCCTTATAATCATTCTATCAATCAATTAGATGTGAAGGGATAGGCAGTTCGTTTTGGGGATGGAAAAGAATTCATGGAAGTTGCATGCTGCATGTGCAAACCTTCCTTGCTCTGTCATATGGCAGGATCTGTTAACACTAGTATCAGTAAAGGCATCCTTCATACACTGGCATGCCGCTAAATTGTCAGTGAATTCCTTGGCACAGTTTTGACCTGGGCCAAAAATTGCTCTCCCAGTCCAGGCCCACACACAGATTGAAGGAGAGCCTGGGCCAGGAACCCTGCCTGACGGTCAGCTTGCACACAACCATCCTTCTGCCCTGGAGGGCTCAGTTTTAATAGATGTAAGAAGTGTTGTGCTAATTTGCCTTGGGGCTACAGAAATATTTGTGGCTCGTTTTTGTTGGGATAGAGGCAAGACGTCCAGCTGGATAATTCATAATATGCTCAGCTATTACTAACATATGAGAGAGTAAAATTCATTCTGTGTTGTTTACAGAATTCTCTGGTCTCTGTCAGTGCAATGCACAGGTTTGTAATGTGTTAACTCAGAATTGCTTTCTTGGTGGCATGCCTACTGTAAATTGAAAGCCAGTTGGAAGACAGTTCCTCATACAGTTTCCTTATGCTCATACTCATTTTAGACTTCCCGGTTTGTAGTGTTATTGCTAGGTTATATTCAAGCAAATGAGCTAGCTCAGCACAAGCAATATTATAGAATAGGTTACTCAGAGGCAATTTAATTTCTTCGATTACAAAACCTGGCAAGGGAAGCTCTTCCCTTTTTGCCTTTGTGCTGTGAACATGTATATTTTTCTGGGTAGGCAGGATATGAAGGAATGGGATCTTCTAATTGTTTACAGGATTAAATAAAAAGTTTGTGGAAAGACTCCCACTGATTTAAATGGGCTTTATATTGGGTGTTGCATTTATAGAGTAAGGGATGAAAGGTTTGTCAGCAGAGGCTCGTGATCTTGCTTCTTATCCTAAATATTTAAAATGTCTACAAAGTATAAGATTAGTATTTCTCTGGTAAGTGAATACTGCCTACTTCACATCATGAATTTATTCTGTTGACTTTGATGTTAAACACTTTAATCAAGATAAATATCAACTCTGTCAGGACAAAATTACTTAGTATTTTAACTATGTCCTCACATGAATTTGTTGTGAAGTTCATGAAGCTCAGAACAGCAGGTTTTCAGGCAGACATAAAAGGAAATAAGAAGACTTTTAGTAGTCTGAAGCATAAAGTCAATTTAAATACAAGTTTTTAAACTTCTTCCTGACCAGTTAATCTCAAATTGCTATCACTGCCTTGTAAGAGTGATGCTTCCCTGTGTCAGAGAACTCCCTTTCCCAGTTCTTTTTGTTGTATTTGGTAATTTTTTTTTTTTTTTTTTTAAATCAACCCTTTTGGGTGTAAAGTGATCATGCTCAGTTCAGTTAAAAAATTAGAAATCACTAGAATGTTTTGTTAAAATAACTTCTTGATTACTGAGCTACTGAGGAATGACTATGAAAAAATTAAATTGACGATGATGCTATCCTGAAAAATTAACTCTATAAAAATAATTTTGTGAGGTTTTGCATTATCAAGTCTGAAAGGTTTCTTATTTAAAGATGGATAAAATACAGATTTGTGGATAAAATATAATTTGTTTTTTGAATTGATGGGCAAGCAAAAATCAACCTGGTCTCTGAAAACCATTGAAAAATTTAAGTTATTATGTTCTTGCATATCACTGAGGGTAAAAAGTATTACAGAAGCAGAACTGAAGGTGCAGTGTGAACACAGGGACTGGATTGATCCTGATGAAAGGGCAATGTGGCCGGAAAAGTCTCTGTAAATGGCTGTGACTCATAGGATAAAAGAGAAGGCATGCTGGATGTCAGAGTGCTTCTACTGGGCTGTCAGAAACAATTCGCTTTACTTGGGAACTATGAAAACTAAGGTGGAGATTCTGGATAAATAATAAATAAGTTTCACTGATGTTATTACCCTTCAGTTTCCAGGACAGTTGTTTTTCAGGAACTGTTTTTAGACTCTGAAAATTCCATATTGGTTTAATTTTAAAATATGGAATGTACAGTGTGCTCTCAAATGAAGACAAATGCTCTTGGCAGGTTTGAAAAGATACAATAATGAAACAACTGCATTAACAATGAAGTAAAAGCTGTTTGGCTATAACATACAACAATGTGCTATATGCTCATTTCAGTGTACTACATAAAGATTTTTAGATCTCTCTTTGGATTGTTGCAATTAGAAATATTTGGCTGCATTATCATACTAATGGCTATACCTGTTTGGAGAAGAATGAAGGATTACAAAAGCCAACAGTCAATTAGAATGATGAGCAATTCCAAAAGTCCTGAGTCTTCCTAAATTTAATTTATTTAAAAGTTCACTGTGGGGGCTGCATGAGTAGCTAGGGGCAATGAGCCAGGATTGATAATGAAGGGGTGGCTGAGCTAAGCACAAGGGTTACACATGAGTCAGCAGTGACTGCAGCTAAAAAAAAGAGTAGTTCTGAAAAGAGTTGAGAGGGAGCTCCCTATGGAGTTCTGAGAAAAAGAGGAGGAGGTGTCTGGGCACTGACAAAGGCATGGAATTGAAGAAGCTTCCTTGAAGTGATAGTATAACGTAAAAGAGTAACAGAATAGATACTGATACGTTTAAGACGGAGCCTGATATGTGAGACCTCTAATTCCTATAGGAGAATCCAAGTGCAGCCAGTGAAAAGTGATGTCCTGATGGAAAAATTACCAGGAAAAGTACTGACTGAGTAGATAGAAAATAATGCCTTGTGTTTTCCCTCAGTGCTACATGGGTAAAAACTTGCTGTCAAAGAAGTTTTCCTTTAGGAAAATATGGCTGTCACTTGAGTTAAACCAGATCATCTGTTTGCTGTATTTTAAGTTTTAATCTCATTTGCTAACAATGAAATTGCTGTAATATGAGGGAGTTTCCAAAGCAATCAAAACGATGACTAGAACAAGAAGTTTAATAACAAAGCCTGTAGTTGCCTTTCACTTAGTCTGACTGCAATGATTATAATCCTGCCATATGAAAACAGTCCATCTTGTCTGGGATATTGGTGTCAGCAAATATTTGTTCTCTGCATAACTGTACAAGTCCATCCCTTTACACAACTGATTGGACCCACTGAAGCAATAGTTTTGCAATGCTACTACAACACTGTCCCATGTCACCTATCCCTATTCTTTTTACGTTAATTTTTTACTCACAGTTGTATATATGTGTCTTAAAAGTCTTTATATAAGAATAATGGTAACAGAAAAAGGATGATTTTGAGCACCCTCTGTTTCAAGCATGTCCAGTTTTCTTCAAAGGACAGTGTCTTTTAGGATTAGCAGTATGCAGACAGTGAGTAGTCCCTGTTGAGAGAAGTAGTTTATGTCCAAAATAGAAATAATCCAGGAAAGGGAGATAGTATCTACATTACTGTGGTCATCCAAAATCTTCTTAAACCACATAACTTGAGGGTTTTTTTCAAAAATAACTGATGAAGTAGATTTTTAAAAGATACAGTATGGCTACATCTCTTTGTACTTGCAAACAAAATGGTTTAGAAAGCATTCACTCATCCTGCGGCCAGCTGGAATGATACAACAAATGTCTATATTAGTGAATTTCTTTGTACTCCAAAATAAGGTGGCAACATCCAAACTGCCTGCTGTCACTGGTCCCTTGCCAGTTCCAACTATCCCAAACTCAGGGCATTGACTGGGATAATGTTAGCTAGTGTGGGACAAAATTGTGCCAGGACGCATGCTAATGCTTCCACAGTATGGATGACTTCATGCCAGTGCTTGGGGTCATGCCCACCTACAGAGGCGTGTAAAACACTTTGGCTTTGTTCTCTTATCCAATAAAGCATGTGGTGGTTCTGAGCAAATGTGGTGGGCTGACCTCGGCCAGCAGCTAAGCACCCACCCAGTCACTTGCTCACTCTCTCCTAGCAAGATGGAGGAGAGAATTGGAAAAGAAAATGTGAGAAAAATTTGTGGGTCGAGATAGACAGTTTAATAAGTGAAGGAAAAAAAGTGTGCACCAAGCGATGCAAAGGCAATCACTCACCACCTCCCACCAGCAGACTGTTGCCCAGCCAGTCTCCAAGCAACAGCTACCTTTGAAAGACCACCACCAGTTGTATTGCTGAGCACACTGTTATATGGCATGGGATATCCCCTTGGTCAGCTGGGGTCAGCTGTCCCAAATATGTCCCTTCTCAATTTCTTGCCCACCCCAAGTCTACTTGCTGGCAGGGCAGCTGAGAATGGAGAAGGTCTTGATGCTATGTAAGCACTGCTCAGCAATAGCTAAAACATCAGCGTGTTAGCAACAATGTTTTAGCCAGAAATACAAACCACATCACCATACAAGGTCCTGTGAAGAAAATGAACTCCATCCCAGCCAGACCCCGTAAAGAAACCTAACACTGAACCTGAGTAGAGTGTGTGTGTATACGTCCTCGTATGCCTATGAAGAGAGGAGACCAGTGGCTTTTGAATCAAGCACTGTCCATATAACATACAGGCATACATACACAGACAGGCACTTTAAAAAAAAAAAAAAAGTAAATGCATCTGAAAGTTGTTAATGTAATACATATATGTATACATGTGGTTTAACAGTTTTTACTGTTTCATTTAATTGAAAACCTGATTTTTTTTATTTTCAGAAATATGTACTTTTTCCTAGTAGTCTTAGAATCAGAGCACACATTCACGCTAGAAAAGCAAGTGGAGGCAGAGAGAGGCTTGGACAGCTTATGCATTGCAAAGCAATGTTTTCAGCAGCTAGAAGACAGAGGAGATTGCTTTACATCTCTATATCAGAACATCTCAACCTGTGTACCTGAAAGTGAGCACAGCGTGAGGGGTGAAGAACAGAATCTCCAATTCAGGCAACTGACAGTGCCCTAGTTCATGTACAACACAGTCGATGAAAACTTAATATACAACAGCATCATGAATCACATTAATTCCTCTTATGGTCATGATATTAATTTGTAATGCCTTTAATGCATTAACCATGAGTTGTTTCAGAGGCCATCCATCTTTCTCTTCACTTCATGTAGAGATCCATGTAATGGCGATGAAGCTGACCCATCTACAGGATGAAATTTCAGCTGGAAGAAAGAGATTCCTAATAGAGGGCTCTTTTATGCAAAACAGCTAAAAAGCTTAGGCTATAAATTTAGAGTCCCTCTACCTACAGGATAGGGGAAACACTGAGTAATTACAGGTTTCTAATGATATAAATGAAATCTCAGTGATTTTGCATAGAAGAAAGATTGTATAGCAGTGGATGCATGTGCACATTGGGGAAATCAAAGGAATCGGTTCCTTGGGGTACATTGCATCTCTGTCTGACCATCAGTTCTAGTCACTGTATACCATGGTTACTGCCATGACGGGTAATGAGGTAATTTATGGAAGCTGAAAGAAAAAAGCAACAGTATCCACAACCAGAGAGAAGAGGTTGTGACCACAATGCATATGGAAAATTGATTAAGAATGGGAGGGAGAACAATAGGTAAAAACCCAAATTTCTCCATTCAGTTAATATTTTGACATTAGCTTCTACTCACTGCTTGAACAAGAAAGCAAAATGTTAAGATTTTTTTTTTTTTATAAAGTGTGAAGTCACTTATGCTGCTTATACCTTTGCACTGTCTCCCAGTAAGGAGGAAATTCTGTGAGGTATCACATTCATCCAGTTCTCTTTATCTGCTATGTTAAACCAGTAGGATAAAAGGGGTTTTGGTAATGACAAAATAATATTTATGACAAAGCAGTGTGGAATCTTTCACAATGATTCCTTTAATGTGAGTATAAACATTTTTGAAGTTATGATTATTAATGAGAAGCACACTAACAACCTGTGTGCTTTAAGGAATAAAGAATGAAATGATTTTGTAGAGGGATCAGATGCAGCAGGATGAGTTGTAACTAGTAAAACTCCTGTATCATATTCATGCCAGATACCTTGATTAAGGAGAAGAGAAATCTTTTTATTGGTGCTGAATTTCTTGCCTGTATTTGTCTTCCTTCTGTTTCTTCTCATGAAGCCACAGAAAAGGTTTAGCTGAGTTAGTCTATACTTGGGTGTAAGGTGAGGTGAATCCACTCCTGTCAACACAATCTGGAGGGAGAGCTGGGACATCATTACTATTTGGATAGCACCAATTCCTCACAGATACGATCAAGCACAAGGTTCTTCTTCCAATGTGCTCTAAATATATTCTTCCTATGGGAGTCACTATAAGGAGTCTTGTTAGGACCCCAAAGCTCTCTGCAAAGCCTCATATCTACTGTTTTCACCTTTGCTTAACTCATAGGGGGTCTAAGAATGTTAGCCTCTTGTTGGAGCAAAAAGAGGTTTCCAAATGAAGAAGGAAAAATTTTGTGGAGGAACACTGGAGAGACTGCACAGAGATTTCAGCAAGATAAACTACAGAGAAAACTAGTGCCTAGCAACATGATAGCTTTCTCCAGGTGGGCTTCAGCTATCCTCTTAGAAAATGCTCACCAAGGAATTTAAAGAGCTTCCATTAAAGATGCCTACAGCAATAAAAGAGTTACAGTGTCTCAAAGTTTGCTATTTCAGGGAGAAGGGAACCAGAAGGTCTACATGGTCAGTTTGAAGAAGGTCAAACCTTCATTTCTGGGCTGTGGACATATAAAGAGCATCAAGAGGAAGCAGGCAGTATGCAAAGCTCCCATTATGAACACTTGTTTAAAATTTATTCTATTCTTGTATCTGTGCATTTTTCATATCAGAGAAGATGTCCTGAGATTCCCATATTTATATGGGTTATTCAATCTTCTGCTCCACTCAGAACAGTGGCCACTTGCACAGACAAGATATTAATGCTTCGCAAGAAGGTGATTTGTACTCCCTAACGAAGTGCATGAGAACATTGTGTGAATGAACATATATTCTACCAGAGGATGGATTTAAATAAAACCACATCTTTATTGCTTTTAGTTCAGTGTCTTGAACTGTATATGCTCTGTGCCTGACTCAAACTGAAGTCTCCATGACAGAGGAGCCCCCAGTGCTCTCTCCCTCAGTGTTGGTACAGAGCCGAGCACTCTGGGACACCTGATATACATGACTGCTAATAACATAATCACTCAGGGTGACGCCTTGACAGAAGTTTAATTCTAGTAGTGTCTTTACCCCAGGAGATTTAATATAGCTTTGGGGATAAGTACAGTAGTTAAAGCCAGGTAGGAAAAGAGCAAATGCATTTCTTGAAGGCTTATTTTATATATTAGTTGAAGGGCAAACAGAACTGCTCAGTTTACAAAACTGCTAATTTATCTTCACCCCACATATCAGAAGGACTGATTTTGCAGCACTACTTACTCAAATCTATCATTGCTTAATAAATTACTCATGTGTTTCTGACTGCCTCTTGTCATTGATTTTAGCTCTAGTCAGCTTTAAGTGTGCTGTTATTTCCTGGTTCTTTCCTTCATTAATATTACCTTCTCAATCCACGCTAGGCACATAGTTTCTAAAGATAAATTGTTTTCAGCCCTTGAAGGTGGTAATGCTGTGACGGCTTTATGGTAAGTGCTTGCTACTAATTACTTCAGAACTACTGTTGAATCAACTTCAGCCAGATGAGGCAGATATATTGTGGTGCTTTTTTCCCCTTTCTCTCCCCTGTAAATAACTTTGCTATTTTTAGCCATTAAAAAATATTTTTAAAGATTATTTTTGACTATTTTATTCTACATTTAGTTGGCAATTGTAAGATAGCTTTCTGTCTATATGTAGCACAAAAGCACTGGTTGAAATTACTAATGTTTTGGGTTTTTTAAGCTTTTCTGGTGAAAACACTCATTCTAATTACTCAATTGATCTCAACAAACTATCACCATATACATTTCAAAACTTCCTCTTATAGTTTCTCATTCTAATTCACAAACCATCTAATATTAAATTTTCAATTAAAGAAATTGCAGAGTTTATAATATTTGTAAGAAAATTGCTGGTGCTTAAAAATATAAGCACATTCTGATGAAGCTGAAATGATGACACTTTGGCTAGTATCACAGCTCTCTGGTTTTTGCATGAAACATAACAGCCAACAGGATGCAGCCGATCATCTGCAATTTTGTCTGAGTGTTGGATACACATGAATCAGTCTCATCTGTGGCGCTTTTAAAAATTTACTTCCAGTTATTGTGAGGGACTGTAAAGACAAACAACTCCGCTCAGGATACAAATAATGTGATTTGCATTCAAATAAAAATGTAAGTGTTAGAACCAGGATGCTCAACATATTACTTTATTTTTATATCATTGATACATCACAAAATTGAAATGTGGAACTCACTGCTTTAGGATTTGAAGGTAGCCAAAGAGAGAACAGGCTGACTGCTGGATGTTTTGGATGCAGTCCTGGCTCAGAAAATCTTTAAATTTCTGACTGCCAAGAGCCAGGAAGGCATATCAGAGATAGGATCATTCATTTCCTGTTCCTATATGCCTGGTTAATGTAGACAGCACGATGATGAATAAGACAGATCACTCGGCTGATCCGATTCTGC
Organism: Athene cunicularia; assembly: GCF_003259725.1. NCBI lineage: Eukaryota > Metazoa > Chordata > Aves > Strigiformes > Strigidae > Athene > Athene cunicularia. The sequence goes on along the minus strand of NW_020799097.1, from coordinate 31,599,330 downwards.
TGTTCTTATGTTCTAAAGCTGGCAGTAGCAAAATTATATCAGATGATTTAAAAAATCAGGTCAAATCATGAGGGATAAGAATTCTGCCAGTGTGAAGAAAAAAACCTTTCATCTATATAGTTGTGAGGAACACTCACTCCTCTGCTGGTCTGTTTAGAGACAGGTTCAAGATACTCAGTAAAAGTCTCCTGTACAGGTAGCCCAAACCTGCACCAGCTGCTTTCACTCCTGTACTGTCCAGGAATACCATCCCCACTTCATTATAGCCATCACTTTTCAGTCTTATCTTTTTTCTATCCAATACAGAACATATAAGTTTCAGACCTATTGTTCTTACACGAAATACTTTGATTAAATATAACTGAACAGGATTTTATAAAAACAAATTTCCTCTATGTTCATACAGGTTTCTTTTACTCTTTGAATTTAATGGACTTTTGAGGCAGTCGGTGCCACAGTTCTCAGGGTGTAGTCCTACTCCCTGCTTGTTTGTGGGCATTTTTCATACATCAACGAGAGAGAGGCAAGGATATTATGAGCCAGAAATGTAAACCTTCCAATAAGGAGAGATTAGGTATAAAGTGTAGTGTCAGAAACCACTTGATAAAGTACTGAAAATTTGTAAATTTGCTAGTACAGTCAGTGAAACTGTTAGCTGACTGACTGACCTTGGGCAATTTTTATTCTCTTACTCTCTGTACTTGCCTTCCTACAACTATAAAACAGAAATGATGACACACATGCCACTCTCATAAAACACTCAGACTCGAAGTGGAAAAATTACATATCTATGCATATTTGGAGTAATTGGATTTCAAGTTGAATGCATCTTTCTTTTTTTCTTAGCAATTTTTTCTCAAAGAACAGGAAAGTTTTGTGGAATGTCTTTGAAATATCTGTTAAAGGAAAAGGTCAAATATAAAGTAAACAACCACCTACTCTTCTAAACTCACAGATGTTTGTATGTGGACATTATGGTTATCTTTCTATCAATATCTGTCACTCAACAGAGTAATGCAAGAAGGGGGAGAGAGAGAGACAGAGATGTGAAAAAAATCTAAGTAGGCTGAAAAATGTTGTCATAGCGACTGATTCAGACACTATAAAAATATCTCTATGTATTGTTGATATTGTAATTTTGCTTTCTGGTTATCTACCTGACTAAAGCAGACAGCCTCAACAAGATGCCTGGAGACATCAGAAGTAAAGTAGCAAGTCTGTGGAGGATCTCCCAGGTTATTTTGAATCTGTGACTATCTGCAAAATTGGGTTAAATTACTTGATTCAAAATCTAGTAACAGCTCCTGGAAGTCAGGCCAAGAAATTTGGCTCTTTACAGCTGTTTTGTTGTATAGCAGCTTCCTGGCAATTATATAAATTCTCTTATTTTAAAATGAAAAACAGTAAAATCTTCATAATCACTGGAGTCTTTATTAGGGACAAAGTTGCTGTGCTCTTGTTATAAAATTACTTCGTATATGTGCTTATGTTTTTTGATTTTTTTTTTGTGTGTCTTGAAAAAAATAAGTCAGATTCTTGAAATTGCTGGCTGGAGATACATATCTCTTGTAGTCTTTTTACACATTTGTAGCCCATAAAAGCTATTTGTAGCCAGTAAAAGCTAGCAATGGGAGTTTAACAAACTGATGAACAGGACATTAATTTAGGATTAATTTTCTGTTAACAGAAATACTGAGTTTTCCACTCAGTTTTGATACAAGAATCATTCTTGTATGTGCTAGACACATTTCTTAGAATTCTACCTTTAAAAATGTATTTCTTTTCATTTCACTGCTAAAATAAGAAGCTTTCAGGATAGGAATGCTTCAGTCACTGAAATAGACATTTTCAGACAAATAATTCTGATACAAAAAAGGAGTAGTCTGCAATAAAAAAGCACAACTGATACTAATGGCTGTACTTCTTCCCACTCTTCTTGTGGCTTAACCCCATTCAACAGGACTGTGGAGCCTTGCACTTGTTTATTTTATCCTAGCCAGTGGACTGGTTCACCTTGTTCTTATCCTACTTTTTTAGTCCCTGGTTTGATATTGATACAACAAGCATACTTATACATCACTTCTTTCAGAGGTGAGGGATTTGAGACATTTACTTCGTTGAGTTGGCAAAGCCACTAGAATTAATGGAATTATACCGGCCAAAATATGGTGATAAATTTTAATGAAATAATCTTCCTAGTGCAACTGAAACTGAATGGGCCAGATCTTTGCTGTTTGTGTGCCTTTTTGTACTGGCAAGGGAGTAATTTGCCTCAGGAAACTCTAAGCCATAATACTTATGGATATTTCACAGAATCACAGAATCATCTAGGTTGTAAAAGACCTTGAAGATCATCATCCCCTTTCCCTGTAGTGTTGAGGTTTGGTCAAGTTAGGTTTGCAAAGCTCATAAGACCCTTGGAGCTGGGCCTGGGTTAGAGGTTCCTGATAGTTACAGATGGGTTTGAGGACAAAGCTCATCCTGATCAGCAATTTTTGCTTGTTTTGTCTGGACAACAGATTTGTTTTGACTGGTATTTCTGGTGTTGGGAAATGTCAGTTTGTCCACCAGAAAAGAGCTGTGTCTTTATATCCACAGCTGAAGCAGTGGGTTGGGCAGTAGTCTGTGCAGTTGTCCAGAGAAGAGGACTCCAAATTGCAGAAGAGTGAGGAAAATAAGCAGAAAGAATATCCCCATTTGAGAATTTTTCAGCTGAAGCTCAAATATTAGGGATCTTTGACATGGTCACCCACAGTGACACAAGGACTGGAAAGAATCATGCTGTCTAAAGGAGCAATAAAGAAAAAGAAACCTTACAACACTGCTGCAGGGGTGAATTAACAGGGAAAAAGGAAACTTCTGAAGGAGACTCAGCTCCAGCATTCTGCAGTAATAAAGCCAAGATTACAAATGCCTGTGTGATAAAGGCCATGGTGAGGTCCTTGCTCTGTCTAGAGACTTCAGCAGCATCAGTGGCTTTTAGTGTAGTTGGCAATATCAGGCAAGCATTCTGATGTATGCCACAGGTGACATTGCCGAAGACCCTGTGTGTCGCATCCTAGGGTGACAATGGAAGAAAAGGATACAGTAAAATACAACGGACTTTTCATATTAATAGACTAGGCAGAAAGACTTAGATTTGCTAAGGCAAAGCATATTGGAAGATTCCAGGAGCAAGAGAGGGGATAAAAGAAGCAGCTTTTAGCTGTTGCAGTTCAGTCTTGATGAATTCTGCAACTACAGAACATTAAAAGCAGACACTAATAAAAGACTAGATAGCTGATAGCATCAGAGATACTAGTTTGCCAGCACAGCTCTATTTAGACCTAGAACTCACACTAGGAAAAGTGAGGTCTCATGAAGCCTTAAAAAATAGGAACATGGTTTACAAGTTAGCAGGTTAAAAGGGATTTTACCAGGCAACATTGAGGAAAAGAGAAAGTCACAATTGTGAAAGAATTAACTGAAGCCCATCAGGGAAGTTGTGCATTTGTAAGGACATGCAGTCAAGAACATGTGTTATATGTAGCTCACTGGGCATTAATTTGAGTGCCAGTGGCCAAAGCATTATCACAGTCAGATGTTAGTGTAGGTTCCTGGCAAATCCACCTAGCTAAAGAATCTGTTTCACTGTACACGTGCATCAAAGCCCTTGTCAGGAAGCTGTGCCTCTAATGGATGTTGGTCATGGATCTTCACCACCTGAGCACTTCCAGAACAGTCATTCAGCCTGTCAAATTGGCAGTGTCTTTCCACACTTCTGAAACAGAATTGGTTGTGGCTCAGAGACAGTTTCATTGTGAGTTCTAACATCCAAATATATGTGTACATTTACAGCAGAGATGTTAACAAATACGGTAGACTAATAAATGCAGGTTTGAGGTCCAACAAGCTGATATATCTCTGAATGAGAATATGAATTGGGAAATTCGTGTGACATGAATAAACAGGAAACTCAGTTGCTTTTAAATGAAACTCTACTATTCAGAGTGCTTCTAATTTAAGATGATACCTGGCTATGACAAATGGAGAAATTTTTACAGACTATTCTTAATTCTTACATTTATAGAGTCACATACATGACTCTAAAAATTCACAGGAAAATCCAAAATAAAAGAACCACTCTAAGACACTTTATATTTTTTTACAGAGTCATTCTATAACAACAGCAATGTTGGGCACAGCTTCTTGCGGTCAGCATGACACAAACACCAAACATTTGGGAGAAAATGGCTATACAAAAAGCCTTTACAGAACTTGACTGATAATCTTAAGTGGAAAAGGAGACATTAGCAGTCAGATTTTTTTCCTCTTGCATTTTAACATTAAAAAAGCCATAAACGCTTGGTGGAATTTTTGGCTTTAAAATTCTTGCATGATATTATATATTGCACTACAAGATTTTTATTAATTTTTTTCAGCACTGAATGCAAAGGTAAAAACACTCATGGCAGTGGCCACTCTCCACTGCTTAAATTAAACAGCTACCAACAAAAGAAGAAAAGGCTTTAAAGAAAGATTTTCAGATCTACATTGACCTTGTCCTGGAAACAATCCCAGCATCTAACAGTTAATTTCAACAAACTAGAAATGAATAACTAATGGATTAGACTTGCCAGAAACCTGTGTAGCTCTGCCAAAGAGCAAGGTATCAGTGAAGTCAGCATCAAACAAACTTACTATTGTACTGGAAGGACTGAATTGGTTTGCACACAACTGATGGTCAAATTTTGAAGAAAGCACTATCTAATCCATATTGTACTTCAGACACAGATCTTTTCCAAAGTTTGAGTGACATCAGGATACAAGCAAAGTCAAGTGCACCAAGAACAATAACCTGTGTGGTGGCTTGCTCTGATTGAGTTCAGACACTAGGAGAATAAGGTGATGAAAGTAAGGAAATAAAAAAATATACCTTACCAAATTCTAGAAAACTCTTTGTCAAGTGGTATGTAGTGGTTTTAGTGTTGTTATTTTAGACTTCATTTTTGGGTTTGTTTTGTTGTTGTTTTTTTTCCTTTGTTTTATTTTGTCTTTTTTTTTTTTTTTTTTTCCCTATGAAGAACATATGAAAGTTCCTGTAGCAGTGACTTTGCCAGATATATCAACTTGATATCAACAAGACCTCATCACACCATATTACACCAAAAGCAAGTCAATATTTGCAAAATGCAGGTTATATCTGTACCAGCAAATTAAGCTGACCAAGCTATGGGTCCAAGCACCTGGCAGGTGATATCCATACTGCTGAACTACTAGCATGACCCCTGCCATGGTCTCTGCCAAGCAACACTTCCCCTACGCAATACCCATCACACTGCACAGGACAGCACAGGATCAACAAGCAGGATGGATGCAGCCTGCCTCTTCTGGAAGGCAAGAGTTTGTATTGATTGTCCTCAGGCCCAGAGAACATTTCCTTGCCCATTTAATTAATTATAGATGTATAGTCAGAGACATGGAGTTTCTGAAATCTTGTAACAAAACATGGATCTTATTTTCTCTCTCTCAGAATGTTCTGATTAATGCTTCCCTTACTGCCTCAAAACTTAATGTAGAAGTCAAAAACTGCAGAAAGTTTTCCGTAATTTCTTTTTGCTCAAACATGCCTGGGTACCTATTATATGAAATATTACTGGTGGTCCCTCTTGCCCTCTGCATTTGTGAAGTGGGAAAACTAATACTTCGCTCCAGAAGCACTGTCAGGACAAATACAGTGGTGGATGTGAAACTCCCAGACATTGAATTATGAGAACCACACATACCTTTGATTGAGTCTGAGGATTATATAGAATTTTAAGACAAAGACCAAACTAAACGCATTTCTTAATTATCATTAATATCTTCATGGAAATATAAAAACAGACATCTTGCTTTGCCTTCTTTCACAGACAAGCTGTCAAGAAATAATTTATCTATATAGTACATTTACGTAATTTAATAAATGGGCTTTATAGTAAAAGACTCGTTTTTTCAGTTTTACAGATTTAACAATACTAACATTTCTACTTCTGCCCTTACTGTGACTTTGTATTACCTATTCATGTTTCAACTAAAGCTGAAAACTTTTCTATCTTTTCACATTTTCTACTGTTCAAACTTATTCAGCCTTTGGATGCCTTAGTACTTATCTATTCAGTTGATGAATAAGCACTGAGCATCTTTATACTTTTTTTTTGGGGGGGGGGTGTTGTTGTTTTTTGTTTTTTTTTTTTTTTACACTTGCTTAATATGAGTGCAAAGCAGGAGTAAATACCGTTGTTTTGAGTTTGTGGCACTTTACCCTCTTTGCACGGGAATAAATGGTTACATGAAGTCTTTGACAGTAAAGAGTCAAGGCTTTTATTTAAGGCTTCCAAATAACTCTGTGTCAAATTATTCACAGTGCAGTACTTTCAACTGAAATGTTTTGGATGTCCACAATGTATTTGGCAGATCCCCATAGTATAACAAGACCTTTTTTTTCACCCCTGAACAGTTGTGTGAAATTACTACAGAATTAAATAGGGGTTGTGAACTAGTCTAAATTCTTGCAGTTTATTACTCTTCATAACTGCTGATACTATACAAAATGTATTAAGGTACTACTACAGAAGCAATTAAACTGGGATAATATGCAAAAGTGCTTTGACCTTTCCTATTAAAATATCAGGTATCAATTATTCTCTTTATTCATTGTAGACAGAACAAAAAAGCTTATATGGAATCAGGAAAAAAACAGGTCATTTAATAGGAAAAAGCTTTTGGTAATGTAACCCATTCCATGGGTAATTACAGGAGCATCAATATTCAGAAATAGACATTGTTTCTACAGGTAATGATTCAGGACTAATGAAGTCATTCCAGATACAATGTGGTGGATAAGACAATGTCAAACAAAAAAATTGCAGAAATATTACTAAAAGCCTTTATTTAAGCAGTTGCATGTAAAACCATCTTAAATTTTGCAGTACGCTCCTTGTTTGAGAGCTGTTCCCTATATTTGAAACGGATGACCAGTATAAGTAACAATCACAAAAAAGCAAGAGAGTAAGCAAGTCAAAGTAGAGATGAGATCCGTCTGCATCTATAGGCCAGACTTTTCACTGATATCACTCTAGATGGCTAATCACCTTTTATAGTTTGCTGTTGACTTTGGAAAATCTGATGTGCCCTCCTGAACCACACACATAAATCTGCTTTTTTTTCTGGAGGGTGTTTGTATGTGTGTGGGTGTTACTTCTGGATTTGCTACAAACTTGTTTCTCCATATTGGTGGAAGTACCACAATTGTGTCAGATGGCTGTTACACAAGAAAAACAGGAACATCATTTCTTACTCTTCTACATTATTTAGTTTTGCTTGAACTCAGTTGCCAGTCCAGCAACTTCACATTTCAAATTACATTATACTCTGTTAATGCAAAAGTTTCAGGTACAGGATTGAAAACATATCTCATTTATTGAAAATAAAGTGCAAGATGGCTTATTCAACACATAAAAGGTACACTAATCAAAGCCACTTGGCTATTACTATTATTGGTTCTTTTAGGCAAATACAGTTCCACCACTATTTCACCTGATATTTCTATCTCATGTCTAGGATTTTATATTCTTTATTCTCCACTGCATATAGAAAAATATAGACTTGCTTTGAAAACAATAAAAATGTATTTCTGGCTTTGGGCACTTTTGATATCCATATGTTCTCAGGGTTTTAATAATGGTTTAATGCACTAATATAATTCTATGTGCTTTTTACATCAACATTAACTTTTTAACTGAATTTTATACATTTTCTATATTTTTAATTACTTTTCCTTTAATATTTCTAGGGTTTATTTAACTTTTATTGTGGTATTCTCTCCTTTTTTTTTTTTTCTATAACAGCTATCAATCTCCACTGCATAGATTCTTCATTATTGCCACTCTCCTGTTCTCCTGTATTAACTTTTTAGTTTCGTTTGCCCCAGGCATACCCATCTGTCATACAAAATCAACTTTAATATGCATCAAGGAAATCTCAGACCCTTAATCAGGGAGGGATATAGCAAAGAAAGGGTATATTTGGATATTTATCTAAAGCTTCATTCTGGAAAGATGGATTTGTGATTTGTGTTCTATACAGAGAAATCTTTTACCATGCAAGAGATATGACCATAGGCAATCCAGTCCTATAATCATTAAGAAAGGGAAATACCCTGTCACTCTAATATTCTGTCCAAAAAGCCTAAGGCCTGCATATTCTGCTGCTAGCTGCTATTTGTTCTATGTGTGTTATTGTATTCGCTCCAGAAACCAGGTTTAAGGAATGATGGATAACACATCATTGCACAGGGTGCCAAGTCAGCTGGTCACTGTGTTGGGACTCTTTCTGATTTAACTGTCCACCCATTTTACTTTACATCCTCTTCCCCACTTTCAGTTGAAACTCTTAAGTCTCCCCATTCCCAGTGAATACTGCTGTCATTATGCCATGTTAGACTTCTTTCAATTATGATGATTACCTTGCAACTGAGATAGGATTTTAGGCAGCTTCTATTCGTCTGCTTTTGGTTGTTTTGTAAGTAGTGGCTTGCCTTGTGACTTAAATGTTTTAATTTGTGTGATGTGCTGACACTGATCAAAAATAGGAAGAAAGCATAATGGTGCCATGACCTTGCCTCAGCTAGAAAACTTGCATAAGATATTAGAAAACTGCACAGATATAAATGCACTTCTGTCTAATCAATTAATTATACTGTTCTGAGGTTAAGTTGCTCCTCACTCTATTTGTGCAGGTTAACTGATAAATCTACACAAATGCAAGAAACAAAAAATGCAATATTAAAAGAAGTTCAAAAAATTCACTTTCTTTACTGATCAGAATAGTCTTTTATACAATAGTCTATACAACATTTTGTAATGAGCTCTTTAGGAAATGATGTAACTCATATTCTGTAAGATAAATGGGCAAATGAGAAGTGAAAAAATTTAATACATCATATCATTTTCAGTAGATAGCAACTTAGACAACCAAATGTGGACAGACAGCAGAATCTCCTTTTTCTTTCTAGTAAAGGTAAGCAAGTAGTGTTCAGAGTGATTGGTACAAAGAAGATACTGTTCACATCTGTAAAATTTTGGCTTTGGTAAAGGCCCTTCAGTTACTCCTACCATTCAACCAATGACTCTACGAAAAAGTACTTAACATGGTAAAACTTCAGAGGCACCTATCATCAAGTCATTAAAATATTAACCGATTATGTCTTTTGCAAGTGTATGGAACAGAAATATTGCTGCCCCCAAAAAAGAAAACCCATATTTGCAACTCAGTCTGTATAAGTGACGAGCTATGAGGCCTACTTTTCCCTCAACAGATGAAACCTGACAGAAAGGCCAGCCTGGGAAATCTTTTAATGTCATAATTTCCAAAAGACTGTATTTTAAGTATTGAGTCTACCAGTTATGACTTGTATGTGACTTATGTGAATGATGTGATTTTTTTGTAATGACAAAATACAAGGGATGTTACTTCTACAGCAGAGAGAAAACTGAAAGTCTGAATCTTGAAATGGAAAAGCTTGTACAATATTGTTAAGATAAGGGCAAAGACTGTTATAAGCAGAGATTTGTAGGCATGAGAGAGAACTCAGTATTCTCAATATTAGCACATGCTTCTCCCCGGGTGGCTGTCATTAGTCTGTGAGCATATAAAAATCAATTGTCATCCTCTACTTTGGAAAGGGTAACTTTGGTGTATGAAACAACACAGACAAGCTGATAGATGGATCTCATCATTAAACTATATAATGTATAAATAAGATAATTTTGATTTAAAGAACAATCTGCTAGTGCTTTAATAAATTGTCAGTGTCCAGTGTTAGTTCAGAGAGGCTTGTTAGAGAGATTCCTCTGCAAGACTCACATGCATGGGAACTCTCTTCTATTATGAGTCTTCTTTGACAGCTGATCAAAGAGAAAATTGAGAGAGACTGCAGCTGTAAAAAAAATTGTCAGCAGTTGATGGAGTGTAATCAAGCGTAGCTGATAGACTACCAGTAGATTGATATGCATCCTCCCCTTAAACAAGGACGCTGTTAATGGTTCAGGCATAACAGGGAGGAGTTTCAGAACCCCATTTACTAGCAGACTTAGCCAAGAGCTTGAAAAAGCTAGTGGTCCAGAATGGGCACTCTGATTGTATTTGGGTTTGAGGAGGTTCCCTCTTCCCTGGAAACTCCATGGGGCAGGTTGTCTCAGAAATAATGCTCCTCCTTTGCCAGGGTTGTGCCCTCACAGTTGGCAGCTATGTGTCTTCAGTGAATATTTCACATCTAGGTCTTTTCTCAATGGGGAAGACTGAAAAGTCTGGGATGCAGCTTGAAAATCTACCTAATTACAACAGGGTAGTAGGATATTGACTAGCAATATATCTGTAAACCAATCCCCAAAGAGATTATTTTCACAAATCTATGTATGCTGGGTCTATACTCATCAGGACAGGTTACTAAATGAGTTTCGCCTGCCTGGTTTGACAAAGGATGAATTCAGGAAAAAAGCAGAGTGAGAGAAGCCAGTGATGTACTAAAGTCATGCTAGTTGTGTCATCTTCTAATTGTTTTTGAATGAGATGGAAGAGGAAGGTATCTCCTGCCATTGTAACATTGAACTAAGCGGAGAAGCCTTTCTGCCTGGATGGAATTGAATAATGAAAACTGTCATTGCACAAGTCCATTCTGAAATATGGTATCTTGTTCTGACATTGATATGTTCAGGCCTTCTATTTTTCTCAGTTAATTGGGTAAAAATTAATAACTTCTGTCCATTATTGTGTTAGCCTATATGTTGGAATGCAAATAAATGCGTAAGTGTAATCTCAGTTAACTGTTGGAGACTCAAGAAAGCTTTAAATATATTCTGGAGACTGTCCTGAAAGGAACATAGTGCCATTGATCTGATTTAGTCAAAAAGGGCTGGGAAGATCTGCAGTAAAAGCAATATTCTTCCTACAATTTCAGTAGTTTATGCTCAGACTTGTTTTCAAGGTAATTTGAGAATAAACTTGACATTTATGGAAATATTCAGGCAGTAACTGAGTAATTTTGATTTTGAGAAAGAGATCCTTTCAGAGTCTTCCCCTTGCCCCTTTAAATGTCAGAATGCTTTAATATTCATTATTTTTATACCTGAAAGAAATATTGGAAACCTCAGAGAACATCATGATTGATATTTTTACTGATCAACTTAGAGTGCAGGGAATCTTGAAATCAACCTAGAAATATAAGACAGGAGATACAATATTGTGCTTCCTACACGATGGTTTTCTAGTTTTACTTCTCTCACACAACCTTAATGATTTTAAACAAAATTTTAATACAACTTTTCTTGTCAATTGCTTTTGCAAGAGATTGACTGTTTTATTCTGATGTGACTCTTGGGAGACTGAGATACTGACTGACCCTCGCTAGCTCACCTTGGCAGGGAACTTGTTAGCTCTCTCCAAAGGAGGTAGGAAAGGCAATTTCTCTCAGATATCTGAGAATGCAGACAAAAAAGGGAGATGGAACGAGCTGGAATTCATTGTTTGTTTCTGTTTAACTTCCTACTAATACAAATTTCCAATAATGGATGAATTCTGATCCAGGACAGCCCATGTTGACACTCTGAAGACCTTCTGTTCAGAACCTGAAATTATCACAGCCTTTAGTATCTTTTTTTTTTTTTTAATTGCTAAAGATTTTAAATTACATTTTCCAAATAGTTTAATTGTGTTTTCTAAGGCGTTAACTGCAGTTTCCATCAGTACTAAGAGGCACCATAAAGTCACTGATCACCCTAAACCAGTCATTTTTTCCAAATTCAAACCCAAAATAAGGTGACAAAAATGCTCTGACACATTAATGAGTTGCATGTTGGTTGTACCTGCACACTTCAATTTTTCTGCTTATCACTATATTTTCAAAACATGAACCATGGTATAATATGATGGCCAACACAGTACCCTGACAACCCATGCCCTCTGCACCCTTACATAATTAGAGGCTTTGGAAATGTTTCCCCTGACTCTTTCAGGAAGGTGGAAAACTGGTATGTGTTTTCTTTCTTCTTCAGGATTCTGTCTCGCCTTAAGAAGCACAGACCAGCCTGGCCTCAGCCTATATATCTGTCTTGAAGTCAATGGAGATAGCTTATTTCACACAAGGTGAAACTCTAGCACTCTGTTTTAATTCCCCTGGTCACTAGACTCCTGTGACTATTTAGTGTCCTTTGCTTTATTATGCATCTGTCACAGAATCACAGAATCGTCTAGGTTGGAAAAGACCTTGAAGATCGTCCAGTCCAACCATTGACCTAACACTGACAGTTCCCAACTACACCATATCCCTCAGCACTAAGTCAGCCTGACTCTTAAAATCCTACAGGGATGGGGACTCCACCACCTCCCTGGGCAGCCCATTCCAACACCTAAAAACCTGTTCTGAAAAGAAATGCTTCCTAATATCTAGTCTAAACCTGTCCTGGTGCAACTTGAGGCCATTCCCTCTTATCCTATTCCTTGTTACTTGGTTAAAGAGACTCATCCCCAGCTCTCTGCAGCCTCCTTTCAGGGAGCTGTAGAGGGCGATGAGGTCTCCCCTCAGCCTCCTCTTCTCCAGACTAAACACCCCCAGTTCCCTCAGCCACTCCTCTTACGACCTGTGCTCCAGACCCTGCACCAGCTTCATTGCCCTTCTCTGGACACGCTCGAGTCATTCAATGTCCTTTTTGGAGTGAGGGGCCCAAAACACAGGAATTGAGGTGTGGCCTCATCAGTGCCGAGTACAGGGGTCAGATCCCTTCCCTGCCCCTGCTGGCCACGCTATTGCTGACACAAGCCAGGATGCCATTGGCCTTCTTGGCCACCTGGGCACACTGCTGGCTCCTGTTCAGCTGGCTGTCAATCAACCCCCCCCCGTCCCATATATAAGCATGACACTGAGCAAAGAATTCCCTCATCTTTTTTACTAAGTTTTCAGCTTTCTAACTGAATTAATAATAATTCCTTCATTATGCAGCAACATTGATGCAAAGCTTGTAGGTGTGCTGATCTGCAGCATTTTGATAGTCTTTATTTTCAGAGTGTGAATGAGTCCAGCTTCTTTGAGCAGGTAGAAGAGAGACAATGAAAAAGGATCCAGCTGCATATAAGAAACGACTTTCATCAAAAGGCCTCGGTAAAGCAGTTTGATTTTGTTAGATGTTGTTCAGAC